>NC_083106.1:9831766-10159899 GCF_949774975.1 Lagenorhynchus albirostris
GGCGGACTCCCAACCACTGTGCCACCAGGGAAGCCCTAAAACTTGAAGCGTTTAATTCCAATAGCTATCTATTAGAATAAATGCTGTAAGGGTTTTCTCAAATTAAATTGGGGGCACAGCCTCAGCTTTTAAGTAATTTTTCAGCACACTATATATTAGACCAGAAGTTTTCGTGTTGTTTTTTTCCTTGCCAAGACATGCATGGTAAATGTATAGCATATCCCATGTTTCACTCCTGGCATACCGGCTAAATCGCCCTTTAAAAAGCTGTTGAGGTGTGAATGAGAGTAATAAACATTATTGGAGACATGATCTTGAATCTATTTTAATATCTAAAAAGTCAATCAGAATGTCCATGTTAGTGACAAATTACTTGTAATACATTTTCCAATTGTCATAACACTCTTTGAGAACTGCTGCCTTGGAGAGTGGTAGTTTCTGATAATATTACAACCCAGCACTGTTGGACACAAACATTGGGACTTAAGGATGCGGTTCTTGGAGCAGTGGGCTCATTGCCTAGGGAGAGCCATTCGTGTCTTAGTCTTTGTGGAGAGCAGCCCCTGGAGTTGTGCAGTACAGAGTGGCCCTGTTTAGAAGGGTAGGTTTGTGGTCCATAATCATGGAAAAATTCTCCCTGGTCAGCGATGAAAGAGGAAAGAGGAGGACTGCAGAGAAGAGGTCCCAGAATTTGGAAAATGCTTCAGAGTAAAGCTGAGTTGCTAGATGGAGACTCAGGTTCCCAGCATGCCCCATCTTCACCAAACTTTTGGGGTTTTAGGTTAGGGGGATGGTTCTGTGGCAATAGCTGTAATTATTATTGTGGAATTCAGTACATTTATTTTATAATGATTTTTGCTTAAATGTACTCAATCCCTAAATCTTTTGTCAAGCACATTTTTAAGCAGGGGAATGTTCTGTTGGCCTGTACTAGAGTATCACTGATAAGACCAGCACTTCTGATCTGCATATCAGCAGTTGAAACAGGTGGAAAAAACTGAAGGTTTTCGTTTACTATCCATATACTACAAATAGTACAAGCTTAAAAACTTTCTATGAGCCGTACTGTTGAAAGCAACTTGAGGCCCTGTTTATAAGTAGGGTATAAGTAAAGACTCTGGGTTTCCATTCCCACAGGTGTAAAATTAAAAAAAAATTTTTTCATTGAAGTGTAGTTGATGTACAATATTATATAAGTAACAGGTATACAATATAATGATTCAAAAATTTTCAAGGTTATACTCCGTTTACAGTTCTAAAATATTGGCCATATACCCTGTGTTGTAGAATATATCCTTGTAGCTTATTTTATACATAATAGTTTGCACCTCTTAATCCCCTACCCTTATGTTGCTCCTCCCCCCTTCCCCCTCCCCAGTGGTAACCACTGGTTTCTATATCTGAGTCTGTTTTCTTTTTTGTTATATTCACTAGGTTGTTGTATTTTTTAGATTCCACATATAAATGATATCATACAGTATTTGTCTTTCTCTGTTGGACTTATTTCACTTAGCATAATACCCTCCAAGTCCATCCATGTTGTTTGCAAATGGCAAAATTTCATTCCTTTTTATGACTGATTAGTATTACATTGTATATATATATACCACATCATGTTTATCCAGTCATCTGTTGATGGACACTTAGGTTGCTTCCATATCTTGGCAGTTATAAATAATGCTGCTGTGAACATTGGCGTGCATGTATCTTTTCGAATTAATGTTTTTGTTTTTTTCAGATATATGCCCAGGAATGGAATTGCTGGGTTATATGATTCTTCTATTTTCAGTTTTTTGAGAAACCGCCATCCTTTCTTCCACAGTGGCTACACCAATTTACATTCTCACCAACAGAGTACAAGGGTTCCCTTTTCTCCGCATCCTCGCCAGCATTTGTTATTTGTGTCCTTTTTGAGGATAGCCATTCTGACAGGGGTGAAGTGATATCTCATTGTAGTTTTGATTTGCATTTCCTTGATGATTAGGGATGTTGAGCATCTTTTCATGTGCCTGTTGGCCATCTGCATGTCCTTTTGAAAAAATGTCTATTCAGTTCTTCTGCCCATTTTTTAATTGGGTTGTTTTAAATTTTGAATTGTATGAGCTGTTAATATTTGTTGGATATTAACCCTGTATCGGTCATATTATTTGCAAATATCTTCTCCCATTCAGTTGGTTGTCTTTTCGTTTTGTTGATGGTTTCCTTTGTTGTACCAAACCTTTTAAGTTTAACTAGGTCTCATTTGTTTATTTTTGCCTTCATTTACTTTGCTTCAGGAGACAGCTATGTCAAAGAATTTTCTGCCTGTGTTTGCCTCTAGGAGTTTTATAGTTTCCAGTCTTACACTTAGGTCTTTAATCCATTTTTAAATTTTTGTGTATGGTGTTAGAGAATGTTCTAATTTCATTCTTTTACTTGTAGCTGTCCAATTTTCCCAGCACCACTTATTGAAGAGGCTGCCTTTTCTCCGCTGTATATTTTTGCCTCCTTTGTTATAGATTAATTGACCATAGGTACATGGGTTTATTTCTGGGCTGTCTGTTCCATTGATCTATGTGTCTGTTTTTGTGTCAGCACCATACTGTTTTAATTACTGTAGCTTTGTAATATAGTCTGAGGACAGGGAGTGCGATTCCTCCAGCTCTGTTCTTCTTTCTCAAGATTGCTTTGGCTATCTGGGATCCTTTGTGTTTCCATACGAATTTTAAAGTTATTTTTTCAAGTTCTGTGAAAAAATACCATGGCTATCTTGATAGGGATTGCATTGAGTCTGTAGGTTGCCTTGTGTAGTATGGTCATTTTAACAATATTAACTCTTCCAACCCATGAACATGGTATATCTTTCTGTCTGTTGGTGTTGTCTTCGGTTTCTTTCGCCATAGTTTTCCAAGTACAGGTCTACCTTCTTAGGTAGGTTTATTCATTGGCATTTTATTCTTTTTGATGCAGTGGTAAATGGGATTGTTTCCTCAATTTCTCTTATAGTTCATTGTTAGTGTACAGAAATGCAACAGATTTCTGTATATTAATTTTGTATCCTGTAACTTTACTAAATTCATTGATGAGTTCTAGTAGTTTTCTGGTGGCATCTGTAGGATTTTTTTTATGTATAGTATCATGTCATCTACAAACAGTGACAGTTTTACTTCTTCCTTTCCGATTTGTATTCTTTTTATTTCTTTTTTCTCTCTGATTGCTGTGGCTAGGACTTCCAGTACTATGTTGAATAAAAGTGGTGAGAGTGGACATCCTTGTCTTGTTCCTGATCTTAGAGGAAATACTGTCAGCTTTTTCCCTGGGGTTTTTTGTTTGATTTTTGTTTTGGCTCTATTTCATTTATTTCTGCTCTGATCTTTATGATTTATTTCCTTCTACTAATTTTGGGTTTTGTTTGTTCTTCTTTCTCTAGTTCCTTTTGGTGTAAGGTTAGATTGTTCATTTGATACTTTTCTTGTTTCCTAAGGTAAGCTATATCACTATAAACTTCCCTCTTAGAACTACATTTGCTGCATCCCATAGGTTTTGGATCATTGTGTTTTAGTATTCATTTGTGTCTAGGTATTTTTTAATTTACTTTTGATTTCTTCAGTGATCCATTGGTTGTTTAGTGTTTGGTTGTTTAGTAGTATATCGTTTAGCCTCCATGTGTTTTTGTTTTCTGCAGTTTTTGTAGTTGATTTCTAGTATCATAGTGTTCATATTGGAAAAGATGATTGACATCATTTCAACTTTCTTAAATTTACCAGGGCTTGTTTTGTGGAAACGTGATCTATCCCGATCCATGTGCACTTTAAAGGAATATGTATTCTGCTGCTTTTGGATGGAATGTTCTGTGTATATCAATTAAGTTCATCTGGTCTAATGTATCATTTAAGGCTAGTGTTTCCTTATTGATTTTCTGTCTAGATGATCTGTCCATTGATGTAAATGGGGTGTTAAAGTCCCCTACTATCATTGTGTTACTCTCAGTTTCTCCCTTTATGTCCGTTAATATTTGCTTTATGTGTTTAAGTGCTCCTATGTTGGGTGCATATATATTTACAATTGTTATATCTTTTTCTTGGACTGATCCCTTGATCATTATGCAGTGCCCTTGTTTCTTGTAACAGCCTTTATTTCAAAGTCTATTTTGTCTGATATAAGTATTGCTACCTTGGTTTTCTTTTGATTTCTATTTGCATGGAATATCTTTTTTCATCCCCCCACCTTCAGTCTGTGTGTCTTCAGATCTCGTGTAGGCAGCACATATATGGGTCTTGTTTTTGTATCCATTCAGGCACTCTGTTTTTTAATTGGAACACTTCCATTTACATTTAAGGTAATTATTGATATGTACTTTTGACATTTTGTCAATTATTTGGAAGTTGTTTTTGTAAGTCATCAAGTCACAAAAGAACAAAAGGGAAAAAAAAAGACCATCTTTAGTGTTATATTTGGATTCCTTTTTGTGTATGTGTATATCTATTATAGATAATTTGGTTTTTGGTTACCATGAGGTTTTTATATAGTGAGATACATATATATACAGTTTTATATATATATATATGTATATATATAGTTTTATATATATATGAATTACATATATATTTAAGTTGCTGAGCTCTTAATTTCAAATGCATTTTAATAACCCTGCATTTCTACTCTCCTCCCCTCACAATTACTGTTTTTGATATAATATTTTACATCTAATTGTTTTGTGTGTCCCTTAACTGCTTATTGTGAATATAGATGATTTTACTACTATTGTTTTTTAACCTTCCTACTAGCTTTGTGTGTGGATGACTTCCTATCTTTACGGTGTGTTTGCCTTTTTACTATTGAGCTTTTCAGTTTGTAATTTTCATGTTTCTAGTTATGGCATTTTCTTTTTTGCTTAGAAAAGTTACTTTAACATTTCCTGTAAAACTGGTTTGGTGGTGCTGAACTCTTAGCTTTTGCTTGTCTGTAAAGCTTTTGATCTATCAAATCTACACAAGAGTCTTGCTGGGTAGAGTATTCTTGGTTGTAGGTTTTTCCCTTTCATCACTTTAAATATATGGTGTCACTCTTTTCTGGCCTGCAGAGTTTCTGCTGAAAAGTCAGCTGATAGCCTTATGGGAGTTCCCTTGTATGTTATTTGTTGCTTTTCCCTTGCTGTTTTTAATATTCTCTCCTTACCTTTAATTTTTGCCATTTTAATTGTGTGTCTTGGTGTGTTTCTCTTTGGGTTAATCCTATGGGACTCTCTGGATGTCTATGGCTGTTTACTTTCCCAGCTCAGGGAAGTTCTCAGCTATTAGGTCTTCAAATATGTTCTCAGCCCCTTTCTCTCTCTTTTCCTTCAGGGACCCCTATAATGTGAATATTAGTGTGTGACCGGGGGATTTTTGCAGAAACCAATGCCTGTGGCCAGCCATTTTTATTTTGGCTGGCCAAAAAGTAATTGTTATTATTTCACTAACACTTTGCCGGTTATTACATTCAGTAGTTAAACCTGACACACCTGTAAAGTCTTCTAATTTTCATGAAATGCTGTCTTCAATCCACTCTTTTGTAGTAGCAAAGGAGCATTCTCCAGCACCATGAGTTCTATTTTCACTTTCTGTATCAGAATCAATCACTAAGGTTTTTTGTCTTTATTTGGTCTTATATTCACATCATCTGAATCAGAACTGTCTTCTGAAGAGCTATCATCTGCTGAGACACCAGTCAACATATGTTGCTCAAAGTATCTGCATAAAATTCACCAAAAAATTTTTCTTCACTCAAAATTTCATGATGCATCATTTTTGAAAATTTTACATTTGTAATATACACAGGTTGGCACAAAAACCTAACGGAGCAAAATGTAAATAACAACAATCATAAGTTGTATAATGAACCCTTGATCAATTTTAAGCTCTAACAGCTTCACACAGTGAGGTTAATTGTATCACTCTCTAAAAACATACTGATAACGTCTCTGGTCAGAGACGTTAAACTGCCTTCATTTCTTTTCATTCTTTTTTGTGTTCAGCATCAGTCATTTCCACTATGTCTTTTCTGTCTTCCAGCTCACTGATCTGTTCCTCTATATCATTCAGTCAACTGTTGATTCCTTCTAGTATATTTTTCATTTCAGTTATTGTAGTCTTCATCTCTGGTTGTTCTTTATTTTCTAACTCTTTGTTAAAAACTGCTGACTTCTTGCTCTGTGCATCCGTTCTTCTCCCGAGTTCTTTGTTCACCTTCACGATCACTACCCTGAACACTTTCTTGGGTAGACTGCCCGTCTCCATTCTTCTGGGGTTTTACCTTGTTCCTTTGTCTGGAGCATGTTCCTCTGTCACCTCATTTTGCCTGTTTTTTGTTTTGTTTTGTTGTTTTAATGTATATGGTAGGTTAGTTACGTTTCCAGACCTTGGAGAAGTGGCCTTCTGTAGGAGACACCCTGTGTCCCAGCAACACAATTCCCTCTTATCACCCAAGCCGTATGCTCTAGGAGTTCCCCCTATGGTTGGTCCTTCTCTTGTGACAGGCTGACTGTGTGGGTGGTCTGGTAGGTTTGGTTGGCCCCCAGTCCAGTTGGGTGCCAGACCCTGCCTTGTGCGGAAGCTGCCGACTGCCGGTTGACAGGGCCGGGTCACGAGGCAGCTGACTGCAGAACCTCAGGGGGCCCTGGGGCTAGTGCTGGCTCACTGGTGTGTGGCGTCAGGGTACAGAAGATTCTGGGGCTGTTGTCTGCCCCCTGGTGGATGAAGCCAGGTCCTGGCGTTAGTGCTAGACTCATGGCAGGCAGAGCCTGGTCCTGGAGGCTGGTGACAGGGCCCAAGGGTCTTAGAGCTGGTGTCAGATGGCTGGTTGGGTGGGGGTTGTTCCTGACACAGTTGGGTACAGGGTCCAGGGTGTCCCAAAGCTTGTGTTGGCCTGCTGGTGGGGAGGCTGGTCCAGAGGCTAGAGTAGGCTTCCTGGAGGGCTGGGGCAGGCCCAGGAGATTCTGGAGCTGGTGCCTTCCCACTGGTAGGTGGGGCTGGGTCTTGGACCCTGTGGTGGACAGGGCCATGTCTAAAGGCAGCTGGGCTCACGAGGTCTTAAGGCAGCTGTCTGCTGATGGGTGGGGCTGTGTCCCCAACCCAGTTAGTTGCTTGGCCTGAGGCATCCCAGCACTGGGTCAGGTCTTGGCACTAATGAGCTAGAGGGAGGACTCCACAATGGCACCCACCAGCACCAGTGTCCAAGTGGTGAGCTGCAGTTGCCTCCTGCCTCTCCAGGAGACTCTGCAAGACCGGCAGGTAGGTCTGGCCCAGGCTCCTACCAAATTACTGCCTTTGTCCTGGATCCCAGAACATGCGCGATGTTGTGTGTGCCCTTTAAGAGTGAAGTCTCTATTTCCCTAGTCCTCTGGGACTCCTGAAATTAAGCCCCACTAACATTTAAAGCCAAATTCTCTGGGGGCTCGTCTTCCCAGTGCAGGACCCCCCAGGCTAGGGAGCCCGACATGGGCCTCAGAACTCTCACTTCTGTGGGAGAACCTATGCAATGTAATTATTCTCTAGTCTGTGGGTCACCCACTTGGGGATGTGGGACTTAACTGTATTACCAGGCCACCATTCCTACCCGTCTCCTTCTGGTTCCTTCTTTACGTCTTTTGTTGTAGAAGATCTTTTCTGGTAGGTTCTGATCTTTTCGTCCATGGTGGTTTTGCACTTAGTTGTGGTTTTGGTGTGCTTGTGAGAGGAGGTGAGCTCAAGGTCCTTCTTCTCTGCCATGTTGACTGAACTCCTCCACAGCTGGAAAGTTAAAGAGGACTAAATGGCGTTCTTTATCCCACTTGTCTCCCTTCCTTCCCCTTGCTCTGAAGCCTGTCTGTTCCTAGCTGGCTATTTTTCAGATATGATTCCTTCTAGTGGTTCAGTTACTCACTTATGACCCTGGGAAACAAGTAAATGATACTTAGGAAATTAGAGGAAAGAAAAAAAATGGGGCCAAGAGGAGGAACTGGGAACACCAGCCCCCGTGCTGAAGTGGAGCAGCCACTCGGCACTCTCCCACCCAGGCCTCATCGGAGTGTCCCAGCCTCTGCCTTCTCAGCGACGGACCTTGTTCCAGATTCCTGAGAAGGTGCGATGGTAAATGATTCTGTTCATGCCCTGGCTGTCTGATACCCCACTGGAAAACTCTGTCATTAGGCTCAGTTGTAACAGGTGTTCAACCAGAAAGGTGAAGGGAAGGAACCAAGCAGCTCGTTGCAGATCCTGGCCAGAGATGTCTTTCAACTGAGAAAGCCCATGCAAGATTCTTCCAGGGGGGCACTCTTGGGATTCTGGACAAAGCAGTTCTTTTTGTTGGCCACCCTAGACATTTAGCACCACCCCACGTCCCCACACACCCCTATGCAAACAGTAATCCCCTGCGATTGTGACAGCCAAACTGTCAGGAGTCTCTACTCGAGAACTGCTATTTAGAACTACATTTCCAGTCAGGGATACAGTACTGCCTGTAGTTGAAAACCTTTCATCACACTACAAACTAGAGAGCTGCATGGAAGAGGGAGTTAGGGAGAGACACACATGTCGTGGATGTGTGTGTGTGTGTGTGTGTGTGTGTGTGTGTGTGTGTGTGTGTGTGTGTGTGTGTGTGTGTGTGTGTGTGTGTGTGTGTGTGTGTGTGTGTGTGTGTGTGTGTGTGTGTGTGTGTGTGTGTGTGTGTGTGTGTGTCTTCAAGACTGGTGTCTGAGACCCAAACAAAGAGATGGTGGGCATGGACCTCCTCCAGACTACATATGATGGATAACCTTCTATGTCTTCCAGTATCAGAATATTTAAACCAAAATGATATAACTATAAATTAATGCTTTTGACAAACATACCACAATACTTCTATCCATATGAGCTTTGTTCTTGGAACACAGAACATTTTGATGATGCTGTAGTGACACGAGCTAATATATGCTGAGTACTGCCAGTGCTGTGCTTAATGTACATTATCTCACTTAATCCTCACAGCTCTGTAAGCAGGTAATTATCTCCCTTCTGCACACATGGAAACTACCCCTTAGAATAAGCAGATTTCCCAAGCAGTGGAGTTGGGCTTTGAACAGAGAGGTGTACCTGATACCAGAGTCTGTGCTAAGATGGTGCTACAATGACTGGAACAAATGACTAGGAATTTACAAGTCCCAACAGGATGCACCACCTGAATTTGGAAACACTACAAGGATTCAGCTTCAAGTTGAAATAAGTAAGCATCAAGATAAAAAAAGAAAATACTAGCCGACTCTCAAAAATCACTCCAAGAATGACTCACGTTTTGCTGTGAGTTCAGGGTGCTTCGCAATCTGACTGAGGAGATCTGTGTCCTTGGGAAATAATGGCTGGGATGTGGCTGATGAGAACGCTGCAGTGCTGGGCTGTAGCGCTTCTGAAATACTACCTTCAGAACAGGACCATCTCAGTGAAAAGAATGAAGCAAGAGTGTGGATCTAGTATTATCTAAGGTAAAGATTATCCACCTCCCATAAATTAGTGTTCCCCTTGCTCAGGGCGCTGCGCACTTAGGTGGAGCTAACACTGCATGTCTGGATCTTCCAACCTCCTGCTCTGACTCTCGGATTCCAAACCACCCTCTGCTGATAAAAACATTCTACTCTATCTGCCATTGATTCCTTCTTTATTTACCCCCTACTAAGTTACTTCTCCCCACTCCTTCCCTCTGGCCCCCAAATTCTTTAAGTTTGAATGGCTTCAGTATGTTTATTTAGATAGAAATCCCATTCTCAGCTGCATCTTTACATATGAAAGCCAACAACACATACCATTCTCCTGGTAGGAAATAAACGTCATTGAGGGCTGACGATTTAGAGCATGTTGCCTTCCAGATTTAGAGTGGAGTTCTATGTTATTTAAGGCCCAATAGACTTATACTTGGAAAAAGACAAGAGGTATGTCTCATTGTCTTTCAAGGCAGCGAGAACAGTCTTTACCTTTTGTTGGTCTTCCTTCGCCCGGTATCCACAGCAATGATGTATCAGTCGGTCAGCAACGGGGTACGTCTCTCATTGCTTTGGCTCTTTTCCCCATCTTTTAACATCTGATGACTGATTTTTTTTCATCTTTCAGATAAAAGACTTTCGAAGTAAAATGCAATCAATATTTCCAGCAATTCCCAAGAACTCTGAATCGGCTGTTGAATGGGAGGAAGCATTGAAATCCAAATGAGATGAGCATGGTGGGTGAAGTCCAGAACGATTGTTACAGGAAAAGCTGGCTTTGGAGATGTCACAACAGCAAAGGGACTCGACGGATTTCTCCTCAGGAACACATGCAGATTGTTGAGTGAACCTGTGGGATGGATGGCATTCAGTGTCCCCATAGGAGGCTGACAGTCATTTCTGTGTGCTGTACTTTATTACAACTGATTTGGTTATGTTCATATGGGGGTGGGGGGTGTTGGAGGGAGGGCAAAGTTTTCCTAAAGTTAGGAAGACTATTTAAAAATAATTATATGGGTACCTTCTCTATGTGGAGGAAATCCCAGGGGAAATACTTCTATGACTGTAACAGTTGAAACCAAGTTTTTTACCTGAAAAACAAAATTATAACGTATGATGGAAAATCTTTATAAACAGACTCCTAACAGCAGTAGTACCTCTAAGTCTAATTAAATAAGTTTCAGCAGCCTTTCTTGTCCGTATGTGGCTGTCAGAACTCGGAGGACTTGCTCCTGTTAGGCAGACTCCAAAGTGACGGGTCATTGGGTGAATCCTGTCCATCAGGCAGTGGGTGTGGCTCTCTTGTCCTGAACACAGTCTTTGATTTGTATATGCCAGTCATTTACCTGACAGCCTCACCTTAGGCCCTGTAAATTCTTAGACAAGAAGCCAGTAACAGATTATGATAACTTGAAAGGATAATGTGAAAATAACGATATTATGGGTATAAAATGTACTTTTTTGACAAGTTGGTTCTGGGTCCCGAAACACTGACTGACAGTTTATAGCTTTATTTCAGTTGTCAATATAAAAATAGTCCAATTATCACCTAGCTTAACAAATATTTTTAACCAAAAAGATACCTGAGAACTGAGTCTCAGGTAAATTAAAATTTTAAGAAAAGTATTTTAACATGTCAGTATGACCAGAAAATTAACCTCTGGTTGAGTATCATTGTGCATTTTCTTTATAATTGCTTAGGCTCTAATTAACAATCAGTTTTAAAAAGTACATTTGAAATTGATCTGTTAAAATGAAACCTTTTAGTTTTAAGAAAAAAATTTAAATGAAATGTCAACTGCCTAATGTAACATTTTTCTCTGGACTGTGTTACCCTGTTAAAATTGCTGTATTGTTAATTAAACAGGTGTAATCAGCACCTGGGATTCCTATGTAACCTGTTTAAAATCCAAGACTAAAAGAAAAGGATTGTGAAATTTATCTCAGGGTATGTGGAGTAGCAAAATAACTTCACCCACCTTTCATTTTTAACTAAATCTCTGCTAATAAAATAGCTCTAGTCTTTGAATGCAATGAAGGAAGGAAATCGGGAGGAAAACTGAACAGGTTTTTGTCCCTATTATGAGTCTGAGCCTAGGTGGGTGGTGGGTGTGCCACCACCCACCTGGAAGCCTAAAGGAAGGAATGTTTGAGTGCATGTTTGTGTGACATGCCTAAGGTTTACAAAACCCTTCCCATATGCGTCTGTTGTCCTTAAGGGATGGGGGGTGGGGGGACGGACACGACGACTCCCATAATAATGATGGTGAATCACCTGCTGAGGAAAGGTTGATGGGGACAGATTCCCTAGAACCGGTACCAAGCATAGGCTCCAGTTGCATTTTAAAAGCCAAAATGAAGTAACAAAGATGAAAGTTAAAAGAAAAACAAGCAATATGACTGACTAAAGTGATTTTTTTCTACAGTCAGAACTCAGATATCAGAAGATGTCATTTTGTCTATTCGAATCTTTTATACCAGAGGCATATTGTTAAACTGGTTAATGGAAAGGAAAAGTGTTTAACAGATAATGTTACTCTTTATGTGAAGTACCATCTGTGTACTGAGTTCTGAACGTTCCTGGATATGGAAGAGGGGAAATGTTATGGAATCTCAAGTTTGCCTCCTTCTCTGTCTTCGTCTTGGGTAGAGCATGACAAACACAATCACATTTATCTCCTGGACCATAAAGAGTTTTAATCACCCTATCAACCAGGATGACATTTTTCACAGACTTAAAAAGGAACAGAGCAGACATCATCTTGCCATAAGCAGTCCATTTCATGGAGGCTGAGCACTAGAAATTGTTTAGAGGGTGGGCAGCACGCCGTTCCCACTTCACGCGTAAGCCGCCATTAAGGCGGCTCCCATAAGAACGCCGCTTACACTGGCTCAGCGTTAAGCTTTAGAGTCTCGGCGCCAAGCTGTTGGAGAAAGCAGCGTGGAGTATATAGAGAGACCGTGGTGGGCAGGGGGCGACTTCCAGGGCCTCAGGATTCATTCAAGGGGAAGAACAAACGCCTATTCTGGTAGGTTCTTGCTGCCCTGTAAAAACGTATCCATGAGGGGAAAAAAAAAAAAAAAACGTATCCATGGGCGGCTGCTGCTTTCAGACTTAAGAAAATACAGTTTCTGAACAAACTGGGAATGAAAAATAGGGCACAAGACGCCCTGCGGCCTGTCTCTACAAGAAACAAGGATCCTAATGACGGGAGAGACAGCGAGCCGCTGCCCAGGCCCCGCAGAGCCGAGGTGTGACCGCAGGTGACCCTCCCTCCATCGCACTGACACAGGCTGACGCTGGAAAAAAAACCTGCCTCAGCTGCTCGGTCCAAAGGGGGCACCTCATCACCTCGCTTGTCGTACATTCTGCTTAGTCTCACGGATAGTGTGGGACTCAGCTTGCAAATTAATCCTTGTAACCGAAGAGGAACGTAAAAGAAATGAAGGGGGGGTGGGGAAAGCCCATGGGGACAAAGGTAATTAAAATCCACTGAATTTAGCAATTTCACTTGGGGCAAAATTTAATCTCTCCTAGGTTTTGTTCTGTATCTTCTTTAAAACAAACATTTAAGTACAAATGAAAATCAGCCAGGGAAAATATAAAATTTCTCCAAATCGTTAAATTTCTCATGAAAGTTAGCAAAATACACACTTTTATGGAACTTTATCAAGTGCAAGTGAGATGTTTTTCCTTTCTGCCGAGTCACTGAGTTATATGTCAAGGATCTGGGTTTCTGTGTTGGTGTTATCAGGATTAATTATCAAAAGCTGAGCTTTTGTGAGTCTAGAAGAGGAAAGGAAGCATCTCCCGCAAGCAGTGACATTAATCTTGTAACAATGAGTGAGGCTGTTAGCAGATTTTGTCTGACGGCAGACTACTCAGTTTTGGAGAAAATTATAGTAGCACAGTTATCAAGAAGTACGCAGAGTTCAACTTTTCTGCCCAAGTACTAGTGGAGTGATTCAGGACCTTAATTTATATTTCTTACATAAGCTAGGTGAGGCCTTTTGCCTTTGGTGAGGCAAGATCACTTACTAAAAAAGAAAACAAAACCATGGTAAAAAACAAAAAAAACAAGATTCCGTATAAACGTTAATGACAGAAGGGTACGAGCCAGTCTTAATGGACTCCCGTAAGAATCTAAATTAGGCAAACCAAGGAAGCTTGGCACATTTATAGAACACCTTCTACTTGCTTACCTGAAAACGCTCCAGAAATTCATCCTCACACTGCCCCTGATGTCCCGGGCTTAGAGTGGGAGTGTAGGTCTGCAGCCCAACAGAAAACACCACAGGACACAGCCAGGGGGCGGCCTGGAACTCCAGCACGAGGGCCCGCTGCCTGCAAAAAGCAAGTGGACAAAGCTGAGCATAAAAGCTTGCATTTGACGCTCTCTACGGAGCTGTGCTAAGCTCTGCAGAGTCCCTTGGCTCTGCCAACCGGGGTGATGGGAGGGTGTTTATTTTTACTTTATTACTACTGGTTGTCTTCTCCAACTGTCCCTGTTGGAGGCTCTGTTTCCCTTCGCTTCCTACTGTGAGCGAAGCCCAAAAGGTGGACATTCTCATCTGGACGGGCTGGGCACTTACCAGGGGCGGACGGTCACGGGCCCCGTCACCGCCACCTCCTTTACCTGTATCCTTCCACCTCCCTTCAGTCCGCAGTGGCCACAGCTAGCTACACATCCTTCAGCTGGGACAGAGTTTACAGAACTAAGAAAATGCTAGTAGTCAATCTCACGCAAAGCTAAAATAAGACCTTGTTAAAAAATAAGAACGATTGAGGAAACCCTTTCCTCTGAGCTTGCTCTTACGCCAGCCCTGGTTCTCTTTTCATAGATTCTTATTACGCACGACTGTAGTACAGTATCTGTGGAAACAGCACTTTATCAAGTCTTCCAACTCCCTGTTTAAAGGGAGACTTTTCTTCGACATAGTAAGTGATGAGACAGGCTCTCCTATGGTGGCCAAGAACGCAGGGAGACGGGTTCCCTGAGACTTATTCAGGCTCCTGCAGAGCTGGAGGTGGACGGCACTTCAGCCTGCAGGATGGGGCTCCGACCCAACAAATCCCAGTTTTCCCTGTGCCTCTTCAATTCCCGTGGTGTCCAAATTTGACGTCTCTGATATGTCTACGAATACTGAGTTGGGGGTGGAATCCAGATTCTTCTCAGGAGTGCATTTGCTTTAACTTTTCAATACTACTGAAGGAGCATGGAAGGGCTGGGTTAAAACACAGGGTCAGGTGATGCCTTAGAGAAACACCTGCATCCCTGACAGGGAAGCAGATATTCATCCTTGTGTAGTTTCTTCAGGTTCAGGATTAAGCCCTTAGTAAATATAGGGAGGGAGGGAAGGAGGAAGTGAGAGAAAGAGGGAGAAAGGAAAAGGAGATGGGAGGGAATGGGAAGGGATGGAGAGAAAGAAGGAAGGAAGGGAGGAAAGGGAGGGGGAGGGAGGGCAGAGGGAGGACCAGATGGAGAAGGGAGAGAAGAAAGTGGGGGCAGGGGCTTCCTCACTGGGAAGAGGGTCCACAAGTCCAGGACCACACATCCAGCTCCTGGAGAAACTGACACTTGCCTTCTCATCCATGCAGACCACATCTACCTCAGCCACCAACACACGGGAGAATAAAAGCACATCAGAATGATAAAAATTAGTTTCTGAAGTGAGCCCTGGGCCCCTGCTGGGGTTTCTAACTCCCAGTCCTATGACTAGATAGTCCAAAAATTTAAAGCAAGATCCTAATGCATTCACCAACTCTGAGTTGCCAAGCAGGAACAGAGAAGATCTGGAAGAACAAGTATTACTCAGGGTGACCTCATGTCTGGCCAATTCTCGCTGTGTAGCACCTGGTCAGGGACCCAGAGGTATGAATGGGAAGCATTCTCCCTGAAAACAAATGACCTCAAAAAAAAAAAAAAATCCCTGCCACTTCTCACTTCACTTTAGAAACCTCACTCTCTTCCCATTTGTTGGCAATGCCTTCTAGAAATAAGGCTCCTTCCTCCTCTCTGGGGTGGAGTTTTATTTTGTAGCCAGAGCCCCTGAGTTGAAGTTCTCAGCGCTGAGAGCAGGAAGGGCACAGAACACCTTGGGCTCGGTCACCCGGGCGCAGCGCTGTTCACTGAAGAAATCAGGCAGAGACCAACCCACCACCCACATCCCTGTGGACCTAATATGCCCTGGAAGGAAGCCCAATAATTCTACCTAATCTACCCAATTTGTGCCTTTGATGTAAGCTTCGGCAGTACATCTGACTCTTTGGCTAGTCGCTAAATCATTTTGAGCACACGGTAATTACCCAGCATGACAAAGGCGCGGGTCGGCTGGTTTTCCTGGGCTGTGTGTGCCGGGAGGGGCAGGAGTTATTAGAAAAGTTCGGGCCGGCGGGTTAATATCATCCCTTCCGATCCATGTGTAATGCCACACCCCGTGCCTGGGCTTTAAGGACTGAAATTAAAAACAGCTCTCTCGAATACACGACGGGCTGACAGTCTTAACGGCCCTGAACTGTCCTGACCGGGGGCAATGACTATCCTCTGTGGCTCCAAACTTCTAAATCACCCGCTCACAGTAGCTGCTCAGCAGCCCAAGAGCTGCGCCGACCACGTCACATCCAGTGGTGGTCAGTGACACGGCGGGCCAGAGACAGCGCCTTCTCTAGACGGCAGCATCCCTGAGCTAAGTGGCGTCCCGGGAGGTGGGGAGCTCTGAGTGCCGCGTGTGTTTGGTCTGCCCCGGAAAGCATTCCTCAAATCACCTGGCAACTAACTTCAGGTGCATCCGCTAAACACGAAGCGCCTCCAGTTCAGCAGCAGCCGTTGCTGCGGGGCAGCCCACGCGCTCCCCCTGAGCCGCCCCCTCCTCTCCATGTCCCTCTCTGCTTTCTTCCGTGGTGGCCAGAAGATGCCGGCACACCGCCCTCTCGGCCTCGGTCTTCTGACTCGCCTACACTTTCTCCAGCTGCTTGTCTTCCGATCCTCCTCCAACACCTGGAGAAGCAAGATCCTGTTCCTAAGCAGAGGAGCATCTAGGCAAACCTGGGGGACGTCCTCCCACTCTCCTGGCTGGCAGAAGGTCAAGGCGGGGCGTCCCAGTCCTGGGGCTTTCGAGGACTCCCCGTGTTTCTCTGGGCGCTCTGCGCCTGGACCTGCCCCGAGCTCTCCAGGGGAGACTGAGTGAGCAGCATGTCGGCAGGCGCACCGGCCCCGGCCTTTACTTTTTCTCTCTCGGAACAAGGGCCTGTGGACGAGCGATGCTGCGACGCTGTGTGTCCCGCTCAGTCCCGCTGCCTCTTCGTAGATGGTGCCTGCAGTCTGGCAGCCGCCTCCCTCTTCCCTCTGAAGATGACTTGTTCTCAACGGCTGCTCTGCTCTTGGGAGGCCTGCGTTCTGGGCCCCCGGGCGGGGGGCCTGAGCTCTGCCCAGCGCCCCTGCTTCCCGGCCTGGGTAGTCAGGCCCCAAACCTCGTCCTTGTTCCCGGTCAGCCCCCAAGAGTCTCTTCAGCACCACCCGTTATGCGCCGATAAACATTTTCTCCGCAGCTAAAACTCCTTTATGACAAGCCCCGTGGTCAGCCCTTAAAGCTTTCTTCGCAGTCACACGGCGCCCGGGTAGGCGGGCTGTCCTCTGGGAAGGGGTTTCCAGGGGCCGCTGGTGGCGGGAGGGGAGATCTGAGTCCCTTCGCTTCCTGCTCCGTCCCACCGGACCCCCCCCCCTCCCCAGGCTCCTCCAGCCTCCCGGCCTCAACCCCAAACCTAGCCCCTCCGCTTCCAGCAGGGACGACTTCGGGCAAATGCCCCACGCAGGCCCGCTGTCTCCGTCTCTAAAATGGGCACAAGAACTCCCAAGTCCGCTGCTGGGAGGGTGAAATGCTGGACGCGGCAGCCAGCTCCCGAGACCCCTGGCCCGTGCTGCGGGCGCAGTGGATTTACGCTAGTGAGCCCTGACTCGCTCGCGTGTACGCCGCCCTACTCACCCCGCCGCCGCCGCCGCCGTTGCCGCGCAGGCTCCTCCCAGGGCCTGGGCCTCCAGCTCCTGCGCACCTTATACCCGCCACCCAGCGGGTGGGAGGCCCACGGGCCTGGGCTTCAGGGGCCACACCTGCGGGTGAGCCAGATACTGCGGGGACGGGCCCCCTTCCACCCCAGCGCAGCCCTGAGAGCTCAGGCCACTGGGCATCTAAGGGGGGGACAGAGGGAGCCTCGGTGGCCCAGGTGAGGGCGCACAGGGCCTACAGGTTCACCCCAGTGGGGAAAGGAGCGCTTCTGCACCTCGCTGCTCTGCCGAGACCCTGGTTCTCAAACAGCAATCAGCCCGAATGAGAACCACCCGCATCACCTGAGAAAACACAGGTCCCGGCCCCGCCCACGGCTTCGAGTCAGCGGTCTGGGGCGGGGCCCGAGAATCTGCCTTTCTACCGAGTTCCCCGGGTCGCTGACGCCGCAGGTGCAGGGACCACAGGCTGAGAACCGCGGCCCTACTCCGTGTCTACCTCCGATGATGGCGCTCGGGACAAAAGGTGTCACAGGACAGCATCTCTGTTAAACAACCTTCTCAGGCTTCTGTGAAAGCCAGAGTTCCACACTTCCTGATTCTGCTTTCTCCCGAGTTTGACAAATACGCCCGTCCCCTGGGCTGTCACCCTCCAAGGCCCACTCGCCACCCTCCCCTCTCTCGTCACCGCCAGTTCACTTTCCCAGGCAGGACCCTTACTCTTGTCCAGGCAGCCGGGAGGAAGGCGCACCTCCACTCCCTGACCTCGCGGAGGGGCACACGAACCCCAGAAGCGCACAGAGCCCCGCACAGGGGTTCGTTCAGAAATGAGCAGTGGGCACTGGACGCGTCTCACCCGGCTCAGTCCCCAAGCTGTTTCCTGGGCAGGGAGACAAGGTGACAGTAAACGTCAGCTTGACGAGAGTTTTTCCCCGCAGACCTGAGAGAACGGCCTGGGAGGGGCAGAGGGGAGAGCCTGCGGAGCTGGGTGGAGAGGAGCCGGGGAAGGAGGGCTCCTAGGAGGCCTGGCAGAGAGGGAAGGGAGTCTTCGTAGAAAGCCTTGGCTGACCCGTGAGGAGCTGGGATTTTACCTCTAAGCAATGGCAAGTCCATGGAGTTTTCTGAGCTGGTGACATTGTGAAACTGGCATATCCTTTTTATTTTCAAGATTTATTTAGTGTTTATTGTATTTATTTCTGGCTGTGTTGGGTCTTAGTTGCGGCATGTGGGATCTTTCTTTGCTGCGCGGGCTTCTCTCTGGTTGTGGCGTGCGGGTTTTCATTCTAGTTGTGGCACGAGGGCTCTGTAGTTAAGGCGCACAAGCTCAGTAGTTGTGATGCGCAGGTTTAGTTGCCCCGAGGCATGTGGGATCTTAGTTCCCTAACCAGGGAATGAACCTGCCTGCGTCCCCTGCATTGGAAGGGGGATTCTTTACCACTGGACCACTAGGGATGTCCCGGCATTTCCTTTCAATCATTCATTCATTTGAAGCACAATCATTAAGTGCCTGGTAGGTGCTGGGGGGACACGATGGTGATTACAGAGCCCCTCCTTGAAGCACTGACAGTTTGCTGGGGACGGGGAGGTTCTTTTGACCGTGATGGATGCACTGGAGGGAGAGCCCGTGGCCTGACCCAGGGTGGCCTTTGCTCTCCCTCAGACTGGGCCCTACCCTGCACTGCCAGGACCTTGCTTGCACACACATGTGGACAACCAGATGACACCTGGTGTCCCACTAGCCGCCCCTTGCTGCTCCTCGGGCCCAAGGGTGTGAACCCCAGCAGGGCAGGCCTCTCTCGAGAGGACAGACCCTGGGAGGAGGCCAGGGTCAGGTGGGTCCCCTTTTGCAGTCCAGGTCCCCCCATCCAAGCCAGGTGCTCTTGCAGCCGTGCACTGAACCTGCCCCTCTACCCTCAGGCTGCAGAGCTGGACCCACCTGTCACCTTCCCTCAGAGGCCCTCGTCGTTGAGCTGCCGGGATGCTCGGCACTAAGTTTAACCTTGCGTTACAGTAGGTTTATCTCCTTCTTCACATCCTCCTCCTCCTGAATGAGTCTCCAACTTTCTAGTCCCATTTTAGCAACCCTGTTGTGCACATGTCTTTCACTGGAAGCAGCCTAAAACCCTTTTCAGAAGCGGACAGGATATAAATTATAAAAATTAATACCGCTGAAATCTTCCCATTGTCACTCTCTTATTTCTGGACTTATCCGAAGTCCTGACTTGGAGTCTGTGATAAATTCAACAGAAAACATTTTATGCATGGAGACATTTTAAAATTTCTATTTCTGTGAAAGACCCTGGGCTGCTATAATCCCTGGACTCACAACTGAGAACTTTTCCGGGGAAATCGGCTTGTGAACATTATACTTCGCATAATGACTGCCTGCACCACCTCACCTAAATCTGAACAGGTATTGCTTCAAATTGGGGGACTATTTTTAGCTAGCTGAGGACATTCCCGCCTTCTCTGGGCCCTTTGCACTTGAGGTGTGACCCCTCCCTCAGCCACAGTCTGGTTCTTCTGGCGATGACCCTGGTTATTCACCCTGGTTGGGCCTCCTGCCTCTCCCTGTGGCCTCCCCCCAAGCCCACCTGGGCTCACCTGGGGAGACGGGACTTGCCTCATCTTCTGGGCCACATGAGCAAGGCAACTGCCCCTTGCAGAGGCAACACTGATCCTAATTGTGGGTCAAATTTTGAGCTAAGAATAGCCTTCTTAAAAAGAATCTACATAACTAAATTTATAAAGTGCTGGCAAAAGTCACAGCTCCAGAGAGGTTGGCCGTGTGGCATGATTCTCACCGTGAACAGCATCGTCACAACCGTTTACATATATATGCATCTATTTACATGCAGTTATCCCTGGCTGCTGAGGTTCCTGTGATTTTGATAATCTTCTGTACACTATTCTGCACGGACTTTTTTTTTTTAAGTGACCATGGATCGCTCTTTGAACTAGGAAAAAAACGGAGCTTTTAAAATAATTTTGAGAATAAGAAAACACTGCCTACTGTATATTGGTTGATCTAAACCCCCAGACAGTCCTCAAGTCCAGTTCCCAGGAGGGGAAGCAGAAATGCCCCGACTCCCTCTCCAGAATCACAGCCCCACCTCCTGAAGCCTGTCTCCATCCTGGCTCCTGCCTGCCTGGCGCCTCTCAGATTAGATTAGGTCATCAGGATCTCTCCACATTCTCTCTGCCTCTGGAGTGAAGCCCAAGCTCCCCTCTGGACTTTCCCGCCCACACCCCAACATGAGTGATACGGGCTGAATCATGTACAGCCCCCCAAGGCACGCCCAAGTCCTAAGCCGATACCTGAGAAGGTGCCTTTATTTGGAAACAGGGACTCTGTAGACCTCATCAGATCGACTGGTGTCCTTATAAGAGGAGGAGGAGGCACGCAGGCACGTGGAGGAAGACAGCCAGGTGACCAGACGGGAGGCAGAAACTGGAGTCATGTGTCTACAAGTCGAGGGCCGCCGAGGATTTCAGGGAACCCCAGAACTTAAGAGAAAGGCCACGGACAGATTCTCCCCTGGAGCCTTCCGAGGGACCGGAGTGACCCTCTCGACACCTGGATTTTGGACTTTTGGCCTCCAGAATAAATTTCTCTGAGAGAATAAATTTCCTTTGTTCAAAGCCAACCCAGGACACTGATAGAACGCCCTTGTGTGCCCCACACTCACATGAGTCCCGCAGCCTGCTCTGAAGCCACCTGCACCGCCAGCCCCCATCCCACTGGCCTGCACGTGGCCCTACCGCTTGCCTGGCCGTCCCTCTCCTTATGTGCCGGTTCCTGAGGAGCTGGGCCCACGCCCTGCTCCCCTGCCAACCACGGCCCCCATGCAGCCAGCACTGTGCACGCGGTAGATGCAGGGCAAATGTCCCCATCTCGGGGACCCGGTGGGACGCAGAGGGCAGCCTCTCCCGCTCTCCCCTGATGCACCACGACGGCCTTTCCTTCTAAGATCGGTCTACACTCCCACCACGTGCCCGTTTCCCAGTCTTCCCACGATCGCGTTCTCAAGGACTCGGCGGCGTCGATTTCCGGCTGGACGGGACGGTGGGGCCCAACCTGAGGCTGCGCTTCTCGCTTCTCCCAGCAGAGGGCAGCCGAGCCCGGGCCCCGCGGCCGCCGCGTGTCGCGGTCTGTGCTGGGCCGGGAGCGGGGACAGGCCGCGGGAACACCCCGGCGCCGTCGGCGGGCGACGGCGCGGGGCTCGGCCCTTCCGGTGGCCAGGGCCGGCCCGCGCAGAGTGGGGCGGAGGAGCTACGACCGTCACCTCCGGACACGGCGACCGCGGCTCGGGCTCGTCTCATCCGGGCGGCGGGCGCCCAGCCCAGCTCGCGTCCCCGAGCCTCGCTAGCTCAGTCCCGGAGCGCTGCTTCCTTTCCTCCTTCTGCCTCCACTCCCTAACCCCGGGCCATCGGGGCTCCGGGGCCCACGCGGCACACCTCGGACCCCGCGTCCTAGAGGCGCGGCCTCAGCCACGTGGTCACGCACGTCTCCCCCTCTCCGGCCCCCCACCCCCGCGAAGCTGACAGATCCCGACGACAGCGACGGTCCTCAACGTCGTGCAGGGTCTGCGTCCCCAGGACCAGGCCCCCGGCTGCACCCAGACCCGGTCCACCCCGGTGCACTCCGATTCCTTACTTGCAGGCTCCCTCTCTGGCCCCCTCCTCCGACAGGCAGCACTGCGGGCGACCCCTACCCACCCATCGCGGGCGCCAAGGCTGGAGGTCGGCAGACCTGCCCTCTCACTGCCTTTTTGTGACCCCAGCAGTGTTTCTGGCGACGTGGGTTTGACGTGACTTTGCCCAAGTGTTTGCCTCTTCTCTACTTTTTTGAGTGACTTTCCCCCCCCCTGCTGCCAGTAACTACAATGTTCAAGGTACAAAACTGAGAAAACAGACAAGCAAATAAGTTAAAACCTGAAATCCCAGCCTCCGTCATAACCACATTAACACCTTGGTGTCGGTACGGCCACGTCGTGCCCTCTGCGTGCAGACAGATCTGTATTATTTTTCCCCAGTGGGGATCACACCCTCTCGGGACCTCTGTAACCTGCTCTTCCACTCAGCGACCCACGAGAGCATCTCACCACGAAGGCCGCAGCTGAAAACGCACCCAGGGGTCCCGAAGCCGGCGAGGGCTCCCTCCGGGGACCTCTGGGGGGCAGGAGCGTCACAGGCACCTGTCTCCAAGGCTGGCACTGCCCTGGGTAGGTAAGGTCTCTACTGGGAGGCAGCGGCCTGGGCTTTCGGTTCCTCCTTTTGAAGAGACACCCCCCCCATGCCCGCCCCTTTTCTCCAGCTCCGCCCACCTTCGAGTGGAAACAATTCTGCGCTTTTAGAGCACCTCCTCTCTCTCCTGTGACTATATTCGAGAAACACAAAACTAATCCATATCCACACACGAAAGAACATCATTCTTCTTTCTGCATCTGGGCTGGGAAGGATGGGCCTCCAGATCAGTGGTTCTCCACGAGGCGTGAGGGGAGACGATTCTGACCCCAGGGGACGTTTGGCAACGTCTGGAGGCGTCTTTGTCATGGTCTCGGGGGCTGCTGCTGGTACCTAGTGGATAGAGGCCAGAGATGCTGCTGAACAGCCCACAAAGCACAGGACAGCCCCCAGAGTGAAGAATTAGCCACCCCAAAGGTCAACAGTGCCAAGCTCCGGACCAGAGGGTCCTCGACGCTCTCCTTGGGGCCCAAGAGCCTGGCAGCCTTGCTCGGCCTGTAGCCCCACCCAAGGGGCCATGGCCTTGACTGGTCACTGCTAGGCCCTGTCCACTCGGCCAGGACATGAAGGGGCTGCTGACAAAGAAGGCAAGAGGTTGAAGTCTCCTGAGCAAGCGGACAGAGCAGTGAGGTGGGGGAGGGTCGGGGCAGGGGAAGGTAATTTGGTAGCCCTGCTTTGCTCATTGTCATGGTTTCCGATGTTCCCAGAGCTATTCAGGACCACCTGCAATTCACCCCTCTTGACTGCAGACTCCCAGGGTGTTAGAGCTCAAGGGAACCTGAGACGTTTCTAATCTGACCGCCTCATTTTCCAGGTGGGACACGGGGCCCCATCTGAGGTGCACTCAAAGCCTCGCGCCCCAGTTTCTGAACTTACAAAGAGCAGCATCTCCCTGTGTCAGGCACCAGCTGTGCCTGGGGCTCTTTCACGCACCTCTGCACCACTCACGAGCCTGTGACGGAAGAGTCACCCCATCTCACAGGTGAGCACTCCTGAGGCTCTCAGACTCCAGGGGATTTACCTGAAGCCACAAAGCCAACGGGGGAGAAGGACATCCACCCAGGTTTCTCCTGCCCTAAACCAGACTAGGCCGCTGGCTCTCAAACTTCAGTGCTCAACAGAATCCCCCAGGGCGTCTGGAAAATGCTGATGCCAAGGTCACGCCCCAGAGATCCTGATTTAACTGGTTTGGGGGGCGTCTGGGCACTGAGACTTTCAAACGTTCCCCAGGAGTGTCCAACTGCAGCAGAGTTAGAGCCTCGGGACACACGCCCTCTGACCCACACCCCAAGACCGACGTCAGTGTCGGGGTGTGGTGGGGCAGGAGAGGAGCTGTTGCAAGAAATCATGAGATCCTTGAATGGCTTCCTGGGAACAATCCCATATTTTGTGTCTAGAAGCGTTAGGATTGGCTTCAAATGGGCTTCCTTTCCACCTGAATGTTCAGGTTCCGAAACCTGGTCAATTTGAGGCCTGTATTTTCTGGCTTCTTCTTCCTCCTTGGATGTTTGGAGAATTGAAATAACAGCTTCATATATTCCTGTAGTCCAGGGGCGAGGTTCACCAGCCGTCCCAGCGCCAGGAGGGAGCAGACCTGGGGGTTTAAGAGCTTCAAGGGTGCCACTCCCAGGGATATTTGCATTTTTAGCAGAGACTCTGGAAAATGGAGAATCCTTCCTACTAAGAGCATAGGAGAAGGCGGCATTCCAGACACCAAGAGGCAGGACGGGAGATGACTCGGCCTGGGGTGGCGGCTGGTGTTTCACCCCTGACCCCAGTCCTCCTAACACCTTCTTTTCCCAAATTTATCTGTTCACTCCTTTTTAAAAAACGAGTCTCAGGTCTGACACAAGTGAACAAACATTACTTAAAACTTTAAGCCGTCTCTTCTTCCCTTGAGTTGGATATAGCATCTGCATTTTTGTCTTTTCGTGGTAAGAGCATTTTACACCCTACAGAGCACAGGAGCACGTAGAATCTCATTTAACCCTCACAACCATCCTGCCAAACGCAGATGACCATCGGCATTTTGTAGACAAGGCTGCCAGAACCTCAGGGGGCTCCGCCGGTGCTGGTGGGCAACAGGCTTCTGACTTGGGGCCTCGCCTCCCATGGCCTCAGCGGGCGGCCTCCTTCCTGGGGGCACTTGTTGAGTCCGGAAACAGGCGCAGGCCGCAGGCGTATTGTAGCGCTGCTCCCTGGCTGCCCCTGGAGCGCCTCACCCCGCACGGCCCCTCTTTGCTGGAGCAGGAACTCCTCTCAGGCCCTCGCTGCTCCGGGGTCAGCTCAGCCACCTTTGGCCTCCCTGTGCCGGCTGTTCTTAAATTGCTGTGTCGGCCGCCCCCAACCTAGGGTAAGTTATGTTACTTTTACTCAAGACTTCATATTTTCTATGTAAGTTCTCCCATCCACATCTCTGGGCCAATCGTATTACAACACTACTTTTCTCAGCTGGTTGGATGATCTTAATATGTCTCTAGCTCTCCATGGTATTTTATTTTTATTCACATTCTTCAAGCTCTGCATAGGACAGGAGTATCTACATAGAAAGGGCTGACGCATTCTGCAAGTTTGTGTTTGTGGTGTGTGTGTGTATGTGTGTGTGCGTGCGCGTGCCGTAACAGCGTGGGTGTGTTTTCACCTACTGGACTGATTCTCAAGCGTGGTCGCAGAACTGCAGCAGCCGAGGTATCGCTGGGAACCTGTGCGAAATGCAGATCACAGAGCCGCGCCCCAGGCCTGCTGACTGGGAGACTCAGAGTCTACGTCTGAACAAGCCCTCTGGGTGATTCTCTTGCTTGATAAGGTTTGAGAACCACTTATCTTCAGGATAAATCAGTTTTTTATAATCTGCTCCCTAAGATGGAAACTTAGGATTTGCTCTGTTAAGATCGAAACATAAACAATGAGCCCTGACATTGTTGCAGAGGCGTCAGTAGACGTTTTCTTTTTTCAAACTTATTAAACTGATAAGACATGCTTATGCGGGCGCACGCGCGCGCACACACACACACACACACACACACACACACACACTCATCTTCCAGCCCTCGTATTTTGAGAGACCTCCTCTTGGCATCTGGCTCATACTCCTGGGGACATTCAGTCATTGAGAAAAGCAGGTCTGAGCCTCACTATTTCACACTAATGTAATTCAAAGAGAATGGCTGAAGAAAGCAAATGATTAAGCCAAAGAAATGAAGCTGCGATGGTGGAATTTTAGGCACCTGGGTGAGGGGTGGTGGTGATAGTAGTGGAAATGGAGGTGAAGATGGTGGTAGTGAGGGGGTATTAGTTTTGGTGGTGGTAGTGATGGAAGCGGTGGTATTGGCGGTACAGTTGATGGAGGTGGAGGTGATGTTGGTGTCCTTGGCGGTGTAGGTGTGGGTGGTGCAGCTTACATACCAGTCTCTCAGATCATATTACCTGCCTCCCCGACTCCTCACTCAAAAAGTCTGCCCTGCAGGTGCCGTGGCGTGCCCCATGGTGCGTGTGCTTGGACTTGTGTGAGCATGTGTCTGGCCACTTTGGATTTAGTGCCTCCAAAGTTTACAAAACCCCTCAAGCTTTTAAAATAAAAACGGGGGCTAAACCATTTGGATCCTCCAAATTAGAAAGAATAAATGAACCACCCAGCTGCAGTCATGGGCAATTACTGTGATTCTGAGAGGGCTTCGGGTTAAGAGAATGGAAGAGCTGATTATAAACGAGCCAGGAGTAACGAGGGAGGTCAGAGCAGTCCCTGAGCTCTGGGGGAGCGGCCAGCACTCCGCCCCGTCCCACGCGGGCTGGCTGGAGGCGCAGACCTCCTTCCACCCTGGCCTCCAAACCCGGCTGGGGCCGAGGCGCCCGGCCTATTTGTGCAGCTCCGGCAGCTTCAGAAAGAGAAGGTGGCTGTAAATAAACCCAGAGAAGGGCGAGGAATCGAGGGCAGGAAGGGAGAGAGCGGGAGGGAGGCTCCCCGGGAGGGCAGACAGGAATCAGGACTTCTGACCAGGAAAGACGGAGGGCGGCAGGAAGCAGGGAGCCTGCAAAGCACGTGGCTGTCAGGAGGCAGGTGGGTGCCTCTTCCCACTCCACCCTCAGGAATCTCGGGGCCGCATCTGTGGATCCACTGCGGTCCTTAAGCAGGCCTCCGGCTTGCCCATTCGCATTCTAATTTTATCCTTGTCATTTTTTTTTTTTTTTTTTTTTTTTTTTTTTGCGGTACGAGGGCCTCTCACCACTGCGGCCTCTCCCGTTGCGGAGCACAGGCCCCGGACGCGCAGGCTCAGCGGCCACGGCTCATGGGCCCCACTTGAAGTCTTTTATCTCTAAATATAGTAACCCCGTGAGGGAGGTTTATTACTATCCCGCAGGTGAGGATGTTGAGGAAGAGAGGCCCAGTCAGCCACCCAGCTAGTGTGGAGGAGGAGCCCAGACTCGGCCCCAGGCAGCCGGGACCCAGGTCCCAGGCCCTGCGCCACCACATGGAGCTGTCTCTTTACAAGCCGTGATGTGAATTCCCACAGACTCACTCCCAACCCAGCCACATATGCCACCAGATACAGGCCGCGACGGCCAGTGAATTGTTCTCAAGTCCAGCATGACAGGACTAGGTTTGTAGGGGAAACAGTTGTCCTCCAGAGGTTGGGGTACCACTAGGGAGCCCAGAAGTCCCCACCCCAGGCATTGGGAGGAGGCAGGGCTCCTTGCAGCCAGACTGTCTGAGGAAGAGCATGAACCCCCCATGTGTCTGCGAAACTGCAGACACTGTGCAGAGAGCTCCTTGGAGGGCTTCTCACTCAACAGCCCAGAGGCCCAGAGGCTTGACATAGAAAGTGCAAAGCCCCTTTAACCACAGGGCAGGTGTCCAGAGAGAGGGCACAACCAAAACTGCAGGTTCTGAAAAAAAAAAAAAAAAAAGCCTGTGGTTGAAGACTATTCTAGGTCAACCCAAACCCCAGCTTGCCTAGTGAACTTGGTCAGCTCGCGACAGGAGCTCAGGGTGTAAAGTGCTGCAGGCTTGTGTGTTCGTCTGTTCATTGACACTCGGACTTGTTTTTAGAAAAGAATTGCAGTAGGGTAGAGAAAGCAAACATAAAAATTTCATATATATCTTTAAAAGACCCAGAAAAATGATTTTAAAAATAATCAAGGGCTTCCCTGGTGGCGCAGTGGTTGAGAGTCCGCCTGCCAGTGCAGGGGACGCGGGTTCGTGCCCCGGTCCGGGAAGATCCCACATGCCACGGGGCGGCTGGGCCCGTGAGCCATGGCCGCTGAGCCTGCGTGTCCGGAGCCTGTGCTCCGCAACGGGAGAGGCCACAGCAGTGAGAGGCCCGCGTACCGCAAAAAAAAAAAAAAAAAAAGACTTCAAGCACTTGGTTCAGCGCCAGGCACAATGCAAATTACAACAACGGTCATTTATTATTACTTCCCCTGGGCAGCAGTTGGGCACTGGCCTAACAGACCATTGGGAAAGCTGCACCACTGGTATAATTAGATTGGGGTTCGATGTGGGGTTGTTAGATGCCCTGGAACTGGACTTCTGTCTTGGATGACCCCACCCCAGACCTCAAGGTCCACAGACTGTCCAGCTGCAGCTGTCCCTGGTTTCACACACGCCCCGTAATCTGCACCCACAGCCAGCCACTCTCTCTCCCTGTGGAGCACCAGGTTACCACCATCACCAAGACTGATGCCAGCCGGGCCTTGCACAGAGAAACCCAGGCCTTGGCTAGGTGAGGAATTTTCCGAGGCTTCCATTTGTTTACTTACTCCTTCGTTCATTCCTGGGCCAGGGCTCCCTGCTGCGCACAGCTGTCCCACCTGCAGCCACCCCTCGTCTTCCAACTAACCTTCTACGTTGAGGAAATCCCATGCTGCGAGTCCTGACTGCTCCACACAAGTCAGGACTCAGTTCCCAGCTCCCCTTGCAGCTGGGATGCAGGATCCATCAATCAGACAGGGCCGTGCGAGGCCCCAGTTCAGAGGTGAGTGGTGGGCGGGAACAGGCTCAGAGGGCGTGGACGGGTTCTGTTTGGCTGGCACTTGGGAGGCAAATGCACCTGGTCTCAGGTGATGTCCGCGGGGTCGGGGGGCTACCAGGTCCAGCTCCCAGGGCAGGAGGGCCATCAGTGGAGACAGCGGTGCTCCCCACGTCAGGGCGTGGCGTGATCTGAGGCACTGATCCTGGAAGAGCAGCCTTGCTCTGTTTCTCCAGCTACTCCATGTTTCTGTGTGTTCACACCTAATCCACAGCAATAGTTCCCTTTCGGCCTAAACTAGTTGGGTGCATTCTGTCGTTCACAACCAGGACCGATGCAAGCTTACGGAGCGCCCACCTCATGCCAGGACTGCGTTTTCCAGCCTACTTGGCAGTTCACTGCGTCACCTCACTTAATCCTCGCAGCAGCCTGAGGACGGGCGACGGGCTGAAGAGTAACGCTGCCCTGGCTCACTCGCAGGTCAGCTTGCACGGGGCCAGCAATAGGCCTCCTCAGAGGAGAGAGTAATTTTTTGTCCTCACATCTAGAAGAGACTGGAGCACTGAGATGGGCGGTACAGCTCACCCAGGATCTCAAGGTGCTTCTCAGGCCACCTGGAGCAAGCAGGGAATCCTGGGCCATCTGGATCCGGCTTCCTCCCTCTCAGTCCAGAGCCTGTGGGTCTTAGGGCAGAGCCTGGGGTCTGGGGAAGAGTGCGCACCACGTCCAGGCCTGCCCGCCACTGCCCTGGGAGCCCATCTGAATCTGGGGCTGAGTCCATCTCCCAGCTGCCCAAAAGAGATGGACGCTGCCTTAGACTGTGTGTGTGTATGTGCATATGTGTGTGCGTGTAGGTGTATGTGCATATGTGTGTGTATACGTATACGTGGGTGTGTGTGTATATATGTGTAGATGTGTGTATGCGCATGTGCGTGTAGGGGTGTATGTATATGTATATAGGGGTGTGTATATTTGTATATGGGTGTGTGTATGTGTATGGGTGTATATGTGTAGGTGTATGTATGTGTGTCTGTGAATATATAGGTATGTGTATGTGTATACGTGTGTATGACATGTATGTGTGTGCACATGTGTATACATGTATGTGTACAGGTGTGTGGCGTGTATGTGTATCTGTGTATACATGTGTGTATGTAGGTGTATGTGTATAGGTGTGTGTGTGGCATGTATATGGGTGTGTGTATCTGTGTATGCATATGCGTGTATACGTGTATATGTGTAGACGTGTGTATGGGTAGGTGTATAGACGTGTGTGTGTGTGTAAGGTGCTCTTCTTCCGGGCACTGTCCTTTACTTCAGTTCCTAATTTTATTAAGTCATCAGAGCTCTTCACTGAGTGTTCAGAATATTCAGTTAATCACGTCTCTGCAGAAGCCAGTGCTGGCCCCACCGAAGGGGCGGCCGCACTCCCTCTCTCTCCTTCAGCTGACCCCCGTCCCAAATCAAAGTCACAGAGCAGTTAACTCTTTCTGTGAGCAACACTTTTTAACTCCCCCAGTTACTACCTTCAGGCCAGAAACAGAGCCTAAGTTCTGGAACTGACAGCTGCTCTATGTCCTTCACTCACGCAGCACCTGCGTATCGAGTACTCGCACTGTGCTGGGCGCTGTCTGAAGCGTGAGGACCCTGGAGTGACAGGGACAGGGTGAGCCTGGAGTGTAGCGGTGGGTGGATATTGGGCAGGCGGGGGGGAGTGTGGGCGGGAGTCCCCTCTGAGGCCGCCCGCTGAAAAGGCAGGGGCCCTGCAAAGAGCGGCGGAAACGGCCAAGGCCCCAGAGGAGCAGCAGCCTGGGCGTTCCAGGGACCAGGAGAGCTGGAGTGTGGCCAACAGCAGGAGGATGTGAGGACAGGACACAGTCTGCAGGGCCCAGTGCAAAATGAAAACGCAGGCCCTCGTTCACAAATTATTCAGGATTCCAGACAGCGACAGCAGAGGAAGAAGGAAGCGTGGGACCAGCGGGACGGCAGACGTGGTGCCTGTGAAGCCGGCCCTGTGTGAGGAAGGGGCTGAGAGGTGGATGGGGCCGGATCCTGAGGCCTTGGGCCGAGGAAAGAGCTGGATTTTATTCTACAGGTCTTCCTCGACTTATGATGGGGTCACATCTGATAAACCCATTGTAAATTGAAAATACTGTAAAGGTTGAAATGCATGTAATACACCAAACCTACCGGACATCACAGCTCAGCCTCACCCACCTAAACGTGCTCAGAACACCTACCTTAGCCTACACTGGGGCAAAATCGTCTAGCACGAAGCCTGTCTTACAATAAAGTGTTGCATATCTCTTGTGATTTTCTGAATACTGTACTGAAAGTGAAAAACAAAGTGTCCGGGTACAGAGTGGCCGCAGGCGTATTGGCTGTTGACCCTTGTGACCGCGGGACTGCTGGCGCTGCCCAGCATCGCGAGAGAGATGGTCCCGCACATCCCTAACCTGGGAAGAGATCTAAATTCAAAGTTCAAAGTGCAGTTTCTACCGAGTGTGTATCACTTTCACACCATCATAAACTTGAAAAATCTTAAATCCAACCACCGCAAGTCGGGGACGGTCTGTACCTGTGATGGAGGCTACAGGAAGGGCCCAGGCCTGGGGGGATCTGCGTGGGGTCTGTCTTTGAAGCACCACTTGGCGCTGCGTGGGGAACCCAGGAGGCCGGCCTGGCCTGGGGCTGTACAAAAGGAGATGGTGGGAAGACGGCGGGCTTTAGGGAGGGCTGACGGGCCGGCTGTACGCAGCGAGGGGACAGAAGCCCTGGAGTTCTGCCTCATGTTTGCGTTTGGAGAGGCCCATTAGCCAGCCCTGTGGGAATGTGGACGACGGGGCCTCCCGCGGGGCGGCCACACCTCTCTGAACAGATGCCCTTCTCTCCCTTCACAGAAGTCCGATCCCAGCTCACAGCCGGCGACAGTGCTTGCTCGAGACGCCTCGCGGTCGGAGGCCATGCTGCCAGATGCTACCTCTCCCCACTAAGAAATCCGAAGACAAAATGTGCAGCCACTGCCCAAAACTAACATGTACAAAACAGCACAGAGCCCGTTCGAGCAGCAGGTGTCACAGCAGTAAACACTGGAGCCAAACGCGTTGGCTCTGGCAATGCTCGTGCGCGTCTTGTCCTGGAAATGGAGTTCATCGAAATTGGGAACTGGGAATCGACAGCTCAGCAAAGCTGCCCTCACCGGCTGTCATCCAGAGCGCTGCCGGGAAGGGCAAGGTTACCACTGCTCGAGTGCCTGGCCCGGGCAGGGTACGGTCAAGTGTTCCGGGGCCATTCCCCACGTTGTCTGACTCAGTCCCTCCCACAGCCTGTGAAGTCAGTAGGCTTCTCCCTAATTTTCAGATGCTAAAAATGGGGCTCAGAGAAGCTGAGTGATTCGTTCAGGCTCACACAATTAAATGGAGCCCAAATTTAAAACTGGGGGTGGGGGCAGATCCTATGAGCTAATGCCCTCTTTTCTGTGCTAATGGCACCTGGTTTTTATGGAAACTGGCTGGCCCCAAGACATGCATCCTGACTGGTCTTGGCCGGTCACAAGACTCCTGTCCTCCTTTGCCACTGTTAGTATGGGGTGAGCCTGGGACCCCTTCTGGCCAATGAGATGGGAGAGAAAGCGACGGGAACAGAAACTTCTGGCAAAGATTTTCTCCCTGACAGAAAGGAGAGAACAGTTCAAGGACAGGTCCCCTTGGCATCCTCTGCCTCTCCTTCCTGCTGGTGGACATGTTGTGGGAGGGTAAGGTGTCTGCCTGTGGCAGCCTTTTCAGCACCATGAGGCAATAAGGATAAAGCCAACCAGCTGAAGATGCAATGGAAGCCTGGCACGTGTCCAGGGCCCGGATGACACGGCTGGGCCGTCCAACCAATCTTAGGACCTCCTACCTCCAGACTCCTGTTGAGTCAGCAGCAAATGTCCAGATGGTCGAAGCCATGGTCCGTCAGGACTTTATTAGTTATTTTCAGTTAAACACCTCCTAAGGTAAACCCTGGGTTGGTCTAACTTCAAAGCCCATGATCTTTTTCCTGTTACTCTCTGATGTTTACATGGGGTCCAGTTGTCACCCAAGGTCCGGTGTCAAACTACTGCACAATAATTACAGAAATGATCAGACTTTGAAACTGAAGAGAAAGCTGCCAGTTTAAAGAAGGACAGGGGGTCAGTTCAGCAAGGTCAGAAATCTGGCTTCTTGGTTGTGCTTGGCATGAATCCTAGCATCACGGGACTTCCAAGCCGGAAGAGAACGAACCGATCACCTGGTCCAACCCCGTGCTCCAGAGGACGAAGCTGAGGCTGTGAGAAGCTAAGTGACTCACGCCGAGGCCCGAGGGCAGCATCGGCACCCCGCTGGCCCCCGCTCACACGACCTCTCCTCGCTCCCCACACAAACTCATCATCAACTTTGCCCCAAACTCTCACTGGCCAATCACCTCAAATCAAGAAAAGACTGTCAATGTAATCATATTCTTGTGACAGGATAAACCCTGGTTTCTTTCACACACACTTCCTTGTTGAGTCAAGTTACCAGCCTGTTCCAACGCAGTCAGCGGCACATCATGCCCAGAAAATGGAAAGAACCCAGAGACACTGGGGCGCAGAGGGATCAAGTTCCTGGCTTTTCAGATTAAAATCGTTTCTTGAATCCCATCACAGAGATAACTGTCTTGAAGGCAAGTGCGCTCAAGGGATCCAGTCAGAGGCGTTGCCATAAACACCGCACTGCGAGTCAGAGGACCACACGCCATGTGAAGACGGCTCAGGCTGCGGGGGAAGGGGCTCGGGTGCGGGGACGCCCTTAGAAGGGGACTGATGTCCAGGGAGAAGGGGCGGGGAGGACAACAGGGACACGAGACAGGCTTGAGGAGACGCAGACCCCTCTCAAGGGGAGTGGGGGGCCGGCACCAGGTCACTAAGACAGGACTTTGGAATCCAAGGACAGAGGGCTCGGGCCTCCTAACTGTCCAGAGCTCTGGGAGGGCCGCCCAGCGCACAAACAGAACCCATGCCACCGAGGACTGGGCCAGGAGAGTCGAGGTGTTTTCCTGGAGCAGCAGAAGAGAGGCTGGTTGATAGTCCTGAGTCTCCCTCAGCCGCAGGGAGGTGGTGGAGGTCGGCAACCCTCCCGGTGCCCTGGAAGGCAAGGCCACAGGCGTCGCCATGACCAATGCGAGCCTGAGGCCACATGGAACTGTGGCCACCTTGGTGGACACCGATAACGGACAGTTCTGGCCAGGGAATCTCATTAGGAATGGACGTCGTGAGTGAAACACAAGAGGAAGACGTCGTACCTCCGCGAATGCTAGTGCAAGCAGGGCAGACACTGCCCCTAGGTACCACCACCTCATGTGGTCATTCATTCACTACCACTAAAATGCTACATAACAAACCACCACAAGCCTGGGTGGTGTACACCTCAGGAGCCCGTGGGGTACAGCTCACCTGAAACGTGCCTCTCACGCGCCTGCAGGAGCTGTGCCCGACGGATCTAGGATGGCCTGGGTCACACCTGGGGTGAGAGCTCTGCTCCAAGAGTCTCACTCTTCTCCTGGGTCAGCGAACTAGGGTAGGCACTCCCCGTATTAACGGCAGAGGAGAAGATCAACACAGTCTGACCGATGCAAGCGCTTCTGGAGCCTCTAACTGCTTCTCATTTGCTGAGATCCCATTGGTCAAAGCAAGTCACACATTCAAGGCCAGAGTCAGAGCGGGTGGGCACTCCTGACGGGGCGGGGGAGGGATTGGGCCACTCTTGCAATCTACCAACTGATTTAACTGATCTGAAGCACAAAATGGCCGCCAGATCATGAAACTGTCCACAGTTAACCTGTAATTTACCTAAATTAGGTTTTCCGCCATTAGACAGAAATGGGATTCAGGATAAAAATTAAGTTTAATTGTAGAAAAGATAAAGTTACACTTTTTGCTCCTGTGATTGGTGACTGCGATTTTTTCCCACTACATTCTTTAAGCCAACGATTCAAAAGCACCAAAGCAATCAGTAAGTTAGCCTTAAATGCTATAAAAGCCAGTTTTCTGAAGACTCCAACCAAACCAGGAAATGATATCCAAAGTTGATATGATGTTACTTCCAAAAAGCAAACAGAGAGGCAAGGGGACTCATTAAAAATTCCAATTTGGGACTTCCCTGGTGGCGCAGTGGTTAAGAATGCGCCTGCCAACGCAGGAGACACGGGTTCGAGCCATGGTCCAGGAAGATCCCACGTGCCGCGGAGCAACTAAGCCCGTGTGCCACAACTACTGAGCCTGTGCTCTAGAGCCCACGAGCCACAACTACTGAGCCCATGTGCCACAACTACTGAAGCCCGAGCGCCTAGAGCCCATGCTTCACAAGAGAAACCACTGCAATGAGAAGCTCGTGCACTGCAACGAAGAGTGGCCCCTGCTCACCGCAACTAGAGAAAGCCCGCGCGCAGCAATGAAGACCCAACACAGCCATAAATAAATAATAATTAATTTTAAAAAATCCAATTTGGCTTACAACTGTGGATTCTGGAACAAAGTGTGCGGGAGCCTCTGACACTCTTCCTAGGATACCACCTTTCTAATGGCAGCCATCTCTGTAATTACAACGATAACTGCTTCAAATGTAAAATACCGCTTATCGGGCTAGAAGATCTGTCTGGGTCAAGGCAAAACATAACACTCAATTGCTTGTTGTCAAATGAATAATGTTTGCATCATTAAACCAGTCCTGGGGTATAATCTCACGTGTTATGGGTGGCTCAATTTAGGGCCGACTGGAACACCAAACCCTAAAGACAACGTTCCATGTTGCCCCTCGTACCAGAGGTTCTTTCTCTGAACTTCTTTTTCGCTGAGCTATCCAGAGTAAAGGAAGGGCCACGGCCTCGGGGGGCAGGGAGTAAAACCAGAAGGGACTCGGATGCCACGGGATGAAGGAAGGGGTTCCCTAGGTCACAAGGCTGTGTCTGACTGGAGGGGGGGTCCCCTCCATTTTCATAAGCTTGCTGCACTTGTCAGTGTCCCTGCCACGTCCTGTCAGCTGCCTGTGTGTGTGTTTGCCCATGCACACTGTTCTGTTCCAGTGCTTCAAAAATGTTTTCAGAAACAAAACGTTTGTGTCTTTTTTAATTCAAAAAACGTTTTTATTTAAGTATCATGTGTGCATTATATTTCTACTTCTTATACCCTACAGCATACTCAGCACCAGAAATTTAGATTCCATTCATCACCAAACTCTTTACCTCTTTTGCCCTCCCCCCACTTCCCTTCTGGTAACCACCACTCTGTTCTCTGTATTTGTTTTTGTTTGGTTTGTTCATTCATTTTGTTGTTGTTTGTTTGCGGTACGCGGGCCTCTCACTGCTGTGGCCTCTCCCGTTGCGGAGCACAGGCTCCGGACGCGCAGGCTCAGCGGCCATGGCTCACGGGCCCAGCCGCTCCGTGGCATATGGGATCTTCCCGGACCGGGGCACGAACCCGCGTCCCCTGCATCGGCAGGCGGACTCCCAACCACTGCGCCACCAGGGAAGCCCCGAACCACCAGGATTTTGGCGTCAGCTGGGCCGCTGGAGCCGCGCGGTCTGGGGTCCGCCCTTCTTGGCCTCCACCTCTGATGCCCAACCTCTCCATCACCAACCTCCGCGCCCCGCCCCACGCATCGGACAACGCCCACTGGGGACGGGGGGCCGCAGCTCTGGGATCGGGGTATTGGGGCCCTCCGTCTCCCTACCGATTTCCGCCCTCACATCCTGAAAACTACCCCAGGAGCTGGAAACCCAATCGCAAGCACGGCCCCAGGAGCTGTGACTTGAACCCGCGGGGCCGGCGGCCGCACGTGCAGAACTTCCCCTCGCCCTCCGGCCCCAGGAAGATGGTGTCAAGGAAACCCAGCTCTCCCGCGGGCCTCCTTTCTAAAGCTGACGTTAGAACCGGTGTGTGGAGGCGCAACACACCTGAGTTCCCAGCGCCACCGCGCTTCCAGGGGCGCATGCTGGACGCCTCGCGGTACAGCCAGCGTGGGAACTCAGGGTCCCAAGCCCGCCCTCCACCGAGTCCCGGCCCCCAGCAGGGTATCCGCCGCGGGAACCCCCTCCCCGTGCCCCCCGCCCACTCTCACCCGCGCCCGGGGCTGGGCTCCACACGGATCCAGTGAAAGGGAGGCATCTTCAGTTCTGGATCCTTTTGAACGACTCCTGTCAGGCCTGCAGTCCCTGTGGGCCCGGGGCGCCCCTGTGGCTGCCGCCACAAACTACTCGGGACGGATCCCTCCCCCCGCGCCGGGCCGCACCCTGATTGGCCCAAGGCCAAGCTGATCTCCGTGGCAGTGATTGGTTAGGAGTGGGCACGTGACCCAGCCTGGGCCGGTTTCCTGGCTCCCAATGTAGAGACCCTGAGAGAGAACCCCGTCCTCCCGAGACTGATTGGATGTGCAGCTGAGGGGGATGCAGAGACCCCACGGGACAAACCTGGTGCCACCCCACCTTCAAACGCCCGGCGTGAAGTAACACATTGCCTCATCGACTCCGCCAGCTTCCGTCCTGCTCTTCTGTCCCCACTTCTGGAAGCATCCAGATTCCCTACACAAATGCTGAAAACACCTGGGCGCTTCCAGGAATCAAGTCCTGTTTGGGTTGTGCCGCGTCTCACCTGGGGCATTTCCCTCCTTCCCCACTTGCATGCTCTTTGCTTGACCTTCTGTACAGACCAGCTCTTTGGGGAGCATCACAGCTGTTTCCTCTTCCACCCAAATGCCCCCACTTAGGGAGAGCCAGAAGCCTCAAGAGGCTGCCATCTCCTGAGCCCTGCCCTGCGTCAGGCTGTGGGCTGGGGCTCCACACGCTATCCTTACCTTCTTCTCCAGGGCTGTTATTATCCGGACTTTACATACTTGGCACTGAAGCTTGGAGAGGTTAAGTGGCTTGTCCAAGGTCACAAAGCTGGCAGGTGACAGAAACAGAAATTGAGCCCTTGGTAGACAGGGCTGCTCCACACGGCTGCCTGCCTACCCCCCCCAAAAGCCCTCACCCTGACCTGCCTTCACAGCAGAGGAGCGGGAGTTCGGGGGCTTCCACCGTGTGGAAGGGAGGGGAAGGCGTGTCAGGTACATTGCCACACTCACTGTGTCACAAACCACCAGGTGTCCTCGATGACGTGACAGTGAGCTAGGCATCCCTGCCTCTGGCTCTAGGCTCGCCCACGTGGCTCGCTTCAGCTGTGGGCACCTGGGGAGAGTGACGTGATGGTTCCTAGGAGACCCTGTCCGTTCCCACTTGATTTCTTACACTTTTGCCATGACTGTGAGAAAAAGCTTCCCTGGAGCAGCTGCTGCCCCTTGAGCCTGGGCCCGGCGTGCACACCTGGAGTAGAGGCATCCGGCTGGCCCCAGGCTCTGAAGGGAGAAGCTGAGGCTCCCAGCCACACCCGGCCTAGAGCAGCAACTCCCGGCCAGGTGCAGACATCGCCCCAGCTAAATCTTAGCACATGTCACTGAAGTTCTTGGTTGTTGGCTATGTGCATGGGGGTGAGCGTCACATGCACTCTGTTTGCACCGGTATTTTCATAACTTGTGCTGGTTTGCCACATCTTTGACGAAGGTGTTTTGGCCTCAGAGTGATACTTCTAGAAGACCTTGTGGGTAAGGCACCTACTAGAGCAGGGGTCCCCAACCCCTGGGCCATGGACGGTACCAGTCTGTGGCCTGATAGGAACTGGGCCGCACGACAGGAGGTGAGCGACAGGGTAGCAAGCGAAGGTTCATCTGTATTCACAGCCGCTCCCCGTCACTCGCAATACCACCTGAGCTCCACCTCCTGTCAGATCAGCACCGCATTAGCTTCTCACAGGAGCGCAAACCCTGCTGTGAACCGCGTAGGAGGGATCTAGGTTGCTGCTCGCTCCTCGTGAGAATCTAATGGCTGATGATCTGAGGTGGTGATGCTGGTGCTGGGGAGCGGCTGCAAACACAGATTATCCTTAGCAGAGAGGTCTGACTGCACAGAGACCATAATAGGTCAATTACTTTGTATAATTATTTCATTATAGATTACAATGTAATAATAATAGAAACAAAGCACACAATAAATGTAATGCACTCGAATCATCCCGAAACCATCCCCCCATCCCCCACCGTCTGTGGAAAAACTGTCTTCCACGAAACCAGTCCCTGGTGCCAAAAAGGTTGGGGACCGCTGTCCTAGAGGACCTGGTATAGAGCAGACACTTGGTAAATGCAGAGACGACGATGGCCGTGTTGGGGGTGATGGTAATTCTGTGACGCCCTGGGTAGAACCCTGGCTGCTCGGGACCACTCCTGAGCTCCCCACTCCCCTCCACAGAAGGAGAACTTCTTTCCAGAAAGAACCTGGTGCTACAAGGAGCCTCAGGCTTTCAACCCAAGTAGCACCTCCGTATCCCAGTCCAGTTACACAGCAGCTGGCCCAGGCCTGAGTGGCTCTCTCTAACGGTATTTACCTGCTCCTGGCATTTTGCTGATAAACACAGAAGACACTTTTTCAAAACAAAATTAATGAGATTATTATAGAAAACAAATAATCATCAATTAAGGAAACTCAGAGAAACGTGGACTAAAAGGAACTGATACGATGGACTTTTTCATCTTGTTATTTCAGGCAGGAGGCCAGGACCTGACAAATACTGAGGTGATATCAAGGAAAAAGAAAAGCTGTCATCCTTCTGTGACCTCCTAGGCTTTCTGGGGGTGGGTTCAGGCCTCTCCCTTCTGTCCCCACTGGGTTTCCCGGTGAGTTTTAGGCGTGGGTGAGTGCTGCCACTGTCACTAGACGGGGGCGTGGGCCACCAAGAGGCACAGGTGAGAACCGGATTCACTCACTCACTCATGTGGGTGCCAGGCCCCCAGGGGAGAGGGTTCCCCTGTCCTCAGGAAGGTTACATTCAAGTGGGAAAGATAGACCCCAATCAAATAAAGGAAATGATTGCAGGTACTAACAAACATGGGCACCGTGTTCCTGCGAGGGGGTCAGCCCCCTCCAGTGGTGATGCTGAAAGAGGGTGGGGACCCAGAGGGCGAGGCGTGTGGGGGCCAGGTCTGGAGGTGGCCACGTGCCTTCGGCTCACATTCTAGAACCCCCATGGCCACACCTACCTGCCAAAGAGGCTGGGAAGTGCAGTCTGGCCATCAGGGCAGAAGAAACCCGCTCTGTGATCAGCCGGCGGCCTCTGCCATGCTGCGCGACGCGAGGAAGGTCCACGAAACGAGGACGCTGAGCCCGAGAGGGTTTGGGAGGGTCCAAGGCGCGTCTTCAAGCGTTGGGAGGGTCTTCGTGTGACAGGGAGGAGGACTGTCTTTGTTTTGCGTCACTCTAAAGGGCAGAAGCAGGGCCTGTGGGTGAGCAGAAGTTCTAGGGAGATGGGAAGGGTGAACAGCCATCCCGGACTGCCGGGGTTCGGTTCGGCGCTGAAAGCCCAGCCCCGCCCCAGGAAGGCTGTCGCTGGGCAGACTCAGGTGTGTCTGTCCTAGGAGTCCTCTCAGGCAACACTCGCTTCCCCGCCCCCCCCAACCCGCTCTTTCAGATTTGAATTATTGTGCTGTTGGCCATGAGCTCAGTGTTAATGAGTCAACAATATACATCAAACAAGGTGTCTTTAAACACAAATACCACAAAACGAGGTGATGTATTGATTCACTGATGAAAAGGTTGTGGCCAGAGGCTCACAGAAACCCAACCCCGTATTTGCCCAGGAGCAATGGTGCAGTATTTGCTAGTTCGATGTTCATGGTGACTTTATAGAAAGCAACTAGCAAAAATAACAGGAATTGACTGTATAGCCACACAGTGGAGTATTTTTTGGCCATAAAAAGAAATGAGTGCTGAAACAGTGTGGATGAACTTTGCAAACATTATGCGAAGTGAAAGAAGCCAGTCACAAAAGAGCATGTATTAAACGATTCAATTTTATGAAATGTCCAGAAGAGGGAAATCTATAGACAGAAAGATTAGTGGTTGCTTGGGACTGGGGGAGGGAGGGGAGATGGTGAGTAGAGGAGCGATAACTAAAGGGTACAGGGTTTCATTCTGGGTGATGAAAATTATCTAAAATTGATTCTGGTGATTGGTTGCACATATCTGTGAACACACTTTGGATTGTACACTTTACATGGGTGAATTGTTATGGTATATGAATTATATCTCAATAAAACTGTTTAAAAAATAACCCTCAAGAGTAACCACAGGCTCACAGGAGGGAGCAAAGCTGGGGGAGGAGGGCATACCTCAGCAGCTTCCCCCTCAGCATCTCCCGCCTCAGCATCTCCTGCAGCCTTCCCCTGTCTGCCCCTGCCCTTCACAGCTGGGCTCAGCCCTAGCCCCAGGTCTCCAGCTCACACGCTAGCAAACTGAATGCTCTCCTCACATCAGGAAGACTTTCCAGCGGACGTGCTCCGTGGCAGCCTGGGGGCTCCGGAAGGAAGCAACTACTCCTCCTCTGATCATTGAAGCACAGTTTGGAAGATCAGTTCGTGGAAAAGACAGAGCAGGGGTCCAAGCAGCCTAGAGCAGTGATTCTAGACGACATGACTGTAAGGTCTCTCCCAACCCAGAGAGCCTTGCATCAGTCAGGAATGCTTCTGACCACAAGTAACAAAATACCTGACAAACAGCAGCTAAGAATAAACAGAGGTGACTATCTCCCATGGCTGGAAGTCTGGAGGTCGGCAGGTCCGAGATGGGTGTGGGTGCAGGTGCTGGACGGTTTCCTAGGCGCCCCTCCACTATCCTCAGCACTGGGCTGTCCACCCTAGTCCTGCCACTTACGGTCACAGGATACTGCCAAGCCACAAGCAACACAAGAGCACACAAAAGCATTCTCTGGGGCAGAAAAGAAGAAGGTACAAAAAGACTTTCCTTAACTGACTTGTCTTTTTTACTGGGAAAAAAAAAAGTCTTTGCCAGGAGCCCCGTCAGCAGACTTGCCCTGTGCCTCACTGGCCACAACTGGGTCACGTGCCCAGTCCTGTAGCAGTTGTGGCGCTGCAGTGATTCGCTCTGAGCTGCACAGTGTACCTTGTGAGGCTGGTGTTACTGGACCCCCATCCCTCTCCTCAACCAAACCCAGCTGCTCCCGGCAGGGAAAAATGGGGAAGGAGAATGGCTGTTGGGTGGGCCATGAAGAACACGGGGCACGTATAATGGAAGGTGGAAGAAAAACCTACCACGTCCTCTTGCAGGAATACTGTTGTGACAGGTTGAGAACCACCAGAAAAGAAAGACTTTGATGCCTGCGATTATGAGCTCTAAACCTAACCAAATTCCACCAGTGGGGCCTGCAGCTGTAGTGCGTTAAGTCCCCAGGGCTCAGGACATCGGGCCCTCGCCTGGATGGTGGCCAGAAGCACACAGCCTGCGGAAGAACGCCCATGCAGGCACCTGCCTCCCCACAGGGCATTTCCTCATCCTGAGAAGTTGAAACTTCATTTTATCGCCTTCTTGCCTCTGTTTGCGATGCTTCTGAAGTGGAAAGCATTTCGAAAGCGATCTGCTTGCATGGACACGGTGGAGTGATGGCTCATGCCTGGAGATGTGACGCGTCTGTGATGGGCAGTGCCTTCCACATGTGGGTGTGCGTTCGCAGACACACACCCTAAATATGCCCACCATGTCTTGTGAACAGAGCAAAACAGCTGCAACCTTCTAAAAATTAATTGGTTTCTGGATCATTTGCATTTTTTAATAGTCTGCCAACAAAAAATAGCGAGAGGGGAGGGAATTTATTAATAATGTTCGAAGAAATTCTCCAAAAGGAGAAGAAATGAGCATTCTCAGCGAGACCCAGAGATGCTCATCTAAATCTTAGACTGCGTTGCTTTCCGCCTTTCCCGGGCAAGCCTGTGCGAGGGGGAAATTGATACGCAGCTCTAAAAGGAGACAGCTGCTGTGGACGCCCAGGAAGTGCCTGGGGCTTACATCATTTTATTCGGGGTCTGCAGTACGTTTGGTAACGGCCATTTTCAAGAAACAACCAATTTCAGGGTCTGCTGTCACAACAGGCTCACTAAAAATAAAGTCAGCATAAATAGATTAAGAAATTGACAGAATAACAAGGCATAAGGAATTAGAATGAGCACACGTGCTCCAGATGACAGCACAGGGCGCTGTGCAGAGAGAGGGTGAGGGGAGGGTGACGGCCGAGCTGCTGACTCGGGGCTTTGCACGTCTCCTGACCGCGGGAGAGCTCGGTCCAGGGGGCAGCGGCGCTTAATCTCTTTGCACGTTAGTGGCAGAGAAGGCTCTAAACTAAGGGAGGAAGCCACTGTTGTTGTAGCGATTCCATTGTTTCGTAGCTGATGCCTCCTAAGAGACAGATTGGAAGTGTTGGAAAAAATGAATTTCTTCGGAAAACTGGCATGAGAAGCAAGGAAAAAAACGGATGTGCTAGATAGCAACTTACTGTGCTAATTCAGGGAGGTGGACTTCTGACCTAGGGGGCTCCTGAGCAGTCTTAATTAATCACCTGGCTAATCGCAAAGCTCTGGTTGGGGCTTCTGCCCCCACCCCGCCCCCCCACCCTGCCCCGTGTGCCTGGAAACCTCATTGTTTCCTTCTACATCCCAAGCTGGAAATGTCAGGGAGCCCGGGAAAACCCCCGATTCCTCATTATTTCACCACTCACTAATTCTAAGAGGTTAGTTGAATAGAACAGAACAACAGACATTGCTTTCGTGAGAATATCTTACAGAATTTTTTGGAACATCATTTCCCAACCGAGTTCCCTGGTGTTAACAGGTATTAGGTTTGCAAAAAAAAAAAAAGGTGTTCTTAGCTTAAGTAAGTTTGGGGAAATTGCAGGTGGATTTAGCTCAGCAAGTGAATCTGCTGCATCAGGACTCTCCAGAGTCTTTAACATGATAAAGTGTGTTGTTGAACCTTACAGGAGGGATAAAGTAGACAGGTTTCTCAAATGAATTTTATCATTAAAACTGCCCCCTTTGGGGGCTTCCCTGGTGGCGCAGTGGTTAAGAATCCACCTGCTAATGCAGGGGACACGGTTCGAGCTCTGGTCCAGGAAGATCCAACATGCAACTAGTGCACCACAACTACAGAGCCTGTGCTCTAGAGTCCGCGAGCCACAACTACTGAGCCCACACGCCTAGAGCCCGTACTCCACAACAAGAGAAGCCACCGCAATGAGAAGCCCACGCCCTGCAATGAAGAGCAGCCCCTGCTCGCCGCAACCAGAGAAAGCCCACGAGCAGCAGCAGACCCAATGCAGACAAACAAAATTAAAATAAATAAATTTATAAAAAATTTTTTAAAAACCTCCCCCCTTTAAAAATATTGTTTTGTGGAACACCTTGGTAGAACTCTCTGGCCCTGCGTTTTGTCCTAGATACAAACCACATGGTTTTTGGTCAATTGAATGTCCTAAAGCCAGTAGCACCTCATCCTTAAGAAAGAGGTGGAAACGCTGAGGAAGGAACACAGCCCCTTGCATTTCTTCCTAGCCAAGACCAGTTTTATTTGAAAAAGGAAACATTTTTATTGTTAGTTTTCCAGTTCAGTACCAATTAAGTTATCTACGGGGGGGGGTGCCTTAGAGAGAGGAGATGATGGCTGTGGGTTCTCCGGCTTGGGGAAGAAGGAGGAAACTACAGGGTCAGGTTAAACCCTGCCTGCCGGCAGACGCTTCGCTTGCGCCTTTCCACGCTGTGCTACAATTTTGGCAGACATTCATCAGAGGTCAATAAAAGTTAAGTAAATGAAATGGGGCTCCGCTGTGGAGACATTTAATCGTTTCATTAGCATACTATTGTGTCCAGGTGCTTTGCCAAGTGTAGAGCCAGTTCTGGATTCATCTAATTCCTAACTGCTGGGAAAATAAGCGAGAGATTCTTCCGATGTTCCCTTCTCTCTGTGCGGCCCTCCGCAGGCAGCTGGAGGAGGAGAGGCAGCCAAGATGGCTGCCGGAAGGGCTAACCTCCCGTGTTTTCAAAAAAACAGATGGGATCTTCTAATTGATCTTTCTCTTGAAGGTTCTCCAGCCTGACTGGAGTTAAGGGGAGGTGAGAATGGGAGGTGGGGTACTGGGGTGCAGGTGGGGGGAAGTGAGGGAGCTCTGGGTTCTCCAGCTTGGCCAGGGTTTCAGAGTCTCTTGGGCATCTGGATCTATGGTCCAGAGTTGGGAGTGTGCTTTTGTATAATAGGCTTCTTGGAAAACATGGTTTGGGGACCAGCCACCTCTGGGAGATCTGTGGATTCATCTGTAGCCAAGCCCCACTAGGACAAGGCTTAAGGAGCTTCAGGAATGTAGAAAAGCAGTCCATGCTGGTTGTGCTGGGGACCCAACAGCCAGTGGTGTCCATGGGGAGGGAGAGGGGCCTGTCTGGGTATCATGGGGAAGAGTTTCAGGGGCTGAAGGCCGGAAGCAGAGAATTTCAGTACAGGATTATATGATGAAAACCAAGACTCTCTCCAGAATAGATGCATACATAGATGGCCAATTAATTTTCAGCAAAGGTGCAAAGGCAATTTAATGGGGAAAGGATAATCTTTTCACTGATTATGCTGGAACAAGTAGACATTCATAGTCAAAAAAATGAACCTCTAACCAAATCTCACACCACATACAAAAATTAATTCAAAATGGATCATGGACCTCAATTTAAAGTCTAAAGCTATAACACTTCCGGAAGACAACATAGGAAAAATTTTTGTGACCTAGGTTTAGGCAAAGATTTCTTAGCTACAACACCAAACAGATAACTTATAAGAGAAAAAAGGTGATAAATTGGACTTTATGAAGATTTTTTTTAGGTCATGGCTGAATTTTATTTATTATTATTTTAATTTTTATTGGAACATAGTTGATTTACAATATAGACTTTATCAAGATTAAAAATTTCATCTCTTCAACAGATGATGCTAAGAGAATGAAAAGACATGCCATAGACTGGGAGAAAATATTTGCAAAATACCTACTTGATAAAGGCCTTGTACCAAGAAAAAATTTTTGAAAACTCTCAAAACTCAGTAAAAAAAGAAAATAAACAACACAACTAAAAACTAGACAGAAGATTTGAACAGATAATTTGCCAAATTGTCAGATAATGCCAAAGAAGACATACAAATGGCAAATCCTCACATGAAAGATACTCAAAAACTTCATTACTAGGGAAATGCAAATTAAAACCACTGTGAGATACCACTACACCCCTATTAGAATGGCTATATTAGAAAGACTGACCATACCACAGTCTGGCAAGGATGCAGACAGCAATAAGATATCAAATCTGAGTCAGAAATAATTTGGTTACTTTCTAGAAAAAGTTATTTCAGAAGAGTGCAAAATTGCAACATAATGGTTAATCTGATGTCAGGAACCTAAAGCTCAGTGTTCTGGGTCAATGGTCCCGGGAGGAAGGGACCATTCTTCTAATCTCCATTTAACAGACCTGGAGAACCTGGATCACAAAATGAGTTACTGTTGCGACTTCTCTGGTGGTCCAGTGGTGAAGAATCTGCCTTACAATGCAGGGGACGTGGGTTTGATCCCTGGTCAGGGAACTAAGATCCCACACGCTGCGGGGCAACTAAGCCCGCACACCATAACTACTGAGCTCACAGGCCTCAACAAGAGAGCCCACGTTCCACAAACTACGGAGTCCACGTGCTCTGGACCCCGTGAGCCACAACTACAGAGCCCACACGCCCTGGAGCCTGCACGCCACAACTAGAGAAGAGAAAACCGGCATGCTGCAACTAGAGAGAAGCCCGCACACCGCAGAGAAAGATCCCACATGCCTCAACAAAGATCCCGCGTGCTGCAACTAAGACCCGACGTGGCCAAAAATATATAAAATAAATAAATCTTTTTTAAAAAGTGAGTTAATGTGAAAGGTTCCAGGCAGACGGGTCAATTCCCCAGCCCACGGCTTAACCCCTGCATCACCCCAGCTCCCACTCACTTAGTAGCAATGCCATAAAGACCACACAAAAAGAAACGCCACAACAGCAAGAATGGAGAGGAAGACACTCCACGGACAACCGGCATCTCACTGGGTCACTGTACAGAAATTTGGGTTAAAAAGGAAACCTTGGGAAGTTTGGAAACAGAAGGAGTATCTCTAGGAAGAAAAGTGGGATTTGTCAGTGAATCTTTGTCTGTGCATAATTTAACTTCTTTCTTTGCTACCCTGAACCAGAAAAGGAAAAAGTTAAATATAGACTCTTGAGACACTTCCAGACTTGTGCAAATAGACATTAGGAAGATCGTTGAAAGTTGCAGAGAACTACAAAGTATAATTAAAATTTTGTCCATCGGTTGCTATTTGCCAGGTACTCTTATAGAAGTTTTATGTGTGACAATTTTATTCACTCTCTAAAGGAAGGTATTATTCGCCAGATCATAGAGATGATGGCCTTCAGAGAGATTAAGTAACTTGCCTAAAGTCACACAGCTGGAAAGAGGCAGAGCCAGGATTGCAACCCAGCTTTGTCTGATATCAGTGCCTGTCTATTCAATCTATTACTGCTTCCACCAAGGGACTGACCTCTTGACATACATATACACAGGCCTCCTTGGGCAGGTATGTGTCCTGCCTCTGTCCTATTTGTCTTTCATGCGTTCTGTTTATGTGACGCTAAGAAGTACGTGTGCACGGTTTGCTCTGTAATTTCACATGGCTGCCTTGTCTTCCCCCCACTCCCCATCCAGCTGACAGTTCATAAATACTACTTCCCAGGCAGGAATTACAAGCGCAGAATCATCCTCTCGCCTCCCACCCTCCTCAGCAGGTTGGCCAGTGTCACTAACCCTAGACAGAAACTTAAAACACAGTGACAACTCCAGCTTCCAGACAAGGAAAGGGGCCCTGGCCCCAGCCCCCTCAAGGCTCAAATGTTTATTACTATCACGTCAGGAAACCTCACGCCTTCCAGCATTGGGGGGTGCTTCAAAACTCTGATCAGTGGTGGAAGTGAGGCCACGTTTAACAAACAGCATTGTTTTCTGCCAGCGGCAAATACACTTGGCAAGAATGAAGACTTGGAACACGCGGGTGATGATTTTTAATCGGATGGGCCTTGTTGCTGTAACAAAACCCAATGTGTTTCTGACGTGGCTGCAGATGCACTGATCCGTCCCGGCCCCGCGACGTGCCTGTGGCTGCGGAGAGGCGCCCCGCGGGCTGTGCGGGCCTGGGGAGCAGATTCCGCGTGGGCTCCCCCTACCGGACCAGATGGGCTTGGGGGGTACGGATGCGCGCAGGTGGGTGCAGGGCGCGGGGACCAAGGGGCTGAGTGGAGCGGCCGGCCCACACTCTCTGCTTGGAGGGTCTGCTGTTTCATGGACAGAACAGACCCTGCCGAGAGTCTGCCACTTTGAATCAGGGGTGGCAAGCATCCCCCACACACGACAGGGCTGAGCAGGAGGTGACGAGACAGGAGCCTTTCAATGCTTGGGTCACTGGCTGGAATCACCATTGTGAGATATTAAAACTAAAACAACCTCCTGGGCGTGGGTGAAAAGCGCATCTCTTCTCCCAGCTGGCAGCTGCCCAAGGTCTCTGGGAAGATGGCGCTGTTCGCTGTTTCCCGTTTGTTTCTGTGTTTTTGTTTTTGCTGGGGAGGGTGACTGTCTATGAGCAAAGCAGATGAGACAAGGGTTCTACGGAGCCTTAAATCTTGTTTTCCCTTCAAAATGATGCATTGAGGAAAGAGAAAAGTAGTCGAGTACTCACCCCATGAGGGGACCCTTGACCTAGTTTGAAGGTTTTTCTCAAGAAAGACAATGGCGGACTTCCCTGGTGGCGTAGTGGTTAAGAATCCGCCTGCCAACGCAGGGGACACGGGTTCGAGCCCTGGTCCGGGAAGATCCCACGTGCCGCGGAGCAACTAAGTCCATGCGCCACAACTACTGAGCCTGCGCTCTAGAGCCTGCGAGCCACAACTACTGAAGCCCGTGCGCCTAGAGCCCATGTTCCGCAACAAGGGAAGCCACCGCAATGAGAAACCCGCACACCGCAACAAAGAGTAGCCCCTGCTCACCGCAACTAGAGAAAGCCCGCGAGAAGCAACCAAGAACACAGAAAGAAAGGAAGGAAGGAAGGAAGACAGAAAATGGCATGGCCTCTCTTGGTGTCCGGTTAAGGTAGGCAGAGTGATCCCTCCCGTGTGTGAGCCTGGAGGGGAACCGGGCCTGGAAAGCAGGTCTGGGAGCCTTGTGAGGCCCACTCTCAGGTGCCTGGCCCCAGAGCTGGGAACAGCAGAGGGAAGATCCTGGCCGAGGGCTACAGTCGGAAAATGCCAGAGCTCCGTGCTCACAGCTCCAAGTGCTAGGCACCCAGGAGCCCAGTGAGGGAGTAGCCACCACTACACGAGATGTGTCTTCTGAGGACTTTTGGAAGCTGCTTCTAGATCACAGTACAGCCTTACAGGAAAGAAGAGGAGAAAGTCTCTGTAGCATCTGGGGGGGTCGCTGCAATTCCCGTGAATGGTGTCAAGCGGCCATTCCACTCTTCCTCACTGAAGAAGTCCCCCTTTCACATTTGATAACATCAAAAATAATTCAAAATATTTTATGGCCAGCCCAATTACAGTTTCTAATCTTTGTACCAGGTGGTTGTTTAACACACACACACACACACACACACACACACACACACACACACACCTGAAGAAGAAATCTCAGACTTTGAACACCCCTAAACCCACCTGAGCCAGGTTCCCTGGAAAATACCCTTGACGTATACATTACAAGCCCGAAGAAGCTTTGCTTGTAGGCTGGGCTGCATATGCTTCAAAGCCTCTGGTTTTCACAGGCACATATGCTATTCTCTCTTAGGGCATTGCTTTTGTGTAGAAATTTATCATATTTTTTTCATCAGTCCAGAAGTGAATTATTTTTTTTAAATTGAAGAAAATCCTTTAAGCTGTTTTGGACTTATTCAAGCATGTAAAAAGGGTATTTTCCAACCGTAGTTCAGATGCTTAGTATGTTTTCAGGTAGCCTGAATCATCTGAATTTAAAACTTTGAATTGGGCCTCTTAGCCCAATGGCTAAGCATCTTTAAAAAGATGCCATTTATGGAGAAAAATATGGTCATGAAATAAAAGATACGGGGAGTTAGGGATCCTGCTGCTTACAGTAATAGATTGAAACTCATAAACCTTAGTTTCTATTCTTGGCTCCGGAAAGACTACGTGTTCACTGCATTTGGCACATGGAGACAACAGGGAGAGAGACTCAAGAACTTGGATATGAAGGAAATAAAATCTTCCTGTAAAAGTTAAATTATGAAATCCACACATAAGACCAGAGCAAACATGTGCAAAGCCACCTTCAAGAAACACAACAGTTTACAGGCCGGATGCGGGTCAGCCAGGGTTGCACGGGACAGTCACAGAAGCAGCTGCGGCAGCTCACGTTCAAGCAAAGGGAAGACTGGAGGGGGAGGCGGCAGGGTACCTCTGGGCCAAGCCCTGGGGCATTCTGCTAGGTAGGAAGCAGTAGAGCGTACATGGCGACTGGGGTTTCAAACCCCTTCTTTGCCATTTACTAGCTATGTAATCTTGAGCCAGTGACTTAACCTCTCTGAACCGTCGTAGCTTTATTTGGGAAAATGTAGATAACTGTACTTTTCCCACTGCGTTGAAGAAGGATAAAACAGTAAATGTATCTAAGTCACTTAGCAGAGGGGTGGTGGGTACTGTTGAGCTAACGGTGGACTTGATTACCACGGTGGGGTAATGGTCGGGGTGATGATGGTGACGGTAGAGCAGTGAGCCTGCCTCAATGCGGAGATGCCAGGATGGGCAGGCAGAGCCTGATGCTGTCAGCACTGCCCACTAGCAAAACACACCAGGAACATATGGGTAGTTGAACAAAGCTGGGTTTCTTGGTACTCGTTGCCATAAGGGAGATGGCTTACCGTGGAGAACCTCGGAGAATCTGAGTGAGGGGGGCTGGGGGGGAATCTACGTTAGGATTTGGGCTTGTGTTAGATGATGTTCGGGGCAGTCGCTCTGGATTGGAAACCAGAACGTTGAGACTGGGTATGACTGGGCATCCCATTTTACATAAGACTGTAATTGGTAGAGAAATGGCCGTCACATGCCAGGTGGGAGGGAGGAACATGCCGCTGGCGGTTTAAACAGTGCGCTTATCTTTTTGTCTGTGTTCAAACATGAATATGGAGTGGCCTTGTTTTCTCTCCATCCTGGTCACAGAGTGACCTTGTTCGATGTTGGTGTTCAGTGAAATTGTGTTTGTTCAACAAAAGAACACCATGGCCGAGCTGCGAGGGCCAGGCCAGCTCCCAGCTGACAGCTGCCAGGGCCTGCGTGTTTGCTTCTCACCATCCAGCCCCAGAATCCTTGCTCCAGTTCATCGCTCACCAAGTACCTCTTTGATTATAATTGGGTTTCCCACATATGGGCCCTGCAGGGGACAACTGTGGCCACATGGACCTGAGTATTCCGGATCCGTGCAGTAATGTTACTGTTAAACCACATGGAATTGCCACTCTTCTAGGTAGAAAGCATTCGAATATTGGTAATTTCACACAGTTGAGCCTAACTATTTCTCACTGTAGTTTAATAAACTGTCACTCTGGAGCCCTTGTCTCCTGTGAGCCCGTTTTGAGAGGAAGGACTCTGGGTGTGAACCATCTGGGGTCTCTGAGTCTTTAAGGCAGTGAGCTTGACCTTAAAGCACACTCAGAATTATCAAGGTCATATGAGGCTCTGGAAAGAAGACCAGGTTTTCCCCCGTGGCACCTTCTTTAATTTATCGGAGGGAATCTGCCTCCACATGAACTTCCGCTGTGTCGGTTGGGCAGCGAACTCACTAACGTACCGGATGACTGAATCACGACTACACAGGCTTGGGTGCTGCCCACTCTTCAGGGGACGGGGGGGTCAGCGGTGGTGGGCGCTTGCAGGAAACGAGAGAAACATCAAGACACACTACCTGGGCGGGCAGCCGAGAATCAGCATTGAGCTTGAGGTGGCTGCAGCCCAGGAAGGGCGACGTAAGCTGCCGGATGGAAACCACACGCCCGTATCGTAGGTTCCTGTTACACGTCCCCAACCCCGAATGTGAACTCAGTGAAATTCCAGTGGCAACTGCTGCTTTAATTGATACTTTTACCCGGCAGGAGTCGTGGAGCGCGTGAGCAGGTTAACAAATTGAGGTGTACAAAGCCACCTGCGCTTCGAAGGGTTCTATTATAAGGGCACTTGCTGAGGCCAAGAGAAGGAAAGCAGGGATGCTGAGTTCTTCCAGTGTTCTGCCAGGCTGGGCTGTCCCCACCAGTTTGAGCACTTCCGGCCAGAATCAGTTATCTCCAGAATGTAGGAGCAGTTGCTAGAAGGCCCAATGGTGAGCACCTACTTTTCTGAGCCCAAGTTTGGGGAAGAGAAGCATATTAGTCTCTGTGGTTGCTGTTACTAATTACCACAACCCTGGTGGCTTAGACAACAGAAATGTATTCTCTTCTGGTTTGGAGGCCAGAGTCTGGATGGAGTCAAGGTTGGGGGCCGCCGGTGGGGCGGGGCGGAGCGGAATCTGTTCCATGCCTGTCCCCTCACTCTGGAGGCTGCTGGCAACCCTAGGTGTTGCTTGGCTTGTAGCCTCATCAGGCCGCTCTCTGCCTCTGTGGTCACAGGGCCTCCTCCTCTCCTCTGTGCCCTCCTTCTTCTGTCTCAAATCTCCCTCTGCCTCTCTCTTATAAGGACACTTGTTGGGAATTAGGGCCCACCCAGATAATTCAGAATGATCTCATTTCAAGATCCTTAACTGCATCTGCAAAGACCCTTTTTCCAAATAAAGTCATATTCACAGGTTCCAGAGATCAGGGCATGGACATATCTTTTGGGGTCCACCACTCAGCACACTACAGGAGCCTGGGGAGCAGCCTGGGCTAGCTTCCAAGTGCCCTCCTGCCCCGGCCCTTCATTAATGAATGGCCTGATGGATGTCTCTCGACTGGGCTGGTACTGCATGAACACTGCAGCCTTCTCAATGGCCGGTGTCTTTATCCCCATCCCACCCCGGCATGTGGAATTCCCTCCACTGCAGAATCCACCCCCATAAACACTTGCATGACCACCTTTTGAAACCTGGCTGCCTGGCCTCCTTCCTTCCTGCCCTTTTCCTCCAGCTTTTACCCTGAATGGGCCTGATGCCAGGTGCTGGGGATCCGAAGCAGAGGGACCCAGAGCACCCTCAAGGACCCAGAGTCTGTAGACAGACCCCCCCTCCTCCTTCCACACCCTGGCGGGTCCCGGGTAGCTCAGCTCACAGGTGGGGAGGCCCCGCAGCATCCCAGGCACTCTCGCCCATCGTCCTGACACAGATGCGCACTAAGGAGGCTCCTCACCCTCTGCACCGGCTCCTAATTCCTCAGGCAGTGACCAAGCACCTTTCAGTCACAGTTCCAGCCATTAATTTAAGTGCCGGCGCAGCCTGGATGTCCTGTTCTCCTGGAGCACCAAGGCTGTCCGCACAGCCATTGATTTAAGAGACAATATCACTTGCTTCCAAGTTTATGAGGCAATAAACAGCCCCCGCATATTGATGACGGCCGAGGTGTTTGCTCAGCACATTTGCCGCGCACGTTTATTACGAGGGCTGCGCTTTAAAGCAAATGAAACTGCAACTATTTTCATTTCCTTTGGTGGGGCCGTGCCCCTCCCCCAAAAGCTGTCTTAATCTATTTGATCCCTGGTCCCTCTTCCCGCAGCACAGGGATGCAACGTGACCCGCTGAGACCTGAGCTTGGTCGCTGTAAACTCCCCATCCCCACTCCCTTGGGTCTTGGGGAGCCTTGAAGGGCTCACACTGCTGGGAGGGCCTTGGAACAAGAGGGGGAACGGGGGGAGGCTCATTTTTCTGAGGGCCCCACCCATAAGGCCAGCTCTCTGGCCTTGTCTCTCCTCCCTGGAGAAGAGCACGCGCAGTAATAACAGAACCTAGCAAGCCGCCAGCATCCACTCCCCGCGTAACATGAACACACCAAATAAAATTCCTTTTCATCTTGAGAAGCTGGGACGCTACAAGGCTGGGCTGCTAGTCCATAAAGATGAATCTTCAGAGCATTTACTAGCTGGAATGCCCCGTGAATCCAAACTGGTTTATGTATAAAATATCAGGAAGGTTCGGAGGAGGTGGCGAGGCCGGGTGGGGAGCAGGCAGGAGAGATTGATTGCAAACTTTGTGCCAACTGAGCAGTTCCGTGCATGCCAGACAGCGAGAACAACACTTGAAAAATGTATTAGATTATCCAGAACACAACGCTGATTTATGGGCGCAGTAATCCCCATCCTGCCATCCATTTTCATAATAGAGAGAGATTAGGACGATGGTCGAGCTGTGTTGGGATTGCTGGCTCGATCCCCACCCCCAGAGCCCTCAAGTCCACGATGAAACACAGGGTAAAATCCAGAGTTAGCACTTTTCACGGGACAGCCTGATGTGGAGGGTTTTGAGATTTGAAGCATTTCTGCATTTGGAATGAAAACTGACCGCATGAGGAATTCGTTTTTTAAAAATCTGATAATACTGATGGTTTAACATCTAACATCACAAAGTGTTTCCAGTGAGCGGGGGAGGCAAGTCCCCCAGGAGCCCTCAGGCTGGGTTTAAAATGTGAGGTGCGCGTTGACTCACCTCCACAGGCACCTCATGGAGTAGCTTAGCTGCCAGTGGTCCCAGCTGGACGTGACTATGGCCCTGAGCACATGGCATTTGGAGCCATCTGCGTTGGGAAGGACAAGGATGGTGCCTGCCTGGAGAAGATGACATGCACCCTCACCTCTGTCAACGCCTGTCTTTCAGTAGACATTAACCAACACCCAGGATGAGCAAAGCATGGTGCTAGATTCATGGGTGATGCCAAATATGGGGGCCCCCTCTGCTGTCTACTAAGGGCTTTGTGAGACATTTGAGGAAGCAAGTCCAGCATCCTGCCCTCCAGAGCCTTACAATCCCAGCTGAACTGGGGCACAGGAACCAGATGAATGAGCAAATACGGAGCAAGTTCCCAAACCAAGTAGGTAAGGAACCAGCATCTTGTCAAGTCAGGGGTGGGTGAGAGGCACTGAGAACTCCTGGGGCAGGGGGTGAAGTGTGCTCAATGGGACTTTTCTTTCTGTGCAAAGGGCTCCAGGGAAGCACTGGTCGTTGGAAGTTGTCTGGGTGGACCTGGCCCATCCCCAGAGCCTGCTCACCAGTATTTTCTGCCTCTCCGGAAGAACCATGACCCCTTAATCTGTCTTCCAAAACCCCTCTCTTCTAGAGAAATCTCATTCCCACGTTTATTGTTCTGAGAAATAGTTTATCTTTTTATCTTTTCTTCCATCTCTTGCTCATGCCCAAGGCCAAGGCTGTTCAGGGACTCCTGCGCAGCTCTAGAAACTCTCCGGCAAAGTCCACTGTGCCCAAGAGGGTGGGAGAGCCTGCCTCTCTGCATATCCACTTCATCAGCAGGTGAACCTCTTAGGCCCCTAGAAGGGATGCTCTTGGGGTTGGGGGGATGGTGTTTATTCCACTACCCTGCAAGACTACCAGCTGCCATAGCTGGCTGGTTGAGGGTTGGCTCCTGCCCATTGGGCTGACCACGAGTGAGGAACAGGATGCCTGCCCTGGGGATCGACCAACAATATAGGATGATGAGATGAGACGGGCTATGCACCGAAGCTCATGGCACAGACAACAGGCACAGTCACCAGAAGAGCTGGGTGATAACACTGAGACCCAACTGCTAAAAGAGAGCTTGAGGGACGTCTGCCATCACCACCATCAGTACCATCATTATCCCCATATATTCCATCAGTACCATCACCAGCAGCACCATCACCACCATCACCAACATCACCACTGTCACCATTTATTCTTTTTTTTTTTTGGCCGTGCTGTGTGGCTTGTGGGGTTGTAGTTCCCCAACCAGGGAGCACACCCGCACCCTTGGCAGTGAAAGTGCCAAGTCCTAACCACTGGACCGCCAAGGAATTCCCACCATTTATTCTTAAAGGTGCCTGTGGGCCAGGCCTTTGCTAAGGGCTTTACATATATCTAGATCAATCCTCACAACAACCCAGCGACTCAGGGACCACTATGACCCCATTTTTCTAGATGAGGGCACTGAAGATTAAAGAGGTCACCCAAATAATAAGTGTCAGAGCAGCAATTCAAGCCCATGTGGCCTGACTCCAAAGCCTGAGTCGCCCCATATCAAACTGTCTCCCTTCCCAGGTTAGAGCATCTGGTTGATGCTGGTATCCTGAAGGTCTGACCTGGGGAAATTGAAAAGATGAACCGGTTTAGGTCGTGGGCAAGCTGCAGGTGTAGCAAGAGTGGAGATGTGATAGCTACATGTGTTCTTTGTATCATCCATTCACTCATTCACCACTGATCTGGGTGGAGAAGGCATGATGAGGTCAAGGCTTTCCCTGGAGGAGCTCCCCTGTGGCCCTTCAGGAGCCTCATATGGCCACGTCACTGCCCTTGCCTAGGAGGAACACGAAGGGCCCAGTGGGTGTGTCACTTCTCTGCTCTGAGAGCCACTGGGGGGCCAGGTGGCAGGAAGGCAGGAAGTCTCAGCATCCTTCACCTGATGCCTCCTTTCTCTTCTCTTCCCACCAACAACCTGAATACACGTTACATACGCTTAAAAAAAAAGAAATACCCACACAAGACAAAGCCCCAATCCATCTTGCCAAAGACATGTTCCCTTAGATTTAAAACCCTGTGTAATTTAAGAGATACGTAATTCATGTGTTTGCATTTAAACCATCAAAGTGCTTTCAATAAAGCTATTTGAAATCTTTGGAGCTTTATGAAACTTTAAAGTTCTTTCTTTGAAATATGGGACTCACACACTGCCAAGGATAGAGACAGTCAAATACCAAAGGCTAGGGGTGGGTTCGAAACTCTAAATCCGTGACATTTCACTTTACAAAACCGAATTTCTCATCATTAACATCCACTTCCAACTAGGACCTCACGCCCCCGACAAGGACCGCTCACACCTTTGCGCGCCCCTCCGCACCGGCCTGCCAAGCGCCCTCTCGGGACCCCGTCGTCTTTACTCCGCCGGCAGCGCGCGGAGGCGGCGCCCAGGGCTCGACGAACCCCGCATGCGCGGACGCAGGCCACCCCGGGGGGGCGGGGGGCGCGCCTCGCAGGGGCGCGTTTTCTAACGCCACCAAAGCGCCCGGTAGAGTGCACGAGTGTGCGGAACAGCGGCCGCCGAATTTCACGCCCGAGGCTGGTTTATAACGCGGTTTCCTGGGTCGCTCGCCCTGAGGCGCCGAAAGGTTGGCCCGGGCGGCCTGGAATCTGCGCGTGGGCAGCGGCGCCCCCTCCCCGGCCCTGACTCCGGCACAGGTGGTGCCTGGGCTCCCACCAGGCTCCGTTCCCGCCTTCCGCTGCCGCCCCGACCAGGTCCCTACAGAGCTGACCGCTCGGGAGGAGGAAGGGCGGGCGCGGGGGCACCCGTTGTTGACCTTGGCGGGAGGTGCCCGCGGTCCGCCCCGCGCTCCGGAGGCGCGGCTGCGGGGAAGCAAGCACTGCACCGCTAAGTTTGCGTGATTTAGGGCGGTGGAACCATCCCACGCTTCAGTTTGGGGGCAGCCGTCTGAGTCGTGGGTGGGCCCCAGGGGAGGCGACCTCGCGGGGCCGAGCCCGTGGGCCCGTGGTGTGTTTCTCCCTGCGCCGCCGCCTTGCCCGCAGGCGACTCGGAGGCGCGCCCTGGACCGCGGGCCGCTGCCGCCCTGCGGCGATGGACCGGCCCCAGGCCTGCAAGGGGGCACTGGGATGGGGCCGCGACGTGCATCTGTCGTCCCAACCCCGCCGACCGCAGGGGCAGGGTAAATGCGCTCCGAGGATGTGCCCAGCCCCCTCAGGGACCCCCGCCCGCATCCCGCCCCCCTGCCCTCTCCCCTCTGGACCCCGCACGCCGCCGAGGCCCCCCACCCTCACCCCCATTCCGCCACGGTGGGAGGAGGCACCAGTGCCTCCCAAGGGCCTCCGCGCTCCTGACGCTCCGCCTTCCGCCTCCCCCTCCTCTCTGGCCCTGGAAGCCCCCTTCGCTTCCCAGTGCTTATTGTACCTCTAAACAGGGGCGTTTTACTTCTCTCCCACCTTCTGTCCTGCTCAGGACCGGCCTGTAACCCCCCACCCCCACCCCTGGGAAGCCAGGACTCCAGGTTAGAGACGATCTGAGGAAGCCGTGCGGCCCGCAGTGTGGACTGGGCCGAAGGCAGAGGAGGGCAGCAGCCCAGGGACACATAACCGTCTTTGGCCTCAGTCCTCGGCAGAATCCTATTTGCTTCTGGTAACTGAAGGCGCGGGCGGCGCAGCACCCTCCCCGAAGCTGCCTGTCTGGCTTGGTTCTGTGCATCCCAGCTCTGCTCCTGGACTCCACCCCAAACCATCAGCTAGCAAATTCCAAGTGCCCAGGAATGCTTTTTTCTTTTTAATTGTTCTATTTGAGCGGCGGCTTTAGATTTTAAATGCTGGGCCCTTGGGTTCCCTTCCAGAGCAGTGAAGAAAGCCAAGGTTGATGTGACCAGGTTAAAATTGCCAGGCGAGAGGGGCCTGATCCCTGCCCACCTGGCCTGCTTTTGCGTCCCACACCCACCCTCAACCTGATTTCCCCATCCTGTGTGTTTCCCCCTCCGTCCCAGGCCTGGCCACCAGCAACCTGAGTTACTTCCAGGTCACCACACCCAGGCCTGAGTCCTCACAGAGCCCTCTCTGGGGGGCTCCAGGTGGTCTTCCATGACTGTCTCACTCACAGGGGAACTTCTCCTATCCGAAAGGAAGGAGAGCCTCTCTGCCTTCACAGACCCCCCCCCTCCAGTTTCCCCACTACTTCCAATAGCCTCAACCCCCAATTACTCCAGCGTCAAATACATGTGACCCAGGTTGACACCTTCCCCTCCCTTGCTCTTTTCAACACAAATCCAGTCTGATCCAAACCCTGCCAATTCTCTCCTTGAAGTGTCACTCACGTCCACATGATGTTCAATGAAGGCTGAGTCTCAAAGGCCAGGAGTGAGAGGAAGGGTGTTCCAGACAAGGGAACAGCAGATGTGAAGGCAAGGGGCAGCAAGCGCACCCCAGGCTGGGAGCCGGCCAGCGGTCTGGAGTTCCCTGCTGGACGGCTCAGCACGCCACCTGACCTTTGTCTCTGCTTTGGAAGCCAGCACATCCCTTTTAGTCCCCTGCCCTTCAAAAACCTCCCCTCTTCTCGGTTCTTAAGTCTGCCCAAGAGCCCTTGGCGTCCAGTTCCATTTCCTGTCTCCACCATTTCTTGAGGAGCAAAGAGCTTCTGAAGTGTCCTCCTCAGGGCTGAGAAGGACTTCCTGTGCACACGCCAGAACAAACTCTAGCTCCTCTCGTGCCACACGTGCCCGTGTCCCCTTAGCCTTTGAAGGCTGGGATCAGGCCGCTGCCTCTCACAACAGAAGAGGCCCAACCAACCTTTTCCACCTTGACCTCTTCTCAACATCTCCCCAAACGGGCAGGTTTCCCAACCCCTCCACCACCAGCCCCATGTGACCCCCATCTCTGAACCTTGATTCCTTGGAGATCGTGCTCATGGAGCAACAGGGTGTTACTCACTGTTGCTGAACCAAAGGCGGGATGATCGCCGGCAGAGAGGAGAGCTCGCTTGCCTGTCTGTGGAGACCATTTGTGTTAGCGTCACGACCAGCAACAGCCCCACCCGGTACATAAACACTGCCCACTACACACGGCAAGGCCTCTTCCTAGAGCCAGCCTGGGAAAAAGGTCTGGTCGGCACTGTACTTTCCCCTAGGCTTGTGTTTGTGGGAAATGACAGCATCTTCCAACGCAAAAGGCCACGTATGACAACTTGAGATCTAAGGATTCCCATGGCCCAGAACTCTTTACCACGTGCCTGTTAATACGCTTCCAGTTAAATACAGAGATTTTGGTAGCAGCCACCAGCCTTCTGATAAATCACCCAGAAAGGGAGGGGTTTGACCTGGGGCCTTGGGTCCTCCCATCACCAGGGAGATATGCAGTCTCCGCTGCATGGAAGTAGAGCCTGTTCTTGACCTGGTCCAAGTGTTTGGAGGGGACGGTCCTGGCTGGGCTCACTCTGCCATCAGTGCCCGCCCCACCTGGCTCACTTTCTTCTTCCCCAGCCTGTGAAGTTCTGCAAGTTCTATAGAGCTTTCTGAGGTTCCCCATGGGAGCTCCTCTCCCAGTCCCAGGGTGGAGGGCCAAATGGTTCAAAGGCTGAAGCTCAGACCAGAACTTGCGTCCCACCCTTTAGAGGCTGTGTGATGCAGGGCAAGTCCAGACCCTTTGAGCCTGTTTCCTCTGAGAAGGGAGGAATAACAACCCAGCACCTTGCCTACATCATCACACGTTTAGAGGAGATAAGGTCTGTGAAAGTCATGTGTAAATTATAAGGCGCTATACAAATCTGAGTTATTAGTGTGGTCCTTCACTTCCTAACGGTCCCCAGGGACTGAACTAGGAGCCCGTAACTTACAGAATAAGAATAATGAACCATCATGAAATGCTTACTGCTCTGAGGAACAACACTTCACGTGAAGTACTGAATTCAACCCTCACACGGATCCTGTGGGGAGAGTACTACTGGTGTCTCCACGTACAGGTAAGGAACAGAGGGGTTACCCACTTGCCCCTCATGGGAGCTCTAGGTCACCAGTTGGCCAGCACAGACATGGTCACTGTTTGCAGAGAGTGCATCTTTCCAAGGCTGCATCCTCACACTACACACAGCACGTGTGTCCACACACACACACACACACACACACACACACACACACACACACACACAACATTTCACTCGCCACTTGGGCCCTGTCGCCCCTCGAGGCCTCACTGGGCCGGGAGGTATTTCCCTGCAAGTATAGAGGCCCATCCTGTTCCAGAGGGTCGTGTTAAGAAGTCCGGCTCCACGGCCTGGTAGCAAGACCTGGTCCCAGACGGCTGAGGGGACACGTGGATGGATGAGAGGTCTCTCGGTCGGTCAGGCAGCCTGGCCTCTGAGGCATCTTTTGCCCCTGAACAAAATCGTCACCAGGGAGTCACTGCCCTCCCCACGCCCCCTTTCTCACCCCGGCCTCGGAGTACAGACTCTTGGGGCCTCCGCTGGGTTTCCAGGGCACCCCTGAGTTCACTGCCCTCAAAGGGTGGAGGTGAGGGTCACGGCAAATGCCGCATCTACTCCCCGCCCTCAGTCCAGGGGTGGGACCACAGTGCTCAGCCACACGGCCACTCTCCTCACCCCCGTCTCCCCACCCCTAGCCGCCCCCAGGTTCCTACACCTGGATGCCACCGTGGGTGGTCCAGGCCCCTCTAGTCGGCACTCCTCTCCGTTTAGAGGGAGGCCGCTGCTTCCCAGCTCCAGCCCCGCCCTCCCAGGCAGAGGCCACAGACCGAAGGCCAAGGGCATTCTCCTCACTCAGAGGACATCCAGTTCTCAGAAGCCTTCCAAGGCGCACAGAAAACTCTCTGACCAAAAGGCAGCCCCGTGAGGCGTGCCGCTGTGTAGGGGGTGATATTTTTAAAGCAAAACTCCCCTGACACCTCATGCAGGTGTTAAATCGGAGACATCTCAGGGAAGAGGATGGGCTAGGTTAGTAACGACCACGCGAGCACAGTGCACTTTTCGATATGAATTAATTTTTGTAGCAGATTCTGGCCGCTGAATGTCTTCGTTTAAAACATACATATACATGTATTCTGTTCAGTGTTTTAATTAGGCCCAAAGGAATATACTTTCAAACTTTGGTACACTTCATTTGTTATATTAATGAAAAGCTACTTTAAATCAAGTTTCATGTTGATATTTCATTATGTATGCTGTTCTCACACATCTCTAAAAGAGATTTATGTTACAGGTAGTAACCACAAATACTGGCAGCAGACATGCTGTTAATTTCAAATGTAAAGTTTTCTTTTGAGGTGCAGCAAAAATAAAAGGTTGCGCTCTCCTCCCGTGTGGCTCACTTCCCTAGGAAGTGGCTGCACCTCGACTGGCAACCAGAGGCCAGCAGTGCCCCCAGCCCTCACCCCCTCCGGAGGCCCAGCCCATATTCAGGCACCTGATGTTCACACCAGGATTCACAGGGCTGAAGACAGAATTCAGTGCAGGGTCAGAGCCCAAACAGAGGGGATGGGCAGCTGGCGCTGCCCTCCAGGCGTCAGCAACGGGGCAGGAAAGGATTTGGGGACCTCTGGGACCTGCCCTGATTGTGGCTCAGGCCATCTGCACACACGAGCACACACTCACGCTCAGCAATGGTGATATTGTGCATGACGCCTCCCCCAACAACCTGGGCGACCTTGAAGGTGGCGCTGGCTTTGCCCTTGGCTTTTGCTGAATGTTTCCAGGTTCCAGGCGCTGTGCTAAGCATGTTAGCCACATGCCATCGCGCTGAACCCACGCCACCTCCCTGTGACGCAGACGGCACCGCCCCAGCCCCAAGTGGCAGAGGAGAAAACCGAGCCTCACAGGGCCAATGGGTCATGGAGTTAAGATCTGGGGCCAGCCCCGGGGCCTCTGACCACCGTGTCCCACCGAGAGCAGGCTCTGCCTGAGACAGAGACCTCCAGTCCCTACTGTTGGTGGGATTTTGTGACATAAACCTGGCTTAGCAGCTGAAGAAGGCGGCTTCTGCTGTGGCCTTCAATCATGGTTGCATGCGAGGAGGGTCAGCACTGTCCACTGACATTGAACCTTCAGAGGTTAAGCTACATTGTAGACACGTGTCCCTGCACTAAATCTTACCTCAGTGCTCACAAGCAGTTTGTTCAATCATCTCTCCCCGCCTCAGCAGGCTGAAAGTAACCTGCACAGAAGAATGAAGCAGGAAGATGACTTTTCTGGACTGCTTGGAATCCTTGGGCATGTGATTTAACTCTGACTGCCTTTCCTTCTCTTTTAGGTGAGGGTGATGATAATTGGGACGACTATGGTATAAACAGCAGTCAGGCCACACTTCTCTTGTGACCTTCAATGCCTTACAAACTGACTGACAGTATTTCCTGGACCCTCACGATGACCCTCTGCGTCAAGGTGTTATCCTTATTCCTGTTTTACAGATGAGCAGTTCTCGGAGAGGTCAAGTGACAAGCCCCAAGTCACACACCACATGTGGGCTGTCAGGGGAGTACAAAGGGGCCAGCAGAAGCCCCATGTCTCTGCTGACTGACACCTGTGATTTACAACTTCCCTAGTGTCACTGGTGGCGGGGGCGGGGGAGTGTCCTGGTTGACTTTTTAATGTCTTATGATGGAAAAAGGGATTTCAGACAATATTCTGCAGCTTAATTTTTTAAGAGAACTTTTAAAGGTAAGGCAAATATATTATGCCTGGCTGGATGGTATTCAGTACCATATGCACTAAAATGGCCTCTTTATAGAAAGTTAAGTATGGCAGTTAGGTGACTGAAAGAGTATTCCACACAATGTTTGGAATTCATATTTGACTGACTTTAAAAATCGTAATTATTAATAACTCATGATATAATTTGTTGAGTACCTTACTCAATGTGGCCCGGTCGATCATGTCATCAAGTCGTACACACCTGCCTACCAGCCCCTCCATCCAGTCACACGGGCCTGTTGACAGAGGATCATGTCAAACTCTTTCCCACCTCAGGGCCTTTGCATTTGCTATTCCATCTGCCTGGAATGCTCACCCCTGGGCTTTGCAAATAGAGGCTCCTTCCCAGGCTGCCAAACTCCTGGAGCCCATCTCTCACCATCCAGTTGGCCCCTTGGGATGCTCTCACAGAGCACTGGCTTTTTCTTCCCAGTTATCCACCAGAATCCTGGAATTACGTTATTTCTGTATTTACTTATTTGTTTTCTTTCCATCTCACTCAGGGTTGTCAGATAAAATACGGGATGTCCAGTTAAATTTGAATTTCAGACAAGCAACAAATATTGAATTTTACACTAAAGAGAAATTCATCATTTGTCTGAAACTCAAATCTAACTGGCCATTTTGTATATTTATTGCTAAATGTGGTGACCCTATTCCCACCAGCCCAAAGGCTACAAGAAGACAGAGACTATATGATCCAAGAATGTACTCCCAGGACCTGGATCACAGTAGGTGCTTCGGAATTGTTCACTGAACACACCTAACAAGTGGCTGCTTGGGGATTCCAATCCAACTAAGCCGCCACCGCAGCCCATGCCCTTCCTGATGGTGCACAGAGCAGCCTCGCCCTCCAGTCAGGTCATCACACCCGCATCCCCTGCACAGCGTAGCCACACCCCTGGCCATCCTTAATCCCCAATCCCCACTGTCAAGAGACCAGGGTCCAGAGCAGATCAGGAAAGGTTCTAGTAAACCATCTTAGGGATACTTAAAACTGGGCAGAAAACAAGAGAATAGGAGGGAAGGGAATTTTAGAAGATGAAACTAGACCATCGACGTATGTGGGTGATTTGGGGGAAGAGGCGGCTGCCAGTGAGATGGGGGGTGTGTGCAGGCAGGGAGGTGACAAGAGGCCCGGGTCTGACCTCATAGGAACAGCACATCCATTAGAGGTGCCCTTCGCCGTGGAGACCAGACAAATGGGCAGTAGGCCCAGGGAGGCAGGAAAAAAGGGTTGTAGGGATGGATTTTCAACGAGAGCCAGAGAGTTGAATACGTGTAAAGTTCCCGAACGAAGACTCAGGGGCTGCAGATAACTGGCCACGTACCCAAAGCAGAGGTGCATGGGGGAAGGAGGGGGTTGCATACCAGGAGGCCAGCAGCTGTGAAGCCGAAGGGTAGGCGGAGTTAAGGGAAGGAGGACAAGGAGGAGATCCTTGTCAGGTGGCGTCTGAGCGACGTCTTCCGGACGGTGGCATCTCCTGGCCCAGCGGGCTCCAGCTCTGAAGGGCATGGCGGCAGCACCCTCCTGGTGGTGACGTAGGGCAAACGTGGTACCATGTAACTGCTCTTGCAGTGGCCCTGGATGAAAAAGCAGCTACAGATAAAAACAGCGAACGAGTGAGCATTCCCTGGTGCAGACCTCTGACCCATTTGCCCTAAGACTTTTGTCTGGACCCCCCAAGGCTTTCAGGTTCCTGAGGGGGATGATGCTCTTCTCAGGCCCATGGCCTCTCCAGCCTCGCTCCTGGCCCCTGGCCAGCTCTTGCCCTGTGGTCTCTGACTGGTGAACTGCTTCCCACATGCTTGGGGCTGCTCCCCACTTGTCCCACAGTGCCCTCTGGGCTTGACTATGTCACCTCCTCAGAGAAGCCCTCTCTGATACACCGACATGGGAACCTCCTGTTCATCCTCTGTTGTGTCACCTAAGTATTTTCCCTTTACAGTATGGGCTCCCATGTGTAATTGTTTTTTCACTTACCTCCCTGTTCATTGTCTCCCCCACTCTGCTGAGCAGCCCTGAGGGCAGAGTATCTAAGTTGCTTTGTTCACACTATGAACACAGCTCCTGGTTCACAACAGACATCTTTCATCTGTTTGTCTGTCTATCATCTATCGTATTCCAGGCATATATGTATGTAATATGCAATATATAATACATATATCATAAATGCATAAATAATAAATGACTGACTCTCCTTCCTTGGACTCCCAGATCACTTTGCCTGTTAGTCTCTAATTTTGTCATGATTATCATTATTTGACTAACTGCCCTATTTCTCATTGAACACACTCCCGCTAGACCAGGAGCTGATCTCCACTCTCTGTCACCGCCCAGGGCTGCCCTGGCAGGTGCACAGTCCTGCCCTGTCCACCTGACCTCGACACTGGGCCCCCCTGGGTTTTTCCTGGTTCTGATTCCCAGGCAACAGGAGGAGAGAGTGACTGTTTACTGAGCTCTTGCCATTCCAGGCACTGAGCAAAGGACCCACAAACATCACCCCATTTAATCTGAGACCCATATGAGAGTTCCCATTCACAAACAAGCACACTGGAGGTGTGTTTAAACACTGGAAGTTTAATTTGCTCAAGGTCTTTCTGACTCCAACACCCGCCCCCTGCAATTTATCCACGTGGAACTGGAAAACTGGGTTTTCTTAAATTTAAAGAATTATTTAAAAGGGCTTAAAAAAAGGGGGGGGGCTTTCTCTGAGCCATCACAAGAATCCCAGGTGTTAACAGTTCTGAACCTTGACAGTGATATGTGTTTGTAAAAGTACCCGTCACTCTCTTCCCTGGAGCCCCGAGCTCTCCCTGCTCCCCCAGCCCCGGCCTGCAGCTCTCTTCCCACACTCTGAATTTGGGGAGCTGCCTCTTGGTGTCTGGAAGGGGCATTTTGTCTGCTATGACCCTGAGCCTGAGCTGAGGCATCCCACCCCAGGTCCTGCATTAAGGAGGCTTGTCTGGGAACCGAGGCCGCGGGGCAGTGGCCACCAGCCAGCGGCGGCCAGCCCTAAGCAGACTTGCACTTGTGAGCCCTGACTCGCATACTTACAAAGGTGCTCGATCCCCACGTCTTCCGCTGAAGGCAGCCTAAAGCTAATGGATGTCTGCCAGTCCACTCCACTTCTGGGCATGCAGGAGGATGGACAGCATTGCAGGACTACCTAGATTTTTCTCTTTCACCAGCAGCGCTCCCTCCTCGACCCAGCTGCAGCCTTGACTTCACCTGTCACAACAAAACAGCTGTTTTAGGTCCTTGGGAAACCAGCCTGGGAGAGCCAGCGAGAGACCCCAGGCCCGAGAGGTTGCCTGAGTCTGCCTAGAGAAGCATGCATGTGCACACGCGTGTGCGAGGGGGCGGGGAGAGTATGCCAGGCAGGTCAGTGGTAAATTCCCGGACCATGTTTTCCTGCTGGCCCGGGAGTGCAGACTGAAGAGCAGGGCACTCAATTCTGCTCCCATGCCCCCGGGGACCCCCTACTTCAGGGGGCTGTAGCTCCAGGCCCAGAGAGCCACAAAAGGCCAGTGGGAGAACATTCTTCCTGAAGAAAGCCCAGTCCATGTACGGGAGTGGGGCCTCTGCGGGCCAGCTTTCCGGGCCCGACAAGGCCTGACAGGAACTGGCAGACAGTGTAATGAGGTTCCACCCAGAGCCGCCTGAAGCTGATGACACACTGGCCCTGGGGACGTGACTTCAGTGGGCAGCTGCCTCAGTGTCCACTTTAGGCAACATGTGAAAGGAAAAGAGAGAGAGAGGAGTGGCCTTGCTCCCTGAGCGATATTCACATTTGTGTCGAAAAGTACAAATTAAAAGAACCAAGTAAAAACTGGTAGCCCTGGGGCTTCCCTGGTGGCGCAGTGGTTGGGAGTCCGCCTGCCGATGCAGGGGACACGGGTTCGTGCCCTGGTCCGGGGGGATCCCGCATGCCGCGGAGCGGCTGGGCCCGTGGGCCATGGCCGCTGGGCCTGCGCGTCTGGAGCCTGTGCTCCGCAACGGGAAAGGCCACGGCAGTGAGAGGCCCGCGTACCGCAAAACAAAACAAAACAAAACAAAACTGGTAGCCCCACCTCCTAGTGATGGAAATTGTTAATATACTGCAGAATATGCTTCCAGATCACGTTCTCTGAGTGTGCACGTGAGCACGTATGAAAGGGCTTTCATTCTTCTGGAATCTACTTTTCTTATTTAAAAATAAATTCTTCCATGTCACAAAATTTACATCTACATCTAAGTCCCTTGCATGGATATATCATCATTTCCTCAACCAGTATGTGGGGGAGGTTGGCCCCCATTAGGCATTTCTGCACAAGTTAGAACTGCCCACACCCAGCTGGTGTGAAAGGCAGAGACCTCAGCCTGGTCCTTTCCTCAGGGAGGGACTGGCTCCCACTCACACCTGTGGGTCTGATTAGCCACCTGACTTGATTATTCAACTGTGAAACTCAACCCAGGCAGACATTTGAAATTCAAGTTTTCCTGGAGCTATGCTAATAGGTTTAGAGACCTGGGCAGGCTGCTGATGAGGGGAGGGTGACAGCAGAGAGGAAGATTTGAGCTCTTTGAAATAACCTTGGGGTCAAGAGGTCATTTGGTCCAAGTGATCCTTTTTGCAGATAAGGAGACTGAAGTCAGAAACAATTTTATAAGATTAATAATCTTGTGGAGAAATTGACAAAGGATACAAATAGAAATTTTCCAAAAGACAAAATATAAGTGAGTTAAGAACATATTTTAAAATATTCAATCTTGTTGACAAAGAAATGAAAACAAAACAATAAAAGGTCTTTTTTGTCTATCAAATTTTGGGGGGAAAAAGATAGTGCTGGCTGGGTTCAAGGAACTGGACCCTTTGTACACGTCCATTGGGATTTTCAAAGATGTGATTTCTCCGGAGCGTACCTTGGTGATGTGTCCAAATAGCTTTAAATAGCATTATCCCACTTGATACATTGTTTTTACAGGAATTTATTCTAGGAATTTATCTTAATTAATTAGAGATAGTCAAAAAGATTTATCTTCTAGGATGTTCATTGCAGCATTTTTTATGGTGGTGACAATTTGGAAAAAGACATAAATGTCCAACAACAGGGGACTGGTGAAATAAATGGAGCCCTAGGCAGCCACTAAGATTAAAATTTTAGAAAAATTACTGACATGAAAAGGCTCATGATATAATAAATTTTAAAATTTGCTTATAAAATTCAACACTTTATTCAAGTAGATATTTCTGAGTGCCAGAATTAGAGGTAATTTTTATTTAAAATTTTTATCTCTATGCTCCCATACTTTTCAAATTTTCTACAATGGACACATTCTTTAACCTCTTATTTTAAGAAAAGGGCACGGAAGGAAGACTGGATTGTGGAAGGGAGGCTGCAGGGAGTGACGGAAATCAGTATTTGTGAGGTTATGTGCTAACGCTGCTGCGCCCCATTACCAGTAGCTGCGGGGTCAGGGGCTCAGTCAAGGCTGTCCTTCACGCCCGGAGCCCCACCGTGCCCAGCACCCACACAGTGGCTCTGGGTCCTGCACCCAGGAGTTCAGCCTGTCGGCAGACACTGCAGAATAAGACAACGGTGTTGGTCTTAAAGGTCAAGGGCAGCCTGCAGGCCTGTTTGTACCTGGTTCAAGTAATGAATAGACCCTAAATGGATTTTCGTTCATTCGGGTGGTTTCTGGTACCTGGTACCTCTGCCTTGTTTCCACACCTTCTTGTTCCTGGGACTATCTAGAGTTTCACTTTTCCAACATCCCAATTCCCTGCCCCAGATTCAGACGAGGGAGAACCGGGTGGGAAGTACTTTCCACTTGGTTTCCTCCTCCCCCTGCTGGGTAAGACTCGCCCTCCCTTCCTGACACCGAAGGGCCAGCTCCCAGTTCCCAGGGCCTCCCCACGAGTCTAGGTGGAAAAAACGGGCAGGAGCCCTGAGCCGGGAGCAAGGGCGGAGGATGGGCTCATGGGGCACTGGATGGGGACATGGGGCAAAGGCGGCAGCACAGAGGACCCAGGAGCCCTGCGATGGCGTTACACAGCCCCAGGCCAACCGGGGCCACCTCTCTCCGAGCGGTAGGGCAGGTGGCACCGGTCCGAGGACAGGCGCAGACCAGGCGCATTTGAGGTAAAGAAGCGGCAGGGGTTGGCGCTTCCACATGACTCCAAGTGGTGCGGACCCCCGGCAGGTGGAGGAAGACCACACCGAGAAGACTTAGAGAAGGAGCATTCAGGGACCAAATTCTTCCTAAATGTAAACCACGTTAAAAACAGGAGGCGAGAAACCCGTCTGCCCTATGAGAAGCACGTTCCTCAAAGGAACTCCTCCCGGTTAGTCCAGCGGGGACAAAACCTGTGCCACCGCCCGCTGGAGCTGCACGCGCTCCCTGCCAGGCGCCGCCAGGCCCTGAAGTTCACAGTGAGGGAACTGTCCGCGCCCTGGCCCCCCTTCCGGATACGGTCACTGACACAAACGCACACCTGGACTACGTGGCGAAGCCTGAGGGGTGCTGTCAGAGAGAAAGGGCAGCGGGAAGGGGAGGAAAGCCGCCTGGGAGGAAGAGGCAGCCTGTCCGCCCGCGAGGGGAGCCACCGCCTCCCCGGCTTTTGCCCACGTCTAGCGGCGTCCACGTGAAGCCACCTAAGGGCTCAGTTGCTAACCAAGTTCCCGCAGAGGGCCCTTGACTGCCCTCTGGAAGGCTGATTCGTCCCCGGATGGGAGCGTCTGCGGGGCCTGCGGGACAGAGGCGCCGGCAGCGCCCACAGGGCGGCCGGCACGGGGCTGCCTTCCGCCGGCTCTCTGAAGGTCGCTCTGCGTTTGATTGACAAGTGCCGTATGTCCCAGTGCGCAGGGCTCTGGCCTCTCCTCTGGGCTCTCTCTTTTCCGCGTCTTTAACAAACAGGTTCCTGTTTGCTTTGATTTCATACATGAGACTTTATCAGTCCCTGTTCTGCAGTGGGAGGAAGTGCACGAGTCCTAACCCTTCGACGGCACAAGGGCTGAAGGCCAGCGCCACCCGCCCCCTCACTCACCCAGCCCAGCTCCCACGGAGGCCCCCGCCCCCCAAAAGGGCTGCTCCCCTTGGGCGGCGGGGGTGAGAGGCCTTGCGAACGCTGTGATGGGGCCTGGAAATCCCAAGGCCTCCCCAGACTCAGCCAGCTGCAGGCCCCTAAGGGACACTGCTTTGGCCTTTAACTTGAATAGCCAACCCCCCCGGGTGGCCGCTGAGCAGCGGGCCCCCTCCCGGGACGCCCGTGGGAGGGCCTTTCCCCGCCTCCCCCACCCTTGCGGCTGGGATTGCTGCCCTTGCTTCCTCGTCCCTCACAGCCACCACAGACTGCACCCTCGGCACCTCCGTCCCCGTCCTCACCTGGCTGGCCTTCTCTTCTCCAGGCAATTCTGGAAACTTCTAATTGCTCCGATGAGTCTTAGAGGCACGTTGAACATCCTGGCTCTCATTTCCTCACTTAGTTTGCGGGCTGGGAAGGCTCGGCTGGAGGACCAGCTTGCTCCCAAGGGTAACAGCAGGGGCAGGATGATTAGAAGCCGTCAAAGCTGCCAGGGAACGCAAGTGACGGCCCGTCGCCGCGCTCTAACGACTGCCTGCGTGCTTCACCTTGTCAAGAACACCCTCATCCGCACGACACTCGACACCTGTCCGTCCCCACGAGTCCTCTGGACCACGTCTTCACCCGCTGTCAGAATGCTACTCTAGGATTCTCTGAGTCTTCCCCAAATAACTTGCTTTCTCCCCCTTATTAGGGGGCCCCATTTGTTCTGTCATCCACGCACCCTGCACCCACTTCGAGTCCTGAGCCCCATCCAGGAGCGCCCGAGAGCCCCCATTACCACCCACGCCGCCGTCCCAGTGAAGCACCCGCGCCCACAGAAGCCTTGTTAACCTGAGGAGCTGCCTGACGCGTCGGCAGAGAAAGAATTCCTTCTGGCCGCACTTCACCTGGAGCACAGTGTGTCCCTCCCCATCCGCCGAACCGCGAGAGCCCCGTGGGCAGAGAGCCACACGGAGGGGCACCAGCTTTCACAGTCCACTCTGCCACAACGCAGCCCGTCCCCTTGCCAGTGTCCCTCCACTGCCTTGGCACGATTCTGGCAGGAAGGTCTGAGTGGGCACTGGTCCAGGGGCATGGCTGGTGTGTTGTCAGCTGCCACCCTCCTGTGGTCTCTGCCCTTTTGCTGAGCCTGGTTTTCTTTCTGTTGATTCTGTGAGCCACTTGATATCCTTCTAATAAATCACATCTCTGCTTGAATTAGCCCATGTCGGTTTCTGCTACTGGCCACCAAGGGCCCTGGCTGGGCCCACAGCTCCCTCCCAGGGCTGCTGGAAGCATCGATGGCCTGGTGGGGGAAGCACGGAACGGTGGCAAGAGTACCCAAGGGTTAGGTGTCCCATCTCTACCCTCTCCAGTGCTGGGGCAGACTTTCCAGTTCCAGGTTCATTACTGAGGTTTTCCTGCTACTGGTATTATTAACATTTCTGGTTCCTTTGGGTTACTGCAGACTCACGAGTCATGGAATGCTGATGAGACTCTGTTTACTGCACAGAGTTGCACCCATCACCTCCCTCCACGTAGCAGTGAGTGCTATTCAGAGGGGTCTCCTTGGGAAGGCTTGGAGCTGTTCATTACCTGTGGTCACTCAGACCATCCCTCTCAAAAGAAACCTCGTTGCATCATCAACGCCCTCCACCATGTCCTCTCCTGGTGACACGTCTGCATTTGTGCCCTCCCGTCTCTGAGCAGGGCCTGGCCATAGTGGCCACCACATCCTCGGGCTGGGCCCAGAGATTGGTCCTTCTTGAGAAGACAGATCCTCCTCACTTCCAGGCACTGGAAGGAGGGCTCTTTGTTCTGGGGAAAGCCAGGGAAACCCCAGCTTACCAATGGCCACAGGACACCTTTTAAGAAAGAGGAAATGTTGCTTTTTTTCCTCTGTAACAGTAAACTCAATAAACGAACAATAAGCTCATGAGAAAACATACAGCTATGAACTGGGGTCATCCCACTCTCTTAACTATACTCCTTTTGCAGGATTTCCTTGGAGGACCTTCCTGTTTCCTCTGAGAGCTTACCTTTGATCCCCAGGGACCAGGCCTTGTGTGGAATGACTCTCAGCTCCCGCCCCTGGGACTCAGGTCTGGAGGCAGGTGCCAGTGTGGTGCTGGGCGGCCGTGGGCACACTCAGGATCCGGCGTTCGCTGAGGGGAGGATGAGAAAGCGGGGCCCCGGGGGCTCAGGAGAGGCCTGGGCGAGCTGGAGGAAAGCCAGGACCGCTTAGGTTTCCTATTACTAAACACCTCTAATGGACCGAGGTCATTTGTGAGGGAGGACCATTGGGGGGCCACTGTGAGGGAGGAGTGAGGGCTGGTGCCCTGCGCTGGCTGGGGGCTCCAAACACCAAGCCTGGCCCTGGAGTGTGAGCATATGTGGTGAAGCGAAGGTAAAGAGCCGTGAGGACAGAAAGCCGGGCCGGCTTTCAGGCTCACCACCTAGTGACACAGGAGGCAACCTCGAGCCCGGGGAGGGTTCAGAGGCCCAGTGCCCGCAGTGACTCAGGGCGCTGCGGACTGACTAAGGGGGAGGCACCTGGGGGTGAAACGGATATTTTCATTACCTTTGAATATTTAAAAGTATGGCATATACACACACATTGTACCAACGTCAAGTTCCTGGTTTTGATACTGAATATGGTTATCTAAGATGTAACCACTGGGGAAACTGGTGAAGGGTACAGGGGACCTCTCTGTACTGTTTGTGCAACTTCCTGTAAATCTGTAATTACTGAGAAACAGAAAGTCATTTAAAAAGATATGGGATAAAACTTTTCTTAATAAAAACCTGGCCATGTCAGGTCACAGAAGTTAGCTCCCACAAATTCCAAAAGGGAAAAATAAGAGCCGGGACATAATTTTCTACCTGAGGCTGTTGGAGTGGAACCACTAGTTTCCCAGGAACTGGCCAGGGCTGGGCATGGGGGCCAATGGAAAGGCTCTAGGAAACGTTGGTGGAGAGCCCCGAGTTGGCATCCATCCCCAGGGCCAATCTGCAAGGGACACTATGATTAGCAAAACGGGGATATTTCTATAAGGGCCTCTCGTGGAGGTGGCGGCAGCAGTTAGAGAAAGGTTGCAGCACCCCGGCCAATACACACAGACACACGTGCAGACACACCCAGGCACCCAGACACACATTACCACACTGCCCAGCCACCTCTATGGCTGTACCCCCTACCCCTCACCCTAGTGTAGGGTGGCAGGACAAACCCTGAATTTACTGGCAAAAGGCCAATGTCCGCGAACGGCCTCCAGAAGCACCCTGAGTGCCGCACTTCGGAGCACAGCAGACTTTTATGGCTGTGTTCTTTCCAACATGGCTTCAACCCTCTCCTTTGTGGCTCACGGAGCCTCCAGTGAAACAAAATTCAATTACAGAAAACATAAAGTTTCCTCTTTACTCCTTCGTGTGAGACTGAAATCTTTTAATACAGTTCCTAACAAAATCCACCTCAAATCCAATAAATTATGGAGAAAAATAGTTGAACTTATAAAAAGATTCAGAAACCTACAATAAGGGGGCTTATGTGAACAAGCATTTTCCTGTGAAATTGATCTTCTCCCAGAAAGAAGAAAACTTTATATTCTCAAAGACACTAGGGAGGGGTTTTCCCTGGTGGCGCAGTGGTTGAGAGTCCGCCTGCCGATGCAGGCACGGTACGTGGGATCGTGCCCCGGTCCGGGAAGGTCCCACCTGCCGTGGAGCGGCTGGGCCCGTGACCCATGGCCGCTGAGCCTGCACGTCCGGAGCCTGTGCTCCGCAACGGGAGAGGCCACAACAGTGAGAGGCCCGCGTATCGCAAAAAAAAAAAAAAGACACTAGGGAGGAAATTTCATCTATGAAAAGAGAACCATCTGAAATGTTTAAAATACTGTTTCTAGAAGTAAAACATTACTCATTGTTTCTTAGCTCCACAGAAGCAGTGAACAGTGTACTGGATGTTACAGAAAGCCAAACTAATACCTCGAGAAATTCTCTGAGCCCTTAGAAGAAAATATAAAGAGGTGAAAACGACGAATAACAAGGAAGATAAAAAGGAAGATCACAGAGTATCTGTTGGGGAGATCGCACAACAGGTTTTCCAGAAGGAAATAACGGAGTAGAGAAGAAGAAATAATAGAAGAAAAATGCTCCGATATAGAAATTTACATAAGCCATAGTCCCCGACAGTAATGCAAGAAAACGAAAGATCACTAGCAAAGAGAAGAACAGGGGGGTAAAAATGAAACCACTTTCAACCGAAAAGAGAGCTCCCCTCGCCCCAGAGCATCCGCGGCAGAGGGAGGAAAAGAAACAATCCTCACCACGCAGCCGTCAGGGCTGAAGGAATATTCCCGCGAGAAAATGGATAACTTGAATGTGTCCTACAAAATCAAACAGAAATAAAGGTAAATATTCCAACGCAAAGGTAGGAAAATAACAAAACAACCCAGAGGGAAGAAGGGACGAGAAGCTGAGATTCACAGCGGAGCTAGCAGCCCGGGAAGGAGGGCAGGATGGCGCCCACGCGGTAAGGCAGTGGCGGGGGCTGCAGGTCCCGAGGCCAGGAGGAGCAGGAGGCGAGCAGCCCGGGTAAGTGGAGGCCCTCGCGGGCTGGGAGGAGACCCGCGGGGAGAGACGCGAAGGGCGGCCCCATCTCCTGCCGTCGCGGGGCTTACGGCGCGGAAGTGAACGCTCGCTGGGCCGAGCCGACGGCGCGGGGCTCTCCCGGGGCCCTGGCGGGGGACGCCAGGCAGCGCACCGGGCCGGGCCCGCTGAGCAGCGTCCGCAGGCCGTTCTGGGGCGCCCTCCCCAGGTGGCTGCGCCGCACGCGGAGGAAGCAGGGGCTGTAAGCCTAGGCGCTCACCTCGGAATGTTCCGGTGACTTCGAAAGGCTGGTCCTGAGGCGCTGGTGGCCGGGGCTGGGGACTTGGCGAGGACCAGGGCCGGCAGGAGAAGGCGGGCCGTGATGGGGGAGCGCCGTGTGGCGCCTCCTCGCTTGCCTCGGACCCCGGCCGTCGTCGCGGCAGCCTGAGGGCACTCCTGGACCCCAGGACGCAGGCCACTGTGGATCCGGCTTAAGTGGCCCAGCTTCTAGATCTATCCCCTGACTCAAGACCGATGTGCCAGAGCCTGCGGGGTCCGGTTTCCACCGCCGCTGGGCCGGAGACCGTGCGGAGCGGGCGACGCTCCCGGGCGCGTGTGGCCCCCACGTGGGCTCCACTACACGGGACGCAGACGTCAGAGGCCACCTCCCACGGCGAGAACACTGCTGATTGGCCAGTTGGTTTCCTTGATCTGAGCATTTGCGCAGAGCGGAGTAGAATTATTTCTGCCTGCCCGCCACGAGGCCCGACTGCTGGTCAGGCAGGACTTCCCTGGTCGACAGTGACGAGCTGTGCCCTCACCAGTCTTCTGAGGAGCATCTTAAACGGGGGCCCGGGCCCAGCCTTGGGAGGCTGGGGGAGGTCTGAAGGGGTGCAGCACATCCCCCTGCCGGACGGCGAAACACCCTCCCCATGCCCGTGACCTTCCCCTCGCCGGAGCGCGTGGACACAGAGCATCTCCTGTTGGCGGGTGGTCTGCAGCCGGGACTCTGCCCTTGGCTCTCACACCGCCCTCCTGATGTCCTCCACCTCGGGATTCTGCTTCTCCCGGGCTTCTGCTCTTCCTCCCCAGTTTCTCCCTTCAACGCTCTCGTTCTGAATCCTGAGCCCGGCCCTCACGTCTTCCCAGTCAGCACACTCTCCCCTTCTATGCAGATGACACCCACACACCTTCACTCCAGCCTCTACTCAGGCGCTGGCTTCCAGACCTCATGTGCTACTGCCCACTAACTAGCCACCCTAGCATGTTCCATAAGCACCACAAACTCAAGAAGCCCCTGCATTAGTTTCCTGGAGCTGCTCTCACCCAGCCCTCAGCACTCCTTGCTGGAATACTGCAAAACCCCTCATGGTTTTCACCCACCGGTCTCAGATTCTAAGCTGAGGCTCTCATTACACTGTTCCCGAGTTTTAAGTCTTTCCGCAGCCCATTAAGGCCAGCTTTCTCAGGGGGATGCAGGGCTCTCGTGGTCCTGTACTCGCTTGCCTCTCCAGTCTCATCCTCGGCACTCCCACTCCTCCTCCCCCTCAGGTCTCTTCAGAACCTGCAGTTGAACAATATTGGATTTCTTTTAGGTCCCAGAATGCCCAGGGATCTTTCATGACTCTTTCCTATATGATGAGCCCTCTGCCTGGAAAAGAACACCTTTTCTTAGCCCTGCTCCAACTCAGGCAGTTTCCTACAGGAAGCCGCCTCAGGTTGCTGGCTCCAAGCCTGGCTGGGTTCTTCCGCTGTATCCTCTGCCCATGACTCTGCAACACACATCACACTGAATGGTTCTTACTTGCTAACTTGTGGCCCCCTTTAGGCCCGTGATGCAATGAGAAAGCGCTATGATTATTAAATGCCTAATATGTGCTAGATGGCAGGCTCAGGCTTTGCCCACTACGTTATGCTGAAGGGAATGGCAGAGGCATGGAGGTAGGCAAATTCAGACCGGGCTGCGGCAGAACACAAGGAACCCTGCTCTTTGGGAAGACCCGCCGGGCCTGAGGCAGCACATGGCTAGCTCTGTCTCCCCCCTGGCAAGTACTGGGCTGGGTTGTGTCCACCCCCGTGCCCTTGCAGGGTGGGAGGGTCAGAAGCCCTCCGTCCTGGAGGTGAGGAGGGCTGGAGGGCGTGGGGAGCTCGTCAGCAGCCGAGCTGGGAAGGCAGGCCTCTCCCGAGGATGATGGGAGCCCTGTGAAATCCCCTGGCAGGGCTGCACCAAAGCTCGGTTTCCTATATGCTTTTGAGAACAGAGTAAACAGACTTCTCACCTCCACCTCCATAAAGGAAGCCAGGCAGGAGGCTTTGAGAGTGTTCTCCAAAAACGAAAGTTCAATTCCAGGGACAAGCGCGAGAACTCGAAAATGATCTCCAGGCACTTAGGAATCTCACTATTTAACATCGGCCCTTAAAGACAGATTCTGGGTGCGTGGCAGATGCCAGTCTGTATCAAGATTTGATTGCTCAGTACTCTGAGCCCCCAAACTAATATCGAATTTAATTTCCAAAAACAAGGCCCACCAAGATGCAATTCCACTAATTAACAAAACCCTTCTTTTTCCAGATGCATTCCGATCTGTTACCCACCAAAGCAGACATCAAATGTTAAATGTGGGCAGAGGGGATTGCACATCAAGAGTTGGCTGAGAGAGGCCTTCACTCCAAGCTCCCCTTTGGAATTGAAACTCATCTCGATAAATCACCATGGCTCCTCGCCATCAGGAGTCTTCTCCCTTCAGATCTTATGGCCAAGAGAAGTACTGGCCATATGTTCACACCATTTGGTGAAAAACACACTGAACCAACAAAACAAGCATTGCACTTATGGGTAAATTTTTTATCATGCTAAAAGTGTATTCGTCTTAAATGTGCAGAAGATGTCATTTTTCCTCCCCTTGGGAACAAATAACTGCTTGTATTAGACCAGCATTTTTAAAGCTATGATCCAAACATAAGCAACTGGTGTCCTCCCCATATGTCCCTTGTCACTTTTCATTCCTCAGGTGTCCTCTTTTGAGTCACAACGGGTGACTGAAAAGTCAGACAGGAAAGAAAAAAATATTATGAAATTAAAACCCTCAATGTTGTCTGGCAGGGGCACCAAAAAGGTCACTGATGGGTGGAAAACTCCAACAGCCCCCCGGCCAACCTAAGAAACCACAAAGCTGAATGTTGTGCCAGTTCCTACTGGACAGGCCCGTTCCCTGGATGCCTGTGGACTTCGATTTAAAGCCACCTGGGGTTGGGGTCATTCTAATTTCTCATAAACTATCATCTATGAAAAGCCCATGGACCCAACAGTACTTTTGAGGAAATTTACATTCCAAGTGTCATGATGTATTTGAAAACCTGACATGTCTTGGGAATCTGTCCTTGGCAGAGTATCTTGTGTCCAGTAGGGACGTAATCCTGAATTTCTAACAGGAGTTCACACCTTGGAGGTGAGAAGGGAGGCCCAAGGCAGGCTTGGAGGACTGAGACCTGTAACATGGGTAGCTTACACCAGGGAGTGGGTGATAATTATGTTTGTATCTCAACACAAAACATACAGATGAAGCTCTTGAGGACTATGAAGATGACAGCAGAGAGAGGCTGTTGAAAGGACCTGTCATACAAGGACAGAGCGTTGCCCAGAAGTTGCTGATCTGGGTTTGAATTTAGACTGTGTTCCCTTGAACAGAGGCACAGATGTAAAGTGAGCATATGACATTGTGTCTTGGTCATGAGACTTTACAAAAGACACCCCCATCCCCCTGCTTCAATCTGTGGCTAACATACTTCATGGCTTCTGTTTTAAAAGTCCGTGTCTCCTCTGGATGTGGCATAAAGCTGAAAACATTCTTGAGGCAAATATACGTTCTTGGAACGGTTTTGTTCCAACTACTTTGTGTGTCAGCCTCTGATTCTGTTCTGCGAGAACGGATGTTATAATGTTCTATACTAAGGCTTCTATAAAGAACAACTAATAGCTATGAAATTCTTTCAAGTGCAAAAAACATCCAAATGTGAAGTAATTACCACTTACCAGTAAGCAGTGTTACAAATGCTGCTGGTTCTTGCCTGAAGGAATCGCTTTTGTTTGGACAAGGATATCTTCAAGGAGCTGAATCCAAGTTTAGGTTCCATAAGTCTTTGGGAAAATCTAGTTTGTTGAACATACAGATCCAGGGCCAGCTAAATACCAAATTTATGCAGAAGATCAAAGCTCAGGCTTCATTTATTTACCTGACCTTAAGCTTACACGGAAATGAAGAACACCCTTAATTCCACTTCTATATCCCACAGATATATGGCCCATCTCCAGCTAAGTGTGAAGACTGCAGTCCTTTTTCTCTAGGGAAGCTCTCTGCTGTGCACATCAGACGAAAAGGAATAGCAAACACTGTGATCGGCCACCTGTGATATTTGACCCCTGAAATATGTTATGAGCCACTTTTCTTTTTTTTTTTTTAGAAGGACAGGACAGGACAAGTTTACTGCATGACTGCACTGTATTCCAGAGATGTGCTTCTTCCCCCAGGCCTGCAGAATGAAAGGTGAGGTCTCCTACCACCTCTGGATATCTGACAGCCAAAACTGACGTTCAGTAGAGAAATTATGCAGAATCACCCTTGGCACTAAACACAGCCAATCAATAGGCTAAGCTTTTATGGCTTTTACTAGAAAACCAAAACCAAACAAACAAGTCACACAAACTGTGCGACTATGAAAATGGCAAGATTCTTAGACCAGATTTTTAAATTATGTGAAATACGCTTTCGGGCACTCACCAAACGGAAAGTGTTTATGTATGTTTGGGATTCATATATGGTAATCGCTTAGGTTACAAGCCCTTTATACAATTATCTAATTTAATCCTCACCAATCTTGAGGTAGGTGTTACACCCACATTACAGGTGAGGAAGTGAGTTTCAAAGAATCTAAGTACCTTGCTGAAGGTCACGGAGAAGCAAGAGAAGATTCCGTGACGTCTCCTTCAGTGAGGACATCTCAGCTTCAGTTTAAGAAATAAGAATACACTGAGGATAAGCAAGGAACATGGATGTTTAGAAGTCAAGCATGATCCTCGGCTGATGCAGTGATTTCCCAGAGCTCTGCAGCACGTGTATATGGATTAAAAAAAAAAAATGTCCAAGGTTGGTTAAGTCAGGAAATATTCGGTACTTGGGGTAAACAGATTTCTTTTTTGTAGGATTTCTCAGTCTTTAATGTGATACTATGGATTATAGATGCCCAAGAGGGGAACATGTGAGGAGTGTTTTTTTTTTTTTTAGATCTCCTCTGCTTCTTAGAATATACTTTAGAAAAAGCTGGGGTAAAACCTGAAAAAGTCCTTGAAATCAGATTCAGGAAGAAAAATGAGTCTCATACTTTGGGACACACTGGATGTTCTTCCCCCACCTTCCCCTCAGGGTTTCATGTATTTAAATCCCAAGTGAATTAACTTGACTTTGGCATTTGAGGGGATTGCATGACTTGGATCATCATTAAAACAAACGTACGACTGGAAATCAGCCGATAGAAGCATGAAACACAGTGACTGGAGATGCGCGTGGGCGCGTGTGGCAGTTTGTGGAACTTAAGAACAAAAAATCCCTTAAATAAGGTCTTCTTGTATAGTTTTAGTCAATTCCTGAACTTCCAAGGGCTGATCACGTAAGCTGGGATCACTGGGTGCCAGGCTATTGACTCTGGCTTTTTCCCCTCCACTTGGGAACGTACAAGCACCCTCGTGTGCAGAGAATCAGGAAGGGAACCGGACGCTTTAGAGTCACACTGTAGGGCTGGAAGGGGCCTCAGAGACCGGCTGTCCCACTGCGTTTTCTAGAGCTCACAAGCATGTGGGTCAGGCCCCAGCTGAGAGTTGACTGAGTTCTGATTTTAGTCCAGAACTCTTCTTATACCAGACCCCAATTCCCACAGCTAGATCCTCACTTCACTTCTTAGTCAACAAAATGTACTCAGTGTTCTCAATGCATAAAAGCTGTATTTGGAAGATGAGTTTATTTCTGTAATTGTCTGACAAGAACGACCAGAACATAACTGAATCAGGGTCTTGGCTCATGAATGACCCTTCAGCACCTAGAACAACAGAGCTTGGCACGCAGCATGTGGTCAGTGCATTTCTGCTGAATTAATGAATAACGTGACATCTTAGCAGGTTATATACTATCACCATGTATTGGCATTTTTTAAAAGCTCATTTGACTCTGAGGTTCTCCAAGAGAGCTGATGGGATGGCAGAGTGCGGGCATATCCGGCAGCTGCGCTCAGCTCCCCAGATAAAGAAGTGAAACAAAACTCAGCAAGAAAATGGGCTGTTCGAATTGTCACTTTGGCTCATTTATAATACTTTCTTTGCTTCCTTGCAGGTGAACAGATATGGGAATCTGTACATGGTGTTTGATAAAAAATGAAATATTTCCAGCAGGTTTTAAATGGATGATTTCAGGGCTAAAGCCATTTTCTTTTCGTAAAAGAGGTAGTTAATAGCTTACATTCTTTATCACCAAACTGCTCATACCCCCTTAAAAGAATCGTTCTCCATTATAACTTTACAAAAACTGCCTAACTAGTTTTTGAATAGGCCACATTCACCAATAAAAACTGATTCTATATCATTCCCAATCTCAAACAAAACATTTGAATAGTTATTTCTGCACACATGCCACCCAGTAATATCTTATGTGACATTAAAGAATTCACTCAAATACCAACAGATTCAACTTTATAGCACCATTCCAAAATACTAAACTTTCTTTGCACCTTTATTTTAATCTTTTTTTTTTTTTTTGGTACACATTTAAAGTATGGGCATCCTGTAAATTTCTGAAAAGCCTCATAGGAAAAAAAAAAACAACTCATTTTTAGGACAAAGCAATAACTCAGTTTGTAGGCAAGATGATCTCAGGCAGGTTGTAAGTTCTTCATGGGCTTCTGTAGTCTTCATTCTGGGGTGAAAATGTAGAAAGGATGCTAAAATCTTCCTGGATTATTATAGAGATTATGCTGTGTATCGTATGTAAAATCTTTTTGCTCAGACTCTAGGTATCGATAACAACCATGACAACAACAGTCTTTTGTAATGATTTTACTCTTTTGATTGACAAACTTCCAAGTTTGTGTATACCTTTTATTCATACTCTGTAAGAGAGAAATTAGAATAATATTGAATTCCCTCTTACAAGTCTCCATATTTGAAGGTTGGAGCACTAGAATCTGTTCTTAGCAAGCAGATGTATTTAAAGTAGAATTATAAATGGGTTTTAAATTCAACATATATTTGGCTGCCTTATTATATAAGAAGACTGAGTAATGTGGGAGTTGCCAGATGATGAGAACGCTTGCAGAAAAAATGTTGTCTTGTAACACTGGAGTCCTGTTTCACACTCTGATGATAACTGAGCGCTCTCGTCTAACTCTTCCGTGTATTATCGTGAGTAATGTGCGCCCGGGTAACAGGTCTGGCGAATGGACTTGGAATTTCTGAGTCTGCTGAGATTGTAAGGTGGTGCGAAGAGGTAGAGTCAGAAGGGTGTCCACTAACAGCTGAACTCTGCAGCCGTTTCAAAGAAATTGATTGTTACATAATAGCAGTCAACGACCCAGGAAGAAAAAGTTTAAATTAGAAGTGACAAGTATTAAAAAGCTGCTGTGCACCGGGTAGGAAGGAATATGAGGATATTAATATGCCCTGAAATAGAAATAATCACTTTGCACTATGTACACCACATACAATATAACATATTCTTTTTAACATTGCACAATATAAATATTATACACGGTGGAGTAAACTAATGCAAAATAACTTTGAGGCACACAAGAGAAACATGGAATAGATTGAACTCTGATCGAAATTAAGATGGGGATAGAAAAAGGCAGGGTGTTAACCTGGCAGGCCAGTGAGCTCCTGGGATCTCACCTCAAGGGCCGGCAGCCACCTCCCATGCACACTGAAAATTCTCATACCTCAACGTTGTTAGAGTTGATCGCTTCAAACAAAGACTAATTAGCTAAATACTTTGAGAAAATCAAACTGTTGCTCCCCACTCTCAAGTAGGTAACCCTTAAAGGTCTCTCCCGACCTCAGGGTTTCTTAACGAGGGGCTATGTTAGTACACGGCTGTTTTCCCCCTATTTGTTACTTGGTTACTATGAAACCACTTTAAGGAAACTAGAACAGTATTCAAGAACACCCATCACAGTGCTTAACAAGATTTAATGTACATTTATTCTTAACATGTGGAACATATAAAGATTTTATACTGAATAAATGATATTCATTAAGCCAGAGGAAAAGGAGGAATTTACATCAAGTTTTTTTCTTTTTTTTTAAACTACATTATCTTGAAATACAAATGTGGATTCTCTTCACTGAAAAATCTTTGAAGTTGTGTTTCTTCCTTTTAGTTGTATTTTTTTCTTTTTGTCTGTACTGGTAACCATTGTCTAAATCAATCCATATGCAACCATTTCCACACCTTGATTCATGAAGCAAATTGTGATCAGCTGCTCTCCCGAAATAGAGCATGACTTTATACATACAGAAACTTGTACATTACCCTCTTTTTTTTTGTTTTTTTGTTTGTTTTTGTATTTTTTCTTTTTTTTTGGAGATATGGCCCTAATGAAAAAATATATAAAATAAAAATAAAAAATTATTTAAATCTACCATCACTTCGTAGTTACCACATCATGAAAAAGAAACTAAAAACTCTGTACTAAAAAAAAAAAAAAAGGAAAAGAAAAGAAAAAATGAGGGTATGTTTAATGTACAACTTCTATATACATCACAGCCCATAGGCAGTAAAAAAAATATTTAAAAAATGATTAAAGGAATTGTGAAGAACTGTCATGTGGAAGGTCAAACAACAGACAGCAGACATGACGGTAGTGGTGAGGAAGCAATTTCTGTTGATCGTTGTCAGGTATGTGTTTTCAATCTTAACTTAAAGAAACATTGTTTTTGCTCCTAGCCTAATGTAACCATTTTCCTGTGGAGAAACCAGTATCATTTCATACTTTGACTGCTGACTGACACACCTCCGTGAGCCCCTATACCTACATCTCTAGAAGTTTCTATTGCACAGAGCTTTGGGCGATGGGATGCAGTTTTTATTTTTTCATTATTTGAAGAATAACACAGCTAGGAAATTGATAATTTTTCACCTTTTTGCCTCAGTGTGGTGAAATTTTCCCATCTTAGCATCTTTTACCCTAACTTTTTTCTTTAAAGTCAATTCGCTTCCCAAAAAATGCAGTAAGACATGGAAAAGCACATTAGAAAGAAAACCGGTGAAAAACAAAAAGTGACCTTTGAATGCACTAGACAGCAACTTTGGTTAAAAAAAAAAACAACAAAATAAAAAAAAACCCAAAAGGATGTACTTATACACACAGATGGCAAATATTAATTTCATAACTGTTCGAATTAATTATCTCTTTAATTCCCAATTGGTAAATAGTGGATGGGGCAGAGGAGCAAAGATTTTCTTTCCATCTTCCTACACTGGAGAAACAAGAACAGAAAACAGCCAGTTATACGGGAGCCTCTAGTCTTCACTCACACATGCTGCCTTCTCACTGATGTCATAACTGCCCAATCTGAAACAGTACATCACAGATGACAGACGCAACCAGAGAGTTCAGGACGGCTGATATCGAGATATCCAGCAATCGACCCTCGTGCAGAAGGAACTCTGAGCGGTTCTCGTCCACTCTGGCCATGGCCAGCAGAGCCTTGGCCGCCCTGCACATCATGTCCACGCTAGGGGGCTCTAGAGGCGGGGGCTGCATGTGCATGAGGTTATGCTGGCTCTGCTGATACTGGGCCATCGTGACCCCATCCTCTAGGAAGCTTATCAAGTTCCCGATGCTTCCTTTCTGCACAGCTATTGCCCTTGCAGCCAGCGCGTCCCCTTGGGCAAGGTTCGATAAAAGCGCCATGGACATTTCTCGACAGACTGGGTTTTTGCGATCCCCAACGTACCTAACTAACGTGGCATAGAATTTCTCCTGACGACTAAATGGAGGCGTAGCCAAGATCAGGTCCACATTGTTGTCCTGGATGCTGAGTTTACAGAGCGTCTCCAGCACAAGTCTCTGAGGCGACAGGACAGAGTTGGGTCCCACAGTGGGAAAGGGGTCTTGTGCCTCTGCTGACGGGCACACCATCCAGTGCAGCAAGCCATCCAATATTGGCAAGCAGATGCTTTCCGTGTAAGCAGACAAGTCTAGCTGCCCAGAAATGTTGGCCAAGGTGACCAACGTGTTATCCCTTAAGACCTCGAGGCAGTCCCACCACCACTCATCTTTGCTGCAGGCCACCCCTTTGTCCTCGTCTTCCTCCTTCTCGTAGGTCTGCGGCGCTCGTTTTCTCTCGGGATGCTCGTGGTGAAGAAGAATCAGCTTCCCCAGGATCAGCACCAAGCCTGGATGTTTGGACATTTCAGCGTCGTTCCCAGGCACAAAAGACAAGCTCCGGACGATATTGGACACGCAGATGCAGCGCTTAGCCAGCGAGTCCTGCCAGTGCGCGACGGTGCAGAGCGGAGCCTCGTCCCGGCTCCGCGGCTCGTCCTCCAGCAGCTTGATATTGCGGTGACTTTTGGCTTGATGGATTCCAAAGGGAAACTTACTGCTTTCGGTTTGGGTACCAGGGTTTGCGTCTTCAGGAAGAGCCCCTGGCCGAGCAGACAGGACGTCATCAATGGTTGCAATGATGCTCTTCTCTTGCTGCTCTTCAGGGTCCCCTTTGCCTTCTTGCTCTTTCTTTCTACCTGTGGCGCTTAAAGGGAGAGGTGGACGCCTGCGAGGAGGAATTTCCGTCTTGCTCTCAAAGTGAGTCTGGATGTGCTCGGTGGTGTCCCCGCCACCGAGCTGCCAGTGCAGAAGTCCACTGCTGAACTCCTGAACACGGCCCAGCTTGTCAGACCGGTCGACGACAAACAGGTTGTTCTTTTTGACTATCTTTATTGGCAGCTTGTCGAACTTACTGGCTTGCCTGGGCTTCTCCTTTGGATCCGCGGTGGCATCGGGGGAGGCCAAGGCCATGCTGCTCCTGTCCTCAGTCTCCGCCTTCCCACCGTCTTCCTCCTCGTCTTCCTCCTCATCTTCCTCCTCATCAATACATTCGGCATCTTCTTCCTCTTTCCCAGAATCGTCGGCCAAGGACTGGCTGTCATCTCTCTTTACCACATTGTGATCAAGTGCTTTTTGGCTGGGGTCTCCCACTTCATATTCCATAAGAATCCCAAAAATGTCAATCAGGCATTTCCTAAAGTACTCTACTAAAAGTTCGAGAAATCCGGACAACTAGAGAGACGAGAAAGAGAAGAGGTACCATGTCATAACCTCAGGTGCGACTGAGTGGGTGAAAATCCTGAGAGCTAGCAATGCATTTGCTATGATTATTTTCATGTTTTGATTCCTTTTTGGCTAGGCCAGGAAAGAGAAACCATATGTCAGCTAGAACTATCTTCCTGAATTTTTCATTATTGATCAAACCAACATTTACCATCTTTCTTATTTGCTGTTTACCTTCTTACAGTATCAACATGAAAACTTACTTGTTATTTTCACATTTCTGATATTGTCAGTGAGGGAGTGCTCTGCTGTTCTGTACCTTTGTTTCTGATTTAGACACAATGCAATCATGACTAGAAGAGTGGGAATGTGGATTTTCTAGACTCATTTACCCAAACTGAGTCTGTCCTCTTATTTATCTGAAACTTTGCTTGCCTGGATTTTTATGGTTATTATTCTAGGATTTTATGGTTATTTTTGTCTTAGGTGCCATAGGTTATTCTAATTTACATTCTCCATATATTTGGGGGAGAAGATAATTTCAGCAATGTAGTGGCTCATAAACACAAATCAATTCAGTCCCTGATAAATGAATGAGAATGTTTCACAGAATGCACTTTTGTATTTCAGCTATTCACAACTCCAGCTGAAAGACAAAAGCCACTATGAGAACCATCTTTGTTTCCTTTAAGCAAATGTTTATATCAAGAAAACCAACATACTCCATGGTTAGCAACTGGCCTGATCCCCTCCCTCGATCCCATGCTGCTGCATTTAGGGATGATAAAGGGTAAGTAAGTGAACAAGGATTTCTTAATGACAGATGTTATGGAAATCAACCATAATTTCATATCCTGCTGTAAGTTTCCTGAAAGTGGGTTTGAAACAATTATTAAGAAGTAAGAGGAGGGCTTCCCTGGTGGCGCAGTGGTTGAGAGTCCGCCTGCCGATGCAGGGGACGTGGGTTCGTGCCCCGGTCCGGGAAGATCCCACATGCTGCGGAGCGGCTGGGCCCGTGAGCCACGGCCGCTGAGCCTGCGGGTCCGGAGCCTGTGCTCCGCAACGGGGAGGCCACAACAGTGAGAGGCCCGCGTACCACACAAAAAAAAAAAGAAGCAAGAGGAAACCCAAGGACCAACCAGACAGTACTTGCCTTTAGGGGATGAAGGCACAAATTTTCAGGTGGAGGTTTGGATGTCGCCCCCCTCCCACCCCGCCCCCAACTTAAAGCTTAGTTTCTTCCCAGGGCAAGGGAAGAGGGAAAATTGCTGACGCAATTCTGGTTATGAAAAAGTGTGCTCAAGAGCAGTTAGTTCACCTAGCGTAAGGATGAAAAATTATTCCTCTAGCAAAGGTAGTATATATTCTTTTAATACTTATTTTCTGTTAAAATGGATTTCATGCAATGTTTATAACCTTATTAATATACTTGCTATCAACTGAAGAATTGCCTTTCAGGGCTCTAATGAGGACTTAAATGAGAGAAGGAAGAGGAAGTGGAAGATTCTGGTCCTAGTTCAGGAGAAGCAATGCAATTAGATGTTTTGGCTGTTTTCGGCAAAAGCAGAGTTGTTCATACACAGAAGGGAAAATAACCTTTTCTGATTTTTGTTTCTAAATATTTCTTAAAAAGTCTGTAGTCCAGCTGACTCTTGGGCCTTTTTCCTAATCCTCTGCTCCCTTGCTCTCTTCTAGCTATTTTGCTGGAAGCTACTTGAAGACTAGAACAGAACAAAGGAGGGTTTTTTTTGGTTTTTTTTTAAAGTAGTAGGCTTGTAAATGACTGCTTCAAAATAGCCTCGAGGGAGGCAGAGAAGGGAGGGAATGGACCAAGAAACAAGTTTGGCCATGACCTCATTACTATTGCAGCAGAATGATGGGTACAAGGGGGTTTCTTAAACCGTTTTCTCGACTTCTCTGTAATATTGGTTTGGCCAAAAAGTTCGTTCGGGTTTCCATAACAGACAAAACCCAAACGAACTTTCTGGCCAACCCAATACTATACATTTTCTGTAATATAAAAATTCTTTTTAAATTTTACATTTCTTTTTAATAAAAGAAAGATGTTAGGTCCCCCTGGAAAACAGGGTAATGTCTCACTGCTATCTACTGTATGGTAATGTCTCATCCAACACTGACTACAGTCATAACTTTGTGTTACATTTGGATTAATTCCCATTGGCCTGCTAATATTCATTCTAAACAACATTTTAATTTTACCACTATTGTCTATTCCATATACATACAACATGTGCACACAAGGTCACTATTTTCTTATGAGAAATATAGGTATGTGTGTATTTATACTAAAGACTGAAATAAATTATTATTCCAGACAAAATTCTCAGACAACTACACATTGATTGGTGTTGGTTTATAACAGCTGCAATGATAAAAAAATGTTAGCTGGTGAGTGCTAATTACCTGAGGCATTAGCTTAAGAATTAGGCAGTACTTCACTTTCTTATTCTAATTTGGTCCTCAGCTGGATTGCTGCTGGCTTACCTGGGAGAGATTGAAAGTAGCGACAGTGCTGTCATCATATAGAAGAATATTAATAGTGTCCAAAGCCCAAGTACTTTCAGCCAGAAGACCTGACTTGAGGGACATCATCACACGCCAGGCCTCAGGAGTAACTAAAAACGGGGGAAAAAACAAGGATATGATTAATACTAACTCTACGCATGAAAGAATAGAAAATAACAAAAGAAAAAGCAGCAGAGTGTTAAGTTAAGTACTGATTTCAAACAAATGTTCTGAGGGACAGTTAAACGTGCTCATTTCAGATTCTTAGGCGGAGGTGACAGCTTCTGTGGCTGAAGAGCTTTTCGCTTCGCAGGCTAACAGAGGTGGGGGTGAGTAAGCATGAACGAGCCTTTCCGTTTGTCTTCTTTTGCTCCGTTCACAAACGTCTCAAGGTGGCGTCTTCCGAAGGCTGGTGAATACGCCGAATATAAGCAGAATTTAATTCCCAAGCAGCACCTTCTCAGATACAAAGCCTTCATTCTCCCGTGCTGTCTTCTGTCTGAGCTCCTGCCCGCACAACGTGCTGCTAAGTATTAGCACTTTGACGGTTCAGGTTTTTCAGGAGGTTGGCTTGAGCCAGAGCGATAAGGGGAAAAGATCTGTAAGATCTGTCAAAAGATGGGGCTGGGAGGAGAGGCCCATCATGTGCCTGAAATTTCAAGGGAAGCCATCTCAGGAAACCGGCGGCAGCACGTGGTTCCGGCAGTCGGAACTCCCCACAGCAGCAGGCAGCCCAGACGCCAACAGCAAGCTTCCGTGTGGGGGTCGTGGGTTTCCACCTTTATTTTAATTCCATCTAGTTCTCAAATTTTCTAAGATAGGCACATAATACTTTTGCAGTAGAAAAGGCAAGCTTTCATTTTAAAATAAGGAACATACGTTTCCCTAGGTTGGTATAACATGGACTAAGAAATTTTTTAAAAATTTAAATATATATATATTTATTTAAACATCTATATACACACACATAAACACACAAATACATGCGTATATTTTTACATATATATTTCCATACGTAACATGGTGGTCAGGGTCTATCTCTCTCTCGCCTCCAGTACCCTTTCTATGTAGAACTCCTTACTCCCCACCCCCCATATACATCCTTAATGTCCAGTGATTGAAAACATCCTTAATAGCTTTAATTTTCTAATCACTGCAACTGATTTCAAGCCACGTGATTCTGAGATTTTTGGAAAAAAATTTTTATACAACTGAACCCTATTATTTCCTTTGCTGTGTTAAAAAGTACTTCAAAAATAATGCAGAAAAACTCTGGGTACTCCCAGATACTCCGAATCTCTATTTAGTATTCAGAACGCTCCGAATAGGATGAATAAGTGACATCAGCGTTCAACGGAAAGAGTTCCTCGGTCGCTATCAGCAGTGCTGCACGGATTACAACAATTCTATGTATCGTGTCATATGAAGTTCCATACTGCACATCATGCATCTATCCACATAGCACAGTCAGTTTTCTGTTTAGCTCCTGGGGAAACTCACTGTATGTTGTTGCCAAAATTACAGAGTGACCTGCCGTCAAATCTTCTCAGGCCGCCCTAGTGTTTCATCAGCCTGGCAGCTGTTCTATTAGGCACACATGGCAGAGATGAAGTGTTTGGTTAAGATCAAATCTTTAAGCCCAAAACACAGTCCACAGTCACTGAGGAATCCCTGGTCTCTCACATGGAGCTCTACCCTCTCACACAAATAACACTCACACGTAAAAATGCCATTTTAACTCTCACTCTTCTCTGGCACTACTGCTTAACTCATAGGAGCGGCTTCCAACTGTAGCTCCTGCACAAAAACACGTCCTGATGGTCTGTAGTCACAGAATGGCACCCCTTTGAGATTAAGCAACTACATCCAACCTACAGTTAAAGTTCTAGATCACAACAGGAATTCATTTCAGGAGCAGAGCCTTGGGAGTACTTACCAATATCTTTTGAGGTAATCTTCCGCCTTTGTTTCAAGACGGGCTGTGACGCTTCCACAGAGCCAGGAGGAAAGGTGATCTCCCTTCTGACTGGGGGCGGCTGGGGGGCCGGCCCCGTGACCTGGGCCGTGGGGACGGTGGGCATGACCTTCTGCATCTTCATGGAGGGGAGGAAGGGGGACTTGCTGGGAGACATGCGGCTCTCCAGGGAGCGCTGGAAGGAGGCGGGGCTGGGCGCCCTGGAGATATGATTTGGCAGCGATGGTGGCGTCTGGTAGGATGACTGAGGCGGGCGCGTGATGGGCTGCATGGAGGCTGAAGAGGACATGTAAGGCTGACGCTGGCTGACGTGAGAAGGCCACTGGCTCTCGTGGTTTATCCTTTGATCAGGTACCATCATGTCGTCCGTGCGGTTCATGCCTGGGTAAGGAGGTGTCTGTGCAGGGCCGCCGGGGCCTTGCCTGCTCTGGTAGGGATAAGGCATATCGTTGCGTGTCGCCCACATACTCTGCTGAGGCCCTTCGCTGGAAGACGACTGCATTGGGCCGCCCATCATCTGGGGTGGGATCCCGTGCGCCTGTATCTGCCCCGGGCCTTGCATCCTCTCCCTGGTGTAGGGGTACGGGTACTGTCCCTGGATGGGCCTCCTGTCGGGTCCGGAGTAGGAACTTCCGTACTGGTTATACATCTCTTGCTGCTGGTTGCCGTACTGCATGTTGTACATGTCTCCCTCGTGGCGTTTGGCTGGAGGCCCATACACGCCATCCATATGGCGCTTGTAATTCTGAAAATTCACACAAAGACAGATCATACTGATGTGCTTTTCCAGGTATAATCACACACTTAAATTATGCAGAACAGTTATTACCTGGTGGAATGTGCATTTCCAAATGAATATGGGAAGCTCCCACAACATCTACGGACTAACAATTTACGCACTATATTCAGTATTGCATAAACCAGGTCACGTACTCTGAAGGAGCTTCCGCGGTTCGTTTTCATGTGCTTCAAATTTTCTGCGGGGGGGGGTGGTGGTGGTGGTGGTGGGGAAGCCTTCTCGCCTGGTTATTTTCCAGGGCTGCAATTTGGGGAGTGTATGGTTTTGGTGACCACCACAGAGGCAGTGCCGAACAAGGGCTTGGGGATGCACTAGGGTGACTTCCGTAGGTAGAGAGAGACCTCATCGGAAGGGACTGAGCCCTTTGAGGGCCAGCCCGAAGGGGTCCTGGGTTAAACAGATTCCTTGGGCCTAACTTTACAGAAAAACTTCCACACAGAACCTGGCTCTTCAGACTGGACCTGTGCCCCCTGACACCTGACATTCCATGGCCCCGTCCCGACTTCCAGCTTGTGTGGGTCACATTCTCCATGAAAGCCTCTGAGGACAGGGCTGGTGCAGCCCTGCTCCTAACTCTCCTCCCCAGGGACGCCGGGGTTTCCAGCACTTGATCAGGGTGGGAAGCTCCTGATGAGAGGGAGGGAGGGAGATGCTCATATGCTAATTAGCGTTCTTTCACTTTACTTGAAAACTGTTTAAGATCAGTTGGTTTGATAATACAATTCACTGTAGAAACATGCGCCCATAAAATTAAATAAATGTTTCAAATCCCTTCTATTTTACAAGAGGTCTTAGACCTGAAAAGTTGTTTAGAAACAGTAAATTCCTGTGTCTGAAAAGCCATGGCATGTTGTGCAATCCTCTGCACTGGTCGTGATAACTGCAAGGTTACCTCACATACTTCACCACCATCTCTGAGCTGCAGCGCTGTGTAAACAGCATGAACCTAACACCTATCCTATAAAGTGAAAATATGCGGTCATTAATATCTTACTCTTAAAAACAAATCAACTTTCACTATTAGTATGTAATATTTTAAGTTGTTTTCCCTACATATCCTCTTTAAAACATATCGACAAATTTCTGTGCTAAAATGAACACACATATGTCTAAACCATACTTGAACTGGGGCTTATTATTTACAAGGATGAAATGTCCTTAACTTCCTACGACATGTTGTATTTTCAAGAGCTATTTCTAATTTTCTGATTTCAAAATCCTAGGAATATTTTTTAGCAAAAACAAACATAACCTGATTGTTATATGTCATTTTTGTTATACTTCCTAAAACTGTGCAGAAGTAGTACGAGTTTGAATTTTAAACAGAAAGCAGAGAGATGCATGCCACTCGCCAACTCACCGTCTGCTGTGGATACAGGCCCGGCTGGTGTCCTCCATATGCTGGCTGTCCTGAGGGAGGGCCTTGGCCTGGGTACTGTTGCCCGTAAGGTTCATGCCTAGAATGAGGCATTCAAAGAGAACTTCACTTACCATGGACCTCAGGCCAAGGGAGGAAGGAAGAGTCCATTTCTGGAAACCCCACTGCACCCTCCAGACAGGCGCTGGAAGCTGCAGCAGCAGTTCAGCTCCCAGCAGAAGGGGTGGCAGCACCCACTCTGGGGACGCTGCCGATCCCTGGCCGGTGGGTGGGAGGAGCCCCGCTGGACGGAGCCACCCTCCGCCTCTGAAGAGAGGCCCCGCCCATCCACTGAGGGATGGGGAGGGCACGGCACAGGCTGATGCGAGGTATTAACGAGGGCAAGAAATAACAGGAGGGGCTTGCCTGGTGGTGCAGTGGTTGAGAGTCCGCCTGCCAATGCAGGGGACACGGGTTCGAGCCCTCCACATGCCGCGGAGCAACTAGGCCTGTGAGCCACAGCTGCTGAGCCTGCGCGTCTGGAGCCTGTGCTCCGCAACAATAGAGGCCGCGACAGTGAGAGGCCCGCGCACCGCGATGAAGAGTGGCCCCCGCTCGCCGCAACTAGAGAAAGCCCTCGCACACAAACGAAGACCCAACACAGCCATAAATAAATAAATAAATAAATAAATCTTAAAAAAAAAAAAAAGAGAAATAACAGAAGAACCAAAGAATCAAAGCAGTATTTCTAGGAGTACCAGAACATTGGCATATAATGGTGGAAAATGTTTATATGTCTTACTTTCTCATCATGAATATAAAATGTGCAAGTTTTTAAAGGGATACTTCAAAATCAATCCAAATGATACTAAGTATAGACAAAACTACTCAAAATTTCAAAGTCCTATGACCTTAAAAGGCTACAAAAAAGAATAACAGGGATGATTTAAGTACTTCGATTAAATCTTAAAATGGGAATGAGCAATACATTTATTTCATATTGAGAAATGATAAATACCATAAAAATAGCATGTTTAAAAGAGCAATGAATCGAAAACTTAAAAACTAAGCTGGTGTAGTTAGTATATTGAATCTTGTAAGAAAGAGAATACTTGGACTGAATATACTCCTAAACTGGTCAAGGAGTGAGAATAAGAAGGAAAATAACTGAATTTTTAGAATATCACACGTAAAACAGATACATGGGAAGTTTTTGCTAATGACATGGATATCTAGAAGGTAGCTTACAGTTAGGAGGAAAAAAATATAATTGACATGGATAAAATTTCAGCTGAACAAGTAACACTTTTCAGAAGAGAAAACTTAATGAGGTAAATCCTTATGTGGTAGAGCCCAAATGACTATTAAACCCAGGCCACGCACTATTCCAGAAAGCGTTCCAGAAGAAACAGAAAAGCATATCTGCTTGGGTTCCTTTAAGAATATATGTCCCAGGATGACTGTTCTCCGTTTAATCCCATCAGCCTACCCCTTACCCCCTACCCTCACCAAAAGCTTTTCCTGGACCCTCAAAAACAAACCAAACCTCAGTAAAACCCTGATCCAGTACACTAGACGTCATGCAATGGTAACTGACTGAGGCAGATTTCACAAATAAACCTTCACTAGGAGGTCAGAATAAGAAGTCGAGATTCCTGAGTCACTATTAGAAAGTACCACATGGCTTTGAGCATGTGAGGCTGTGTAACTCAAGAACCAGGCTCACAGAGAATGCTAGAAAGAAACCTTATTCGGTAAAACAGTGATTTTTCAAACCTTTTTTCCTTTGTTTTAAACCAGGGACACCTCACTACCTAACCTACAGCATGTGTACTGAGGAAAGGGGAGCAGTGTGGACGGAGGCCTCGCCACATGGGATTCCAAGGAAACGATGGAAACCATTGCCTGTCCTGAGAACTGCCTGCGCAGCGACAGTTAGAAAAGGAGCCTTCTACTGCACCCCCACTGGTTTTCTTTAAAAATGTTAAATCGAAGCCTTTGTTTCTGAGCACTTCTCCGTTAGGGAGGTAACGAACATGCCAACCAAGGGAAGGGGCTTCCATGGTTAAGGACCAAGGTCAGGAGCCTTCTTCACACAAAGAAGTCCACCCTAAGCCACTATTTTAGGAGGGAGCTTCCTCTCAGAGACGTTTCAATGACTTTCCTTCTATCTTATTAAAATAATCTGGGCCAGTAGTGCAACCTTACTTGCCATTTTAATATCAAGATGCTGTCCTGAAAAAAAAAAAAAAAAGCTGCCCTGGCTTTTCTCAGAGATGTTTATTAAGGAACAAAGTATTCCCTCCCTGTTTAAAATGTTCACAGTGGAAACAACTGAAAAAACAACACCTGGAAGACCTTACCAAGAACCACTACCACTGAGCCTGCTGGCAGCCCAGTGTGGTACCACTGCCCAGACCTCGGCCTCTGGGAGACAGGCTGGCGCTGAGGTCACAGGAGGAGCCAGGTGTGGAGGCTCGAGGCGGCGGTCTCGGTGTGGTGACAGCCCTGGCTCTTGCATCCTGAGAGAGGAGACTCTTGCCCTGGCCAGCCCAGCCCCAGCATATTTCTCATTTGTGCTTTTGGGCATTCGCTAATAAAAATACAGCTGTACTTGGTGGCCTGGGGACAAGGTCCTTCTCCCCAGTCCTGTGACAGTCGTCGACTGAAGGCAGCCATCTGACGCGCACAATCCTTTGAAACTCCATCGGCTCCCTGGGCTCAGAAGTGTGTGTGTGAGGAGGGCAGTTTCTAGTGAGTCACCTCATCTTCCTCTTAGGAAACACTCACCTTCGATCGTAACTGGCTCCATAGGGAAACGGCTGCCGCTGCCCCATGCCTAGACTGGACATCGCTCCAGACGGGCTCTGGTTGTACATGTCCTGCATGCTGCTGGCGGCCATCTGTCCTTGCGTCATAAACGGCTCGCTACTTCCAGGCACTGCAATATTTTCAGGAACAGACGAAAAATTAAGCACTTTCAAAAGCCAAAGGGCCCAAACATCCCTTTCTAGTCATTGCTGTTATCCTTAATATGACAGACAACAATACCGACGAAAGAGCATAAGGTCTGGAGTCAAGATGGGCCCTGTTGGGGCAGGATTCTAAGATGGACCCTGAGGTCCCCCTTCCCCACCCCCGTACACACCTTGTATGAGTCTCTCCCTCTGAGTGTGGGTAGAACCTACGAATGGGATAGGATGTCACTCCCAGGATTATGCTACATCACAGGGCAAAAGGGATTTCACAGATGTAATTAAAGTCACTAATCAGCTGGCTGAACTAACCAAAAGGGAGAGCACCTACGTGGGCCCTTTAAATCAGCATCTAGAGGTGAGAGACGAGCAAGTCGGAGACACTCTCCCCCGCTGGCCTGAGAGGCCCATGTGTTAGGAACGACGGAAGCCTCCAGGAGCAGAGAAGGCCCCAGATGACGGTCAAAAAGAAAACGGGACCTCAGTCCGACAACTGCGAGGAAACAAATTCCATCAACACCTGAACAAGCTCAGAAGAAATGGAGTTCCGGCTGACAGCTTGATTTCTGCTGTGAGCTGAGAACCCATAGAAACTGCGAGGGCATACGTGTATGTTGTTTTAAGCCACAAGTTTGTGTTATGCAGTAATACAGGAAGCAAACACAGGCCCAGATCCATACTTATTTGGGTAAGCTGCTGAACTTATAAGTTTAATTCCTTGTCTATAAAATGTGGTTGGGAATATCATCTCTGGTTGTAAGGAAGAGATGAAATATATAGAGAGAGTTACTTCCCTTCCCTCTTAGGGAAAAAAAAAAAAAAAAAAGTGAAAACCTTAACATAACCACCCATGCGCTGACTCACTCTAAAATCAGGATGAAGAAAATCACTAGGGAGCTAAGAACAGCTCAAGAAGGGATGAGATACAACTATTTCTAACAAGGGGTAGAGTGTCAATTAGGTCAAATATGCAAATTAGCATTAGCTCAGAGCCTGAAGGAAATTGAATTGGGTCAGGCCCAGAAACTAGCCTGTAGGCAAATTAAACATTTTAATGCAAATCTTAATTGATATACAGTACTACCACCACCTGAAGGTTACTTTTATGTTCCATGGGATAAAAGCTGATTAAAATTTTGTGAGCTGATAAAATGTTTGGCTGGTAGAGAGGTGTAAATAGTGAAGCCTGACACTGGTAGAATGTGTTTTGCTTTGTAAGGTGCTTTCACGTACTTTATATCTTACAAGATCTTAAATCAACCTGCAGTAGAACCAGTTTTGAGGTTGCTTTCCATTTTACAGATGTAAAAACAGACAGACAGGGGCTTCCCTGGTGGCGCAGTGGTTGAGAGTCCGTCTGCCGATGCGGGGGACGCGGGTTCGTGCCCCGGTTCGGGAGGATCCCACATGCCGCGGAGCGGCTGGGCCCGTGAGCCATGGCCGCTGGGCCTGCGCGTCCGGAGCCTGTGCTCCGCAACGGGAGAGGCCACAGCGGTGAGAGGCCCGCATACCAGAAAAAAACAAAAAACAAAAAACAAAAAAACAAAAAAAACAGACAGACAGAAATAAGGGAGATAACTAAAGCTAAATAACTTAATTCCCTAACATAAAGAGTTCTTAAAAATTAATAAGGAAAAAGACAATCAAATTAAAAAATGGGTGAACACGTCGATGGACATTCACAGGAAAAGACAAATAAATGGCCGCTCAATATATGAAAAGATGTATGATCTCATTTATAATTAAGGAAATCCAAGTTAAAACAACTGTGAGGCTTTCCCCCTCTCCCAATCTGATTGGCAAATATTAAAACCACTGATAATAATCATTCTTGATATGGGAGGACCCACATGCTCATGTTAAGAGTATTAAATTGGTATAACTTGCCAATACCTGCTATGATAGGCTATATTTTGGTGACCCCCCCCCCCCCCGCCAAAGAAGCACACCTTTGGGTGTTCCGTTCATAGCTTGTGGAGTCCCACCCACTAGGAGGCTGGGCACCAGCCAATGTGATGCAGCAGAGAGTTGTGAGCGGCTGCAAGTGAGGCTGCACTCTTGGAGTGCTCCTTCTGGAACCCGTCTGCCATGTCACGAGGCGCCCAAGGAGCTCCACGGAGAGGCCCTGTGGAAAGGTCCCACGGAGCAGGCCCCCACCAACAGCTCCAGGAGCTCCCAGCAGAGCCTCCAGGTGACACAGCCATTCAAATGACACCCCAGCTCAGCAGAGCTCTCCGTCAGGCTTCAGTGGACAGCAGCCCCTCAGAGCCCCAGCTGAGCACGTGTGGAGCCCAGGGCCACCCCGCCCATCACAGGCTGTGAGACAGAATCAAGTGTTGTTGCTAAAGCTACTAAGTTTGGGGATAGTTTGTTACAATAGTAGAAGATACTCAGTAAATGAAAAAAGAATTCTTATCCTTTGATGCGGTTATTCTCCTTCTAGGAATCTATTTCACAGAAACACTCTTACAAGTGTGAAAAAACAGCCATACTTCAATAATCACTGCATCATTATTTATAATAGCAAAATATTATGAAACAAACCATCCATTGCTAGAGCATTAAAAAGAATAAGTAGGACTGTATGTGTAGATGCTAATAAATATTCAACAGACGCTGTTTGGGCTTCCCTGGTGGCGCAGTGGTTAAGAATCTGCCTGTCAAGGCAGGGGATACGGGTTCGAGCCCTGGTCGGGGAAGATCCCACATGCCGCGGAGCAACTAAGCCCGTGCGCCACAACTACTGAGCCTGTGCTCTAGAGCCCACGAGCCACAACTACTGAGCCCACGAGCCACAACTACTGAGCCCGCGAGCCACAACTACTGAAGCCCACGCACCTATAGCCCATGCTCTGCAACAAAAGAAGCCACCGCGGTGAGAAGCCCGCGCACCACAACGAAGAGCAGCCCCCGCTGGCCTCTCTCCGCAACTAGAGAAAGCCCGCGTGCAGCAACGAAGACCCAACGCAGCCAAATAAAAATAAAAACACGGTTAAGTTAAACAATATATAAATATTCACTTATTGTTCATTTACAAGCAGTTAATCAATCAATCCCTCAATCAGTGATGAATTAAGTGAGTAGGTGGGGAAGGCAGGCAGGTGGACAGGCGGGGCCGAGGCTACTCAGGGCTGCTGAGTCTTAGACTGGGCTCTTTCATCTACTCCACCACCACACTACAGGTCGGCAGCAGGAGCGACAATACCGATACCAACAACAGGAAGTGTGATAGCCACTGATGTCGGTCGTTCAACAAAAAATCAGAGCGCCACCAAGCTCGCCGCCACGGTATGGTGAACCGAGGAACGGAAAACTTTATTATACAGCGGGTAGGGCTGTAAGGAAATATGTTTCCTGTGGGTTTTCTGCTTATCCGCTTTAATTTGATACTAAATATACCAGTACCGTAAGGTAGCAGGTGAGCTGAAATAGACTGGGGAAATGCAAGGCAGAGCTGCCCGCTGAACCACTGTACCATTCACACGGTTGATGAAAACACATTGTAGAGCTACCTAGTATCTAGCCAGGTGATCCAGTCACCCCCCACTCCCATGTTTATTTTCATTATAAAACAATTAGCGGCGTACGGAAACGAAAGAAATAGAACTCTTGCTGTCTAACATAGCATATGGGTAGGATGTTGGAATACTTCACAATAACTTTTGAAACCAGATTCCAAAACTTCATTATTTTTTCCATGTTATTGTCATATTTTCAGAGTCTAAAAATGTTATACATCCACCAACAGCACTAACAACATGTTCCTTCTAGCGTCTCATACCACTAAGGAAGACAGCTAACGCCAACACTCACAAAGCTTTCGAATTTCTGAGCTTATGGATTTACTGCATGTTCTGCAAAATCTTTACTTGGAATAAGCAGCTCGTAAACCTTTTGAAAGGAAAAATTATAGATTATCTTGCTTTGTATAACAGATATCTGAAATACATATGAAATACAATCTCATTTGTTAATTAAATGGTAATATGCCCAACATCTAAAAATTTGAGATTATTCATTTTTATTTTGCATTGCTCTGTAATACCTGTGAAAGCCAAGGCTTCGGGCTTTATGTTTCTCTCTACTCAAGACAGTATCAAGAAATTCATGTACCCCAAACATCTAAATACAGCAAAAGTACTATTATTCAAGGGATCCCAGAATAAGTACTTCCATAAAAATATTATTCACCATTTTTCTGTACGCTTTTCAAAAAATATTCATAGCATGCCTCAGTGTCACAGGACTCAACTGCATCTGGAAGTGTGCCAACAACATTTGGCACGTGGATGCCACTGGAGGAGCTAAAACGGGCTTAGATGGCTACAGTCTCAGGGCTACGGGAGTGCTGGGGGCTGATACCCACGAAGGAGAAACCCACCCTGGGTGTTCGCTAATGTTAGTGAGAACTCTCGGTGACCTCGTCCATCCTACAGCTGTCGATACCACTTCTCTGCTTCGTTCTCCAAGATTATACCTAATTCCAACGCTCTGCCCAGCTCCAGACATACACTCCACAACTTACTGCCCTGACTTATCCACACGTCAACTCGGGATTTCCTTCTCTAGCTTGTTCATTTCCCAGATGTCCACACCACAGGTAGTAACAGCCAACCTTATTTCCCTCTCTTTCCCAACTGCCCACACTCAGGTGGTAACATCTTCACCCTCTCAGTCACCATCACTTGGTTCTTCTCCCCACGTTCAGTCCATCAGCACATCCTGTTGTTTCTACCCCCCAACACACATACCGGGTGGTTCCACTTCTCAAGCTCCCTGCTGGGGTCTGACTCCAACCCATCACCTCTCCCTGGATTATGACAGTGGTCTCCCCATCTCCACCCTCACCTCTCTCCACTATGTTCTCCATAAATATCCAGTTATTTACTTATTTATTTTTAACAAAAAAACCCAGTCACCTCACTTCCTGCATAAAACCCCAAACTCATCAACACGCCCAGGAAGGCACAAAGGCTCTGCCCCGTCGGCCTCGACGTGCTCAGCTTGCCCCCTGCTCTCTGTGCCCCAGGAGCCTGGCACCTCCTCAAACACACCAGCCCCGCTCCTGCCTCGGCCTCCCCAACTCCTGGCTCCTCCCCAACTTACTCCCGCTCCCCACGTCTCAGCAGATAACTGACAGCTCCTCTGAGCCCTCTCCTCCCCGCCACCCTCCTTAGGAGATGCCCCTCCTTCCATGAGCTCCACCCAACGTCATTGCTCTTTGTGTCCTTTCTTGCCTGTTTGTTTCCTTCCTTCCATCAACCACCATCCTTAATCATATATATGTAGTTTAACTTACTTTTTGTTTCTTGTTTGTAGACCGTCTGGTTTACCAGCATTCTACCTGGCACTCAGCCCCATGCCCAGGTCATGCCATGACGACCATGACACCAACTCCAGGCTGCACTGGGAGCACGTTTGCTTACAATACATACCAGTCACTCTTCTAAGGGCTGTGTTTACGTGCATTAACTCAATTAATCCTTGTGGCCCATTATTATCCCCATTTCTAGATGAGGAAACAGACGTACAGAGATGCTAAGTACTGTGCCCAAGGCCAGAAATTTAGTAGGCTGGGGAGCTGGGACTCAAATATGTCTCGAGTGGATCAGTGAATCAGTCATGGGATGGCAGACAGAAGAACACCCTCTGGACCAACTCTGCACAGAGGCCCCTCGGCATTTACCTTTTCTCATTCCTCCAAAGGGGTCCTTGTTGGGCTCGTAGGGCATCCTGCCCATCACTTCCGGCATGCTCATGCCCTGCTGGTATGGGGCGCTCGGAGTCATGGAGTTGCGTTTTGGGAATGATGAATCACTTGCGTCTGAGAATGGGTCGTGCACACTGACTGTACTGCTTCTGATAAGATGAGAGACATGAAAGCTTAACGACAGAGCATTAGTCACCTCCAAACACTTACTGAGAAAATAAGCCAAACTTGAAATCTGTACCTGCAAAAACCATCCAAAGTAAAGCATATGAATAAAACTAGTGGTAGTTAATATTTACAAAACTCACTAGAGAACACCATTGCCTCTCTCTATAAAAACTTTGCTCCAGAAAAATGAAAATAGACAAATCTGATTTTGTATGGCTCACCGAGGTGTTTCAACATACCTTCCACCTTGCATTGGGGTAATCTGTCCGTGAGGGGTGGAGGCCGGAGTAGGCGGCTTCAGGTCACCTGGAACCTCTGCCATGGAATTACTGCCAGTTGACTGGGGAGTCTGTGGACCTTGCAAGGATCCTGAGTTAGCTGATAGTAGTAGCACCAAGAGAAAATGGGGGAAAATCTAGAGGTTATCAAGTAAGCTCATCCTTGATAGTTATTGAAAAAAAAAAAAGGAAAGAAAATAAGACATCATCTTATGTAGAAGTAGTAACAATATCCATTGCTGGTAACAATGTAGTAAAATTAATTGCTCTTACATTGTTTACAGTGAAAATTAGTAAAAGCTTTTTTTTGGTAAACTATTTGGCAACACACTTCAGATGTGAGCCATAAAATGTATTTATACATTTTGACTGGGTAATTGTTTATCCCAAGAAAATAATCTAATATAAAGAAGGCTTTCGGCAGAAAAGTGTTTATTTCAGTGTTGTTTATAATGGAGATAATCTGAATATCTGAGAATAAGGAAAAATGGGATGAAAAGTTTGGTATATCAATTTGATGGACTATTAGAAAAATTATCTGGGTCTTAGGCAATGAGAAGTGTTTACGTTGTAAAGCAATGATACAAAGTAATACAGAGCTTTATATCATTTCAATACCTTCTCAATGTCTGGATATGTCTATGCTGTCATTAACAGTCATCTTTAGAGCTATGAAATCATATTTGTTATTTACAGAACACAAGTCATATTGGTTTGGAGTTCTTTAATGTCAGTATCAGAGTTACAAGACTTGGCTTTAACTATAATTACATTATAATAACAGAGCTCAGAACTGAGCAGATCTTTTAAAAACTTAAGTGGGATTCTTGCAAATAATTAACCCCACCTGAAAACATAATATTTTAAGGGCTCTTGCTTTATCATTGATCACAGTCTTTAGCATGTTAGATGTTCAATAGATACTGGTTTCACTTATTAATTAAACAACTACTAATTGAATGAATAAAGTGCTTGCTATATTGTAGGCTGTTTTCTACAGCTGGATGCACCAAAGACGGAAAAAGACAAGAATTCCTGCCCCCACACAGTTTACAATGACTACTTTCAGAACGGTAATCCTAACACACAGAATTAATGGCTGCTTGTAAACAATAATATTGCGCATATTACTATCCATAGCTCCTCTCCTATGGAGTTCCAAAGGCTCACCACAGCTACCAGCACCCACACTTTAGAGGAAACGGAGTTGAACAAATCACTGGAGACTACGGAGTGTGCTACAAAGGCGTAAGAAACAGCAATGAGCCTGTTGCTTCTCCTCAGAAAGCCTCAGCTGAGCCCAGACTTTGCTAGCGAGGTCAGGTCTGCCCGGTCCTGGGTCCTGGCCGTGTCGAGAATGAACACTGACGACTACACTAGCCAACGGGGAGCTTGTTCCGTAATATCTCCCCTGGGTGCCCAGGGCTGGAGTGACTCAGGGACGTTCTCACAGGTGCCAGGAAGACTAACTTCAAAAGTAGGTATCTTCTTAGATGTAGATACCTTAAAATAAAAACTCATGCTTAGAAACCAAATTTTGGTAAAACCCTGGAAATGCATATTTAAAAAGGAGATATAATAAAAGAAAAAAGTAGAGTCTTTTACAAACGTATAAGGATAACCCTGCACATATGACTGCACCGTAGAGCTGGCAGGAGGAATAACTGGTTTCTTAAATCAAGAAGCAGATTGTACAGCAGTCTGTACATCTTCTGTGGAACATGGCTCACAAGGCTGTGATCTCAGAATGACCCTTATTTACAAGTATTCACATTTACAGCTAAGAAGGAAAAAAAAAACAGGAAAAATTCTCCCCTCTTGCCAGTGTGTTTTCCTTTCCTTTTAGGAAAAAAAAAAAAAAAAAAAAAAAGAAGGCAGCCAGGAGGCTGGCTCTCCAGGATATCCCTACCTTGTGCCAGAAGTTACAGATGTATACTCGAAAGTAAACAATGCAAAGGTTACTGAAGGTTAAGTGCATCCACACACTTGAGACTGTACAGCCAGACTCCTAGCTGGGAAGATAATTTACACAGCATGAACCCGGTGCCCCAGCTCTGGCTGGGGTTACGGGAAGTAGGGTGGGGAGAAGAGCAATAGCTGATATGTCTCAGGTCTACAGCGACCAGAGGTCACCCAGAGGGCACCTCTGTTTATAACCCGAGCCCCTTTCTCATTTATCTTCCCACTGAGGATTCCCTAGTTGGATCCATGACAATCCATGACAAGTTCTGTGACATCACCCGTCAGCTAATAATAGAAATGCAGTCAGCCACCTGCCAGCAAAGATGGATGGGTTTTTGGTTACAGACTTACTAACTGAAAGGGGAGCTTCCTGCCACCTCCCCGCACTCCTCCCAGGCGGGTCCCCTCCCCGCCCCTCCCCGACTCTAGCTTACAGGCGGGCCCAGGCCACCTGGGGAGGCGATTCCTGTGACCGTTCATTAGATCTCCACAAACTTTTACAGTCTGTTATAACAAGAGCCCGCCGGCACCTCAGAGATGCAACCACACCCCCAGTCCTTGCTCAGGCTTCATTCAGGAGCCTTCCTTTGGCTGACTTACTCTAGTCCCCGGGAAGACACAACCTGGATCTCTGGCATGAGAAACCACACAGCCACTCAACAATGAAGATCCTGGTGCAGCCCCCAGGGCTAAGGGGTGATACCTCTCAGGGGCTGACAGGATTGAATTTCAGATCAGTATCAGCTGCATCAAATCAAAACTAGAATGCAGAGGGATGACTTAGAATGCTAAGTCATTAGCACTTAGGATTTAAGTTGGTTCAGAATGACCATTTGAAAAAACCGTCTAGAATGTTTCTTAGGAATCTTTTAGTTGTTTGCCTGGATGTACTCGTAAGGAATAAACTACAGTTATGTTCTTATGGGAAAAACCGACTTCAAAGAACACAAACATTGGTTGAAAATTAGTTAAAAAAAATTTTGTAGTATATGAGGCCCTGACATGGCAAATAGCTGGGAATAAGTTGTTTCCCTTCTCTGACAATAAAAATGTTTCAGAGGCATTTTCCTTAATGATAGGTCTGGAATCAAAGAGGTCACAATGCACAGATGCTGGAGGAGATGCCTGGTCTTTGGTTGAGAGGCTGATGTGACTCACTGCCCTACTGCCCAGTCCGTGTGCCCGTCTCTCTTGCTGAGCGGTGTGCAGAGCACATGAGCCAAGCAGACTGGACCCGTGCACCCTGCACGATGCCTTCCAGGCCTTGCACTGGCTGAATGGCTAGACTCAGGAAGCTTTCCTCCCCTGCTTCCTGTTTCACAGGACTTGGGCTCCATTTGGACCACTAAGAAGAATGTATTATCAGAAGTGCATCTGCAATCCAAGCTCTTTTGTGCAGTTAAAGCGATAATGTTGCCATAAAAACGGTAGTTTAAAAAAAAAAGGGGGGGGAAAGGAAAGAGCTGACTGTTAAGAGAACAGGCCCTGTACTTTCTGAACTATCTATACCTCAGCAGGATTTCTTGTACTGAAGCTGATGCACACTGGGAGAGCTATTCTCCATACAGAAGTGCAGACCATTCAGTGACATGAGTTCTTTCCTGGCAAATAAAATATACTTTTAGATCTGTGCAGACATTGCCACTTTGGTCCCTACACCCCACCGGGTTTTTATTTTGGAAAAATAGTTTCAGAGCTGTTCATAGGCAGCTTGTTAATGTGGTGAGATTTTCGAAATTAGATTTCCCAGTTTTTAAAGTACACCATAACTGGCAAAGGCTGTGAATCTTTAAGGGTGGGGTTAGAGAGGAGGACTTCTCTATTTGTATTTAGAACCAACAGATCTGTATCTAGGTATGCTCATTACAAGTGCACCTTGGGCCTAAAAAGTATTTATTTGAGATCTCTAAGTGGCCTTAGATATTGGCATGCCATCCAGATATCAGCTAGAGGGAATAATTAAAGGAGAAACAACTCCTTTCTTTGGCTCACAGATACCACGTCCTATGTGTAAACAGTTTACCGATTACAGCGCTACTTTAAACACAGGTGTAGTAGGTACACCTACCTCTCTAATGCCAGAGCCAGATGTCTGAGATCAAGGCCCGGTCTTTCCACTCACGGGCCAGTCTGCTTAGATTATTTATTTATCGAATTTTTGAATTTTATTTTATTTATTTTTTTATACAGCAAGTTCTTATTAGTTATCTATTTCCTACAAACTAGTGTATATCAGTCTGTTTAGATTTTATGTGCCTCAGTTTTCTCAGGGATTTTAGACCAGTATCTTTATCACAGGGCTAACATGAAGCATGAAGATTACATGATTAAAGCACTTAGAAGAGCGTCTGGCACACTGCCAGTGCTCAGGAAATACTGGCAATGAGCTATGATCATTTGACCGCAGAGCAAGCCTCTGCTGGGGGAAGTGGCAGGTACAATCAGCCCCATCTTGTATGCAGGACAGTGTGACTAAGCGGGCACTACCCCAGGGCTTGGACACGGCCAGAAACAGACAACAGAGTGATCAAATTTAACTTGAGTGAGGTCACCACCCAGAACTAAGGATGATGCAAGTTTCTTCCCATCTCTAATATCGTATTTATCAGAATATAATGATCCAGTAATATCAAATTTGAAACACTAACAGGCAGAACAAAAGCTAGCGGGAGAGCTGAAAGAATGGCAGGGTCTCCAACAGCTGAGTGAAGAGATAGGAGAGAAGGCAGGTATCATCAATATGATTTTGCTTATGAGAATTTAAGTGAATCACCATTATTCCTAAGCGGTATTTTAAGATTCCTGACCTTGGGGTCAAAGTTAACTGGACTACTCTTTCTCAGAAATAGGGCTATACAGACCTTTATCTTGACAGTTTGCTGAATTCCCTACAAGCAGAAACTTGCTTGGCAGGGGGTATTAAAAACTAAGTCCAAATTCCGTTTTGTTAACGTACAAATCGGAGTGTCCCTGACAGAGGCAGAGCTGGTAGGAGCTGGCTGTTAAATCCGCAGAGTGGCGTTTCCAGCATCAGCACAGGTTACTGGGGAGACTTATTTTGACGGTTAGATGGAATATTTTAAAATAATTGTATAAGGAATAAAGGTATAAAACTCAGAATTCCAAAGTCTCCTTCAGCTGAAAAAGGTAAAGCAAAAGAACCGTGCCTTCAAAGTGCTGACCAGAAATGACAATACCCCCAATTTTAGTCTTTCTTCCCTTAAGCACTGCCAACGGGGTCTAATTAAATAGACAAGGCAGAAGAGAACACCCCTGGCTCTCTAAGATCCCAGTTTGCTCTGCTCGCTTTACTCTGAGCGGCCTTCTTAGAGCCTGGGAGGGACTCCATGGGGGCGGGGTCCCCGGCTCGCCCGCCGCTACAGCTGCAGCACCACCACTTACCAGGAGAGGGCGGCTGGAGCTTGGGCTGCTTCTTGGTGTCTCCCGTGCTGAAGACTTCCGGCGGGGGCTCCTCCCCTCGCTCAGTCTTGCACTCAAAGGCAAACAGGTACTGAATATACTGCTTTTTCAGGGAGCTCGCTGCACTGCTTGAAGTGCCGACATTTAGGTTGGTTGCCAGCTCGCGCCACTTCTTGTTTTTATTAACCTGGCAAAAAAAAAAAAAAAAAAAAAAAGGCAGGATCATTGGTTTGCAGCAAAGTGGCTTGTTTAAAGCCAGGAGACAAAAGAAAAGCACTTAATGTCCTGTTTTACTTTTTTTTTTCTTCACTTGCCTCTTTTAACTAATGCTCATTATTCCCACTCAGTAGTGCATAGACAGCATTTACAGTTATAAAACCATTAAGGAACCTGCTGATAGCTACATAGAAAGCACTGCTCGTGGAGATTCTTCTGCCTGGTGCATCTTCTAATGCCTCACACTCTTCCAGAGCTGGTGCTGTCCGGGCCCAGCAATTTATCTCTGAGCAAATGTACGCTCTCACTCACACTCATCCCCATACCACTTCTTATCTTTAAAAAAAAAAAAAAAAAAAAGAAGGGTGTCTAAAAAACTAACATAAGAAGCAATAACAGAACTATTTGGCAAGTTAAGTGTTTGGGCCTTAATATGAAAAACAATATCTTCTTCCAACAGCCACAAGCTTCCGGAAAGATGAGCCTATAATTTTGGTCCGTGCCCAGCCTCTCACGAGGCTTTCTTGTGGTGTTGGGTGAATAAGGCCCCAGCCAAATGACCCCAACTTAAAAGCCTGGCCGAAGCCATCAGCCCTGTCTGAGCTGTGGAGGCAGCAGGTCGCTGACATGGCAGCACCTGTGGGCTTGGGAAGGGGTGCACAGGACTACCCAGTGTTCCCAGTCACACTTCAGATGGAGGGAACACAACTGCAAAAAGAGAAGAGAAAAAAGAAAGGAAATCCTCAAATGTTATAAAAGGATTTGAGGAATTACTTTAACCTTTTGATTCCCACATGGGAACACAGTTACATGACACTGAAACACGAAGGACACGTGAAGGCCTGCAAATGCTTGGGGAATATTTTGCCTTTAGACGTTTCCTGTGTTAAGTAGCATAGGTTAAGGGGACAGTGAGTTTTAATGAAATGTTCAATTTTTGGATTCCAACTTTCTCACAAAGCTCTTTCTGTCCATTTACTTAGTACTAAACGGTGCACGATAAACCACGGAATACTCCTGGGAATGCTTAACGCCATTTTTGTTACTTAACGCCAGGCTGCAACAAGCAGGCTCGCAATTGCTTCCCAAACAGTAAGCAGAGCGCTGCCTGATATACCCTGAATGAGCTGATCTATCTGTGGCTGCAGCACCTATTCCAACCACATCTGATGGCCACCAGGTAGAGCGCAAGACAGGGTGTGAGCAACAGTGCTGCCAAGGAGCTCATCACCACTGTGAATCACTGCTACGTTCAAGCAGCTTCATTAGCTAAGCCAGCAGAGTCCTGCTCACAGACCCAACATGGGAATGCACACTACTGAGAGAGTGAGGTGTCTAGACGATCCCTACGCTGCTGCGATGGGTGACACCCAATTGTTTAGCGTCCTGGGGATTCTAAAAAAATCTGTCAGGGGGTCTAGGTGTAAAGAAAGAACGGTCAGGGGAGTCTATGCCCATAGGAGAAATGTCAGGGGTGTCTAGAGAGGAAAGGTCGGGGGGGGGGTCTATGCTCAGAGGGGAAAGGTCAGGGGTGTCCAGGTACAGAGGGGAAAGGTCAGAGGGTTTAAGTGCAAGAGAGAGGTGTGTATCCTGACCTCTCCCTTCACTGACCACCACTCACACCTGGTCTGCATCCTATGATTTACCATCTGATCAGGCAGTCTGGGGTCAAGCTCTGATTGCTTCAGTTGTAGGCCTCGGGTCTCGGGTGGGAGGAGGCACCTCAGGGAGGGCTGAGAACAAAGGCCTCTCCTGCATCCCCAAGAGCTAGCTGTGTGGCACCGAGACCAGGGTGGGCCCTCGGTGATACCTGTGGATTACACGACCTGCCTTTGGATAGCGAGGCCCCGCACCACCTGAGGCCCGAGCAGCTACTTTCATTGATCTGGGTGGGAGCCCAGGTACTGACAGGTTTTAAATTCTCCCAGGTGATGCTAATGAACAGCTAGGTCTGAGAGCTACGGGCAGAAATAAGGGCTTGCGTTTTGCAATCAGACAGACCTGGCCTCACCACCTAGCCTGAGAATCCCTGGGCCACAACATTGTACAGTCGGCCTTCCGTGTCCCTGGGTGATGCATTTGTGAATTCAGCCAACTTCAAATTCAAAGTATCAAAAAAAAAAAAAAATCCAGAAAGTTCCAAAAATCAAAACTTGCATTTGTACCAGCAAATATTTAGGCAGCATTACATTTTATTGGATATTGTAAGTAATCTAGAGATGATTTAAAGTATACGGGAGGTTGTGTGTAGGTTATATAAATAAGGGACTCGAGCTCTGAGGATTCTGGTATTCGTCGGGGTCCTGGAACCAATCCCCCATGGATCCCAAGGGACAACTGTACTTCATCTTGTTATATCTCTTCTTCAGGGCTGATGACCTTGCATTTCACAGGTATTGAGGAAAAAAGTGACAAGAAAAAGCACAGTGGGCACTCACCCCTTAGGACACTTTCCCCCATTCTACTTCGGGACATGGATATACAAACCAGACCCAATGCTAAAAACTGGGCTGAGACTGGGGAGGAAAGTGTGGCCTCTAGGGTACAAACTTGAAAGGGGAATTGCAGGGGAGGCATCTGCACAACCCCAAAACGAGTGCCTCCTGGAATTCTGCACTCCGGGTGCCACTTCTGCCCATGCCAGTCCCAGCCCTGTGAAAAAGGGACAGCACTGCTCTTCTTGTCACCCAGGTATAGTGGATGTGGTCTTAGAAGGATGACTTAGTTTTCTTGCTAAATTGCTCTGGATAGAGGGAAACAGTGAATTTTTGATTTATATCTAATCTAGACAACTTAGTCATTTGCAGAACATTTTTATTTACTATGAAATTCTGACAGATTCAGTAGAATTCTGGAGCTGTCAGGGACCCGAAAGCAAAATCTAGCCCAAATGTCTCATCTTACAGATGAGGACTGAGACCCATATAAATGACTGAGGTCACTCTGCGAGTGGGCAGCGGATCCGGGTCCCTGGCCCCAGCACTCTCCCCCTGCAGCACATGAACGTGGATCCCAGTAAAGGTGACCTTCCCAGGGGCTTCGCTTTTTCTTTGTGAGAAAAAAATTCGAGTCTGTATATTCAAAGAAAGCTGCTGTAAGAGCTTATCTATAGCATCTCCTCATTCATTCATTCATTCTCACCTGTGCCAAACCTCCAATCTCTTTAACGCAGACATAGAGTCGGAACAGGTCCAAGGGCTTCTTGCCCACCGCAGGCAGACTTGAGACCGGGGAGCCTCTCTCCTCCATGAAGGTGAGGTATCGGTCTACCCACAGCTTTCTCTCTGGCTCATTCCCCAATTCATACACCTTTGTGATCTTTTCGCCAGTGGTGGTGGATGAGCTGGACTTCTAGAGCCCAGAAGGAGCATTTGGAGATGGGGCATGGGTGGGCAGAGGGAAAGGGAAGAAGGTGAGAAAAAAGTAATGAGCTACCAAATACAAGAAGAGAAGAAATTTTAAAACTACTGCTATCACACAACAATTAGGAATGAAGGCTACTAGTTCAGGCACAAAGTATACATTGTCTTAATTAAGAATTTACTTTGACTTTAAATAAAGGGCCCAAACTCCCCCTTTTATATACTTGAAAAACAAAAAGGAACAAAAACTTTCTTTTACTTTATCGATATAAGCGTTGAATCCCAGAAGGCAAGATTCCAATGACACCTCGCGTCATTTTTAAAAACAAAAGGGTGCTAGCTCATTGAATGATCACAGTGAATTTAAAATTTCACACGTAATGTTCTAGAGCCCTAAAAAACTACATGGTCTCCTACATTTCCTTGTCAAAATGTGGATGGCCGATGTGTGTCTTCATTAAAACTAAATCATATGGAGGAAGAGCAAACACGTGGTACTTGCTGAAAAATATAAGGTAGGTCACATGTCACAGGACCCAGTGGTGTGTGGGCTCTTTGTAAACCAATGACCAGCCGAAGCTCTGGCGTTCGCTCGTGACGACCTGCTTTCCCGACTTAAGATTCCTTGAACTTCTCTGCCAAGGTTAAGGGGCTGTTTAGATAGTTTAATACATTTCTTAAGCAGCCACGTGTTAATCACAAAGACATGTGCTATTTCATACTCCCAGCATATCTATGGACACACGTTTACTTTCATGTGCCCATTTGGTTTATACTGATGCTCTAATTCTTGGTCTTTTATTTTTCTAACTATGTATTTGATTCTAAAATGTCAAAAGTTGCTGTTTCATAAAGAGCCCAACTGTATATTTTTCCTTCCTTTTATGTCTCTGTATTTGTAACAATATTTGTGCACTTGTAATATCTGCAACTCCGGGATCATTGTGCAAAACCACTTGTAAAGTCTCGATAAAGATTTCCTTGGAATAATAATATACTTCATTTAGTCATGTTTATTTACTAGGTTGTCATTTGCAGTGTATAGCTCTTATTTTAGATGGAGTTTTTCTTGACTCTTTTTCACTATATTTAGCTCAAGATCATTTTAAGCCTACTGCTGAAATGGGGGCAGTGGTGGTGGTAGGGCCTGAGAAAGATGCTTGAGAATGAAACTAATCAAGCTGGTGAGTGGCAGAGGTCCCTCCAATTAACATGTAATTTTCCCAAGCTGTTCTGGCTAAAATTTTAAGCCTTCAGCTTTAGAATTATTGAAGCATAAAATCTTTACATAAAATATATAAAACTGGGTAATACAGTTGATGTAAATAAAGAAAGTAGAGTGGTAGGATAAAAAAATGTGATCTTTTAGAATTTGATGAAGCTAAAGAAAGTTACTTTAGATAAGAACTTAAAGTATGTATACATGTTCCTGTATATGTCTATAAACTCATGTACATACCAGATCATGGAACATACTCCATAACCAAATAAGCTTTTAAAATTTATTTACCATATTCTCACACCCAGGGAACATCTGACTTGGAAAAGAAACTGTTCTAACACATTTTACACCGCGTTCTCATACTGGGAACGTTTCAGAAACTTCGTCATCATTAATGAGGTAGTTATGAACAGGAGGTTTCCAAATCATAGTTTTGAAACTTTGTCTTTATTGGGAGGTACACTGAAAACAATGGACCCAATCTTTTTTTTTAAAAAATAAAAATTTGAAAGAAGAACCAGAGGAAAAAACCGTTATCACCTAAAATCAATTAAAACCACCACCATGAACCTCCCCCTTGCATTTCATCTGTGAAGAACTCAGAGGAAAAGTCTGAGATTCCATTTAAAAATAAGAGATACAAAATCAGTCGTTTCAGTTTACAGTCACTCTAGGTGCTCCGCCAACATCCCGAGTAAAAAGATCCAGCTGCTGTTCCCGGCCAGGTCCTCTCTAAACCCAAACGTGGAAGGGCTCCAGGAGAAAGTTACTCGTGGCCCAAGCAATGAGACTGTGAAGTGTTTGTTCCTATCTATGAAAGGAGGGGATTCTCGTAACCTGAAACCGGCCTAAAGTAATGATTTACTTAGTTTTTGACTATCCGTATTTTAACTTTTCTTACCTTTCTTTGTTAAGGGAACTTAAGTTTAATTAACTTCTACATATCTCAATTTGTCCTCATAAAATTAGAAAACCTTAATGAAGATAACAGTTGTTAATAGAACTGTTTTACTTTTCATAGTTTTTAGATCTTCAAAAATGCATTCTACGGTGCCATAACGTAAACAAATGCATCTGTGTGAGAAGAAAGTGGTCAAGCCTCAGTTTTATGTCGGGTCCTAGAAGAGGCCTCCCCTGGTGCCGGCTCCCTGGTCTGAATCATCATCGCAAAAGCTTTATTTGTCCTTGGTGGTACCTGGCCTCACAGTGCACAGAGGCCTATGTTTCGCGTGGGATTAGCTGTCTGCCCTCCACTCTCCTGACTAGACTTTAAGTTCCACGAGGCAGGAACTGGGTTGATCTTGAATCACCAACAGTGACAGCACACTGAAGGTACCCAGCACATTATTTGCTCTGAGTGAATCCTCACATGAACAAGAAAGGTCTGAAAAGTCTAGCACCATCCAAGTAAGAATTAACAGCTGGTTAAAATATTCTATAAACAGGTTTTCGGTGAGTGAAGTGCTAAGTGAATGTGGACACAATCGAATAAGACTGAAAGCTGAGAAGGGATTGGTGGGCAAGTAACATCTCCATTCCCAGCTTCCTGGGCTGCACACTGGCCCATTCCCAAAGTTAGTATTTGGGCGCCCAAACAGAGAAAAAGGACATTAAGAGAAACAAAAGCCCTAGGAAATAAAGACTATACACTTTATCCCTGATCAGGCTCAAAACATACTTTTTTTGTTCAGAGACATTAATTACGATGTGACCTTTGAATAAACGTCATTTACACTCTACCCATTGAACAATGGGCAAGAAAACTAGCCCCGAAGAAAGCTGGTTAACTTTTTCAGGCCACTAGCACCACCTCATATTGCTCTGGTGTTGTAAAAATTGTATCCTACTGCATGAAACAGTCGTGGAGGCAAGAAAAAGAAATGGAGATAGCTGAAAAATTACAGCAAGACATTATTATGGTGCCACAAATGTTTTCCTTGCATATAACTTAATTAAGTCTATAAGTACACTTTTCCTCAAGTCTTTGAAGCAGATTTACATTTCAGCAGTCTTTACCATATGCCTGGTAATATGTGTATATGCATGTGTATGTGCAAATGTTTATTTTTATTTTAGAATGTTTTGTAACAAAACAGCGCTGGTCCATGGCACACTGTCAAAGCATAGAACATCTCTGTTATTTAGTCCATTTCAGGCCTGCTATTAGATAGGCTTTATTAGAAACACTGTTAGGAGCAATTTTAAGTACAAATTAAAGTTGTATCTCAAAAAGAGAAGTTAAATACTCTTCAATATATATCTGCAGTGATTTGATAGCAGAGATAAGTTTAGGTCCTGCATAACAATCTCCTTTAGTTCCTTTCTTGAATGAACATCTCATTAGAGGGTGGTGCTGTTTTTTTCAACACAGAGCAATCTCTAACACCTCCCACTACCTCAAACCACATCTTCTGCTGTTCCCTTGTTCTAAGACTGGAGCCAGAAGTTTGCTCGTAAATTCTTAAACAAAAAAATGGCTATGGTACAGGGAGAGATAATGTATGTAGAAATATTAATGAAATCAACAATTCAGTTTTCTTTTTTCTCATATTTAAGTAGAAAGGAGGGTTTTGATAATAGTTTCCTACAGGACTTATTGGATAGAGATAATGTGACTAGTAACTTAAAATAAATATCTCAATCATTCTTTATAATTCAGAAATCAGCAAGATGGAAATTTTAAACCTATAATATGGTCTTTTAGTAGTCTTTAATAAGTTATTATTCTTAATTATTATCTTAAGGTTTTAAAGATATTTTCAACCTCTGAAATCTTCCCCTCTGAGTCAATAAACAAATGTCTTTGAAAAGTTATAGCTGGGGTTCTACCTGTTAACTTGAGAGTATCACTGATTCAAAAACACTTTTTCGATGATTAAAACAAAACACCAGAGTAGATCATGGGACCGCCCCCCCCACCCCCCAATGTTGGCTGCCTTCTGAGACTCAAAGCAAATAACACAAAGATATCAGAATTAAGGAGCTGCACTCTCTTCCATTAGTTCTGCTTAATCCATATTAGAAGCATTTTTCATTTCATCTCGGTTGTTGAAAAAGCGAAACATATGTCTACAAAGGAGGTAACAGCGAATATTGCCCTTTCTTCCTCTGAAAAGGAAAATGCTGGTTATACTAGAGCTCCACATGAATTTTACAAACATTTACTGGAACTACCAAGTCTTCAAACCTTCAGCTCTATCTGCTTAAACCAGCGAATGGATAATTAATAGCAGCCTCCTTTTGGGGTTTTGACTAGATTGCCAGATTCTGCAGTCAGGGTCTTCTTCCCTCCAACTTGCTTTTCCTGAGCTGTGCTCTTCAATACATTGTCTTGCAAAAATTAGCGCATTAATTAAGCCTGCTTGGCAAGTAATTGCATGTTAAGATTTTTTTTTTTAAAAGATCTTTTGATTCCTTATATGAATGTAAAATAAAGGTTACGACAGTGCCATTCTTCTTCTTTTTTAATGGCACAGAATTAATTTCTTTAGTAGGAAAATAAAGGCCTAGCTCTACAGACAGAAGAATATTAAGGCTAAAAAAATTCCCCTATATGCACATTTCCATTTTTGTTTTTTAAAATATCGTATGAAATCAACACTTAATATCAAGATTATGAGCAGGCTTGTGCAGGATATAATTTTTCTATCTCAACTGATTCTAATGTAGGCACACATTAATCTAAGAGTAGCATTCCAAATATTCACATGCACTAACATTTCTACAACTTTTCTGTTAATTTCCGACAGGCAGATTGAAACAAGGCCTGGCTGATGATATGCTAAACTGTGCCCAGAGCGTAATATTTATATTTTCAAGATAGGCAGTTTTGAAATAAGATGTTTCAGACACAATAGCCGATGAAAGATTTAGGCCAAAGGCCAAACTTATCATATACTCCATGGCTGCTATTAGTTCCCATGTAAATGGACAGTTAACTCATTTTAAAGATCTTCTATAAGCGCACAATGGATTAGACATTTAAACAAAGTCATTGTGTGAAGGAGTTTGGACCCAGTAACACAATCACATGCTTCGTATAGAGACGCTTCTTTACATCAGTGGTTTCATTACCAGCAATCAACTTATGTATGATGCATATAAACTTTACTCATTTTGTTACTACTATAAAGAAAACCCTTTCATGGATAAATTATGAAGAAAAAGTCTTATAAAACAAATAAATAAGCAAGCATTAAAATAGAATTAATTATCAAAAAACCCCAAAAAAACAAAAAAAACAAAAAACCAGAGCCACTTACAGGGCTTGATGGAGTCTTTGGCCAGCCTGGGCTGCTAATGCTATCACTTTCATCTCCATGAAATGAGGAGATGCTAGCAGAGCTGGGGGACATTGGGGAAGGGACTGGCAGGTTGCCGGGGGTTGGGGGCTGAGAAATACCCTGAGAGCTGTAGCTATCCTGTGGTAGAGGAATAAAAAAAAAAAAAAAAAAAGACAAAGGTAGGGCAAACTTTATTTAAAATAACAAAAAGCACATCCAGTTTAACAGACTAATTTTTATATATAATAGATATATATATATATAAAGACATGTACAAACAAACACACAAAACCACACACATATAAAAGTATTAAAACAACATTCTTAATTAGTATAACTTGGTAAGTTTGCTGGATGCTGGATAGGACCACTGAGCCACCATGCTTACTTCAAGCTTACATGGAATGCTAAGCATGGGTTACCCCTTATGAGAGAAAGAAAGGAAAAAAAAAAAAAAAGCTGTTCACCTTATTTATCAAATAAGGTAGGAAAGCAAAATATTAAGTATGTTGTTGTTGCTAAGGCGGCCAAAACAGGAAGCTACAAACTGAAGGCAGAGAAAATGGCTTCAAGTACCAACCAGGCAAGATCCCTTCCTTCTCCCCACCCCCGAAGCATTTCTCTGGGTGGGTCCTGTCCCTCCACCCCTCTCCCCCAGCCACGAGTTAAATGCCGTAAGAACTAGTAACTTTCAGATCCACACCATGAGGGGGGCGGGGAAAGAAGACTGCAAACGTTTCGCACAAGATGGAGGCATGCGGAAGAGAAGAGACCAAATGAAAAAAAGTGAGGAGAGAGCCACACGGCAGCTGCAGCGAGCAGACCCCACACCGCGTGCAGAGGAGAGAGGAATACCTTCGACTTGCTCTCCGGCTGTGCAGTGCCTTCTTCTTTACCATCTGCTTTGAGAGGCAGGGACAGTTTGGATTCACCAGGAGACATCATATCTGCAAGACCCATAGATGCTAATCGAAAACAGGAGAAAAGAGTTTGGGATTATACATGATGTGTCAGGCTGCGCTCCCGCTAACACAAGCTACTGAGTGATGGGGCACCCGAATTTCCCTCCAAGGAAGGAAAGAAAAAAGGAAAAAGCAACTGTAACTCAGAGAATACTCATTTCTGAAATCTAAGTAGCATGACATTCTGGCAATCCTTTTTTATCTTAGGGGGAAAAAAAGCAATCATTTACTCAAGACCTAAGCCACTGAAAGTCAACTTTTATCAATATTATTTTTTCAAAATTATAACAGCTTTAATAGAGTAGGTGCAAGCAGAAATCTGCCCAATGTCTAAGTTGCTCATGGGGGATTCAAATGCTGGATACGTCCATTTTCACGGGTTGACTAGAGGATTTATTGCTTTCTTAACTTCCTAAATTCACTTAATCCATAGTTTGTAAAATCACTGACCACTTTATATTGTTTCATTTGAGAATCGCATCTATTACATATGGCATAGGCTACAATAACGGAAGGCGGTTGTAACAGATGACTTCAAAAACAATAATCAAAAGTAATTTTTGAAGGAGAGGATTTCTAATTATTTTGCAATGGGGCTGGTTTCCTTTCATTCTGGTGCAGTGCACACATGGATCAGTCCTCAGCCTCAGCTCAAATGCCCAGGTTAGACACCCACACCAGCTCAAGTCAACCCTACGGTCCCAGGCAAAACTCATTTCCTAGCTCCTGGCTCAGAAATTCAATCAAGTTCATTTAGGCTTTAGAATGAAAGGTTCACCAAAGAACAACGGATTTACACGCATTTATTGCAAACACTACTAGATATTTTCAAGTCAAAAATATGGATGTAGATTTCCTTTTAAAGGAAGAACAAGGCTACAGTAGGGAATCGGTGCAGATATCCGGGGAATAACAGCTGAATTTCTACAGAACCCCACTGTGCAAACCATCTGCACAGCACTGGGCTGTGAGTGTCACACCACACAGCTGTGTGAGGAGGCAGAGTGAGGAGAGGTGGAAGGAGAAAAGGGAGAGGGGAGAGAATCACGAGCCTTGGAAATGAGTGAAAAACCGAAAACATTCCCATTTCAAAATAAAATAAACCTTGAGGTTTTATGAACAGGACCCATTTTACATTCTGCAAATCAACGTGCTGGCCTAACCATGGCAGTGCACATGCAGCATAATGTGCAAAAAAAAAAAAAAAAAAAAAAAGCTTTAAAAAAAGGCTCCACAGATTGCCCACTACAAAATGATTATTGCACATATTCATGTATTACTATGTTTTAGAAAATAATTAGTTTTAATTACAGCAGTGAGAGAGTGAGCAGGGCTCTGGCGAATTAGCTGGCAAGCTTTGTGGTGCTAATTTGCTAATATCGTTAGCATCACTGCAGGTTGAGACCAGAGGTCCTGCCAAAAAAGCCTACCCAGGCACGTGCCTCTGAGTTTACATCAGCACACTCAATGATGCGCTCTGAAATGCCTGTATTTTCCATGGGCACATTGGCTTGTTTTTCAAAGCCCATTTGCAGCTCAGTCAGCCCTTGAAGTCATCACCACACACACAAATCATAATTGGGATGTTTTTCTTTTTCTTTTTTTTTTCCAAATTACTTTCAATACTTAGACTTTAAGAACTGGAACAAAAAGCTTTTTCAAGTGATGCAGCTGCAGAGAAAAATCTATTGGGATCAGCTAAAAATGCGGTTATTTTTGTGAACGTGTGAAACCTCAAAAAAGCAGCTGAGAGATATTACACCAAGAAGACAGCCTCGTGCAAAGTAGCGGATTGCTTTCGTGCAGTTTTACCCCTTGCGTCTAGCGAGATAGGAACCAGTAAATCTATACATTAAGAAACCCCCTTTGTAGAAGAAGAGATGGGGAAAGAAAGCAGGATGAGTATGGAAAGAGGGGCTTCTTTGTGAAAGCCCACATGTCCTTGCTAGGTATTCCCAGAGTGGGTTCAAAGGGACGACAGCCACACAATTTCAGAGAAACTGGCAAAGCCATGGACACACGGCTTAAGTCCTGCTCCTCCTAAGGTTGTAACAGACAGTTTGGTAGCATTTATAATAGATTATGCCTGAATATTATTTTTGAAAAATAGTAATTTCTTTCTAATTCCTTCTTCATGCATGAAATGTGTTAATGTTCATAAAAGGCGGGTTTTTTAGCATAAAGAACTAGGCCAATATTGTATTATGATAATTAATGACAATTTACAGTGATTTAAAAATCACACTTAGATGAATATAAGCATGTATATTGGTTTGAAATTCCTCAAACTTCTTCATTTCCTATTATATATTTTAAAATGCGCATTCGGGGGATGCAAACATATTTCGAAAATTACATTGCTGGGACTTCCCTGGTGGCGCAGTGGTTAAGAATCCGCCTGCCAAAGCAGGGGACACGGGTTCGAGCCCTGGTCCGGGAAGATCCCACATGCTGCGGAGCAACTAAGCCCGTGCACCACAGCTACTGAGCCTGCGCTCTAGAGCCCGTGCACCACAGCTACTGAGCCTGCGCTCTAGAGCCCGTGCACCACAACTATGAGCCTGTGCACCACAACTACTGAAGCCCGCACGCCTAGAGCCCGTGCTCGTGCTCCGCAACAAGAAGCCCGCGCACCGCGATGAAGAGTAGCCCCTGCTTGCTGCAACTAGAGAAAGCCCGCGCGCAGCAATGAAGACCCAACACAGCCAAAAATAAACAAACAAATAAAATTTAAAAACTACAATGCTCTATTATTTTGAGAGATAAATAAGTATAGAATATAGGGTAATAGCTTTACTTACGATGTAAGTTTTATTTTACTAAATGGATCATAAGGTCTTTCCTTACTGTGGCTTTTACTATTCCTTTTGTTAAAATGCTTATTTTTGACTTCTTACCAGAATTCTCAGTGAATACTGCAAAGAGCCATATGCTTTCCAGGGCACTGTTACTCCAGGGGCACTATTTTTTTCTTCTTTCCCAGACGAGAAAGACCACCAATATTATAAGGATTTGTTAAATTTGTTAAATCAAGTCACTGTTCTTCCTCCTCTTGACATCAGTAATCCAGCATGTAAAGTTCAGACATAAAAAGGGGCAGTAAAGAACTTTCTGACTGCAGAAAGTGCTGCGTGAGTACTGCAAATACATTTCAACTAGTAGCCTCTGGCTTTACCATTGGAATTTAAGAGCTAGAATGACTTCTTGGAGTAAGTGCGGGTCAAGGTCCTAAGGCAGTTATTCCACCTGGATTTAATATATTCAAAAAGAACATAAAGAACATATGGTGCCAAGTAAAACGGGCCTTAAACATCCATTCCTACTCTCCCAGCTTCCTTTACTTAGTCTCCCTGCAAGGCTGCAAAATCATTCCCAGAAGACGGTAAAACAGGACCGGAAACACACAAACAGATCTTTTCTGTTCATGGTAAATAACATACCATACTCCGTAAAATATCTTATTCCTTGTTTTTGAAAACACAAAGGGTCTACCTACGTGTATACATTTGTAGATAGTCACGACTATTTTTATATGTGGCAAATATATAAAGAATACTCTTAACACGTACAAAGGGTATGAGAAAAGCTCAGGAGAAACACTTGTCTCTGGCTGGATCAGCAAGGCCTTGAAATTTCCCTGTGCTGACCTACCTCCAAGGCGACAGTGCGTGGCCACAGTGCCATGCGGCTGCTCATTTACTATTTGTAGGTTATTCAGATGGAAATGCCCTATACTTCGTACAGTGACTTCTGGTGAGGCAAACTTAGAATCACAGACAGTAGATATGTTTTCTAGCATTTAGATTTCTTCTTGAAGGCGACAGTTTACATGCAGATAATTATACGACTAATGGATATTATAAAATGAAACATAACTAAGTACAATGTAACAACACAAGTATTATATAAGGGTATCTTTAACAAGGTTATACATAATTTATCATTTTCCCCATAGTAATACGTAATTCTCATCTTTTAGTCTAACTACATATTTTTAAAAAGCTTCTTTAGAGGGAAACAATCCCCACTGCTCACCATCCCACTTCTCCCCACATCTGAAGTGAAGAAAGAGGCGCCACCTTCACAGTCACACCGACTCCATTTAAATAATTACTTGCTCACTGAGGCTTGTAACAATTTGTCACTACACAGGAGGACTGTTTTTGGCCCTGCACACTGCCTACAGCACAACCGTCTGAACTCAGCAAAGGGGATGCTGGAATGCCGGCTGCACAAAGCTGCTAACTGAGGTGCATAAAACCCCACTGGCCATCATTTGTATTATCTGCACTTTCTCCAAAAGTGTCCTTTGTTGGAGAAAACGCTTTGCTGTTGTCACTGGGAATTTATCTCCATGAGCCCAAACCAAGTAATCTGAGGTGGTGATGATCCAAGCCATTTCTGGCCCATCTCTAGAAAGGTCAAGCGTGTGCCTTCAGACCAAAACTCCTATCAGGAGCCACACTGTAACAGTCTGGGTTCCTTTGTCATTCCCGTTTCCCTCAGAGATTGTAACACAGTTATAGCAGACTCACATGTATCTATCTAGAGACACAGTAAATGCTAAATCATCAATATACCTTGGAGATGCTGGATGATTACTTTCTATCAGGTAGTGTTTGACTTAATAAAGCTGGAATCAAATCACATAAATGGGTAGAGGAAAATTTGGTAAATTATTAAAAATTCAATACTTCAAAATGCACAATGCAATAAAAAAAATATATATACTACTAGTAGGCCATACAAAAGACTGTGAGGATAGACGGCCTTTCACTGAACATTTCCTCTGTATGAAATAACAAATAGCTGAATTATCTGAATAATAATAATAAAAAGAAACCCTCTCTGTGAATGTCCATTAAACTGGTTATTCCTCAGGAATACATACATCTTCTTAGGCAGGGTATCTATTTGTTTGTTGTTGGTTATGTTTTGTGGTTCTGGGGTCCAAAGGAAAAAAGGGAAAAATGAGTATTGCTAATAGTGGGTGAAAATTTATTGTGTAGTTTCAATGCTCTGAAGTAATTTTATTTCAGCAAGTCAGACAAAACACATCATGTCATAACCCCAATACACCATTACCTCGGACAGTGCTGGGAAGGGAAGGGGAAGCTTCTAGCTAATAGTTCAAGCCTTTTATCTTTCATTTCAAATGTAAAAACATCCACCTCGGGGCTTCCCTGGTGGCGCAATGGTTGGGAGTCCATCTGCCAATGCAGGGGACGCCGGTTCGAGCCCTGGTCTGGGAGGATCCCACGTGCTGCAGAGCAACTAAGCCCGTGCGCCCCAGCTGCTGAGCCTGCATTCTAGAGCCCGCGAGCCACAACTGCTGAGCCCGTGAGCCACAACTGCTGGGCCCGTGTGCCACAACTGCTGAGGCCCGCGTGCCTGGAGCCCATGCTCCGCAACAGGGTTGGGATGGGGGGCGCTGCAGTGAGAAGCCCGCGCACCGCAGCTGGGAGTGGCCCCTGCTCGTCGCAGCTGGAGAAGCCCGCCCGCAGCAACAAAGACCCAATGCAGCCAAAAATAAACAAAATAAATACATTTAAAACAACAAAAACGAAAACATCCACCTGCTGGGATGAACGCCTGTTTAACATCAGGAAGGGCTGTTGGATTTATTTATTTAAAAAGCTTCATTTTCACCAGTAGTTATCTATTTTTTCCTCTTCCATAAACTTTTAAAGAGAAGTAATCAGGGAATGGCACTATTAAATTAGACCCTAGAAACCAACAACCCTAGAAGCTCAGATGGGATGCAAGCCCAGCCTCTAGCTGACTGTCGTTCCTGACAAAGAAACAACAGCTCCTGGGGCGTCTTTCAAAGATGGAGAGGTCAGAAAGGCGGCGAGAGGCAGAGGAAATGAAAAAAGGTAATAAGAGGGAGCCCAGCCTCTGACTCCACAGTGTTTTTCTAACACATCATAAAGCACTGCTGGACGCACAGCTGGCTATGCAAAGCTCTGTAGTGACTAAAGGAGGGAATCCCACCCCAAACGTCGGTGCCAGACAAAGTTAACAGGTCAGGCGAGACACGGCATCGTTTTCTCATCTGAAGAGCAGCGCTCAGCATCACTGGATAGCGGGCTTGTAAAGGGTGGTTTGGGACCTTGGGGGCCTAAGAACGTGGAGCACTTGCCCAGTCTTAGACACTTTTGTTATTTCCACAAACTGACAGCATACTCTTACTCCACTAATCAGATGGGATTTGGTAAAAATGCAATTGTTGAGATCATAAAGTGTGCTGAAAAAGTTAAACATCATGAAAAATTTAAAACAATTCATTTAAAAATGTATAATTTCTCAACAGCGACAGTAAACAACTACTTTCATGTGTAAATTTAAAGGTGAGTTTTCCTAAATGAAAAAAAAAAACGACGATTTCAAACACCCCCTTGTCCTGCCCTTCAATCATTTCCTCTGAAATACGAATTTTAAATGTTTATCTCTACCACTATCAAATGGAGATAGACTTTGTCACGGAATCTTCCAATACTCCTAATAATGCCCAAAGACAGAAAGAGCTTAGTGTATATACTTTGCAAGCAATCTCCAATGACACTTGAAATATGTCCACGTATTACACAAACACAGAATGAATAAAAACAATTTACATAAAATGTAATGTAATCCTCAAGTCTTAACAGATGGAGCAAGTATCCAAGCAGCAGAGAAGTAGTATTTTCCCCTTTTCACCAAATGATCCGACTGCTCGAGTTGCTTTTACACGCTCAGTGGTACCAGCCTAAGAGGAGAAGAGGGAAGGGGGAGGACAGCCCTCAGAAGCACAGAGCCGCCAAGGTTACCTGTTGAGCTGTTCACCATATTGGGCGTCATGCTGTAGGGGGGCGCCTGGGTGTTCATCAGCCCAGAGCTGTTGCTCATGGGCTGGCTGTAGGGAGAGCTGGAAGCCATGAGTCCGCTCTGATTCACGCCGGGAAAGCCGCCTTGCCTATATGAAGAGAAAGCACACGCATACGTATCCTGACCACGCACAGTAGCAGCAGTTTACCCCGGCAGTCATTTCTCATAATGGCAGTCATTTATGCAAGGGGTTGCTCCCTTAAAGTAATTTATTTCCTGGACCAAGAGGCTGAACTCTACTGCTAAGTAATTATTTAATATACTATGTAAAAATTGCAAACAATGTAAGTTCCACAGATAATCATGTCTGGTGTTCCAGGTTATAATTTATATAGAGGACTATAAGCAGGAAAGGGGGAACTTGAAATAAGAACAGGAATTACAAAAGCAAGCAAAATTAATTTCTAACATTTAAAAAGATCTGACTCTTTGTTAACACTACTTAATATCCTCGCATCGAAAACCAAAAGTCGAGAAACAAAAAACGAATGGGCAGTGTGAAAATGTTGTTTAAAAACTTTTTCTTTGACCTAACTTTTCTGATATAATGAATCCTGGAGAAAGCATTTCCAAAGCTCCCTTCAACATTCTGCGATTAGATACTGTTAAAAACACATCAATTTCCCTATATTAACATTACACAGTAAACATCAGACTTCCACTTCTTTTGCAGGACGTCTCCTGTGACAGAAGGGAAGGGGAGCTTTTAGACTGGCTGTACGTGTCCCAGTAGGCTCCCAGGCAGCCCTCCCCCACTGCTGTGCAGACTCATTTTTCTGGTGACTTAGTTTTGTTAGTTTTGTGCCTACGCTCTGCTCTGGGAAAGACAAACTTCTCTTCACTCTTGCAAAGAGGAAAAGGGTATTCTTTGATCTGAAGGAGACAACTGTCACATAATGTTATGTCTCTAACGGCTGGAATGAGACAGGGAAAGGTGGGGAGAAGAGGTTTAACTGTCCCAGGAAGATTACAATGCAAAAAGAAAGATGATGGCAATGTGGCAAAATCCTGAAAAGACTCCACTGTTGTCGTCAAGCTTTTCTTATGTAAATAGTATACATTTAAAAACTTATCAAACTTTTGGCGACTAACGTTTACTCTTAGGAGTAGAGCTGATAGGAGAGGTAAAAATCCCCAGACACGTTTTTATCTGTTCCAAACTAACTGCACTTACAACCCCTCCGCCTCCATTAAACTGTCATTTGGTGGCTCTTAATGCATAATAGTAAAAAAAAAAATTTTAAGAGATTCTTTAAGAAATTAACGTAAGTCATTAAAAAAATACTATTCTTTTTGTGTAGCTATTTTCAGTGGATTTAACTTTCTGCTTGGTAGAAGAAGTTCCAACATGGTCTATCTGAAAATTCAAAGTACCGAAGATCTGAGTGGTCTTTTTTTTCTTTTAAATATTTTACCAACCATTCAGAGAAGTTCTGTACAAACGAACACTTATGATGGTTTGGAAAGAATGTTCCAGAAGTCTGAGAGGCTACTGTTGTGAGTGAAGCTCTGGGAGGGGGGGAGTCTTACTTCTGCCCTGAACCGCAGCTCACCTACCCCCGCTTCGAATAACTAACGCTGGTGGGACTAGACGGCAGTTCATTAGGGTGAGCCCAAGATCACCCAATGCCTTCCGATCAACCCCTAGGTATCAAATACTTATAATACGCTGCCCAGCAGCTATGAACATACCCCTGTACGGTTAGGGTCTTAAACATCAGCAATGTAGACTGTTGGCATTGACTTCACTATCTTAGGTTCACTTCTGAGGAGTTTCATTCAAAAAGACGATTTAGCATTCGTGTCACTGTTTCAAAGGAGAACAAGTAGCACCTGTTGGGACTGTCCTCTTAATTTCTTTAGCTGATGAATCACATGAAGAGCATCCTTAACTTAGGGACAGGCTGTGTTTTGTGGAGACTACTTCCAAGTCAGTGACTGCTCTGACCTGTCCTTCAAGATCCAGTTTTAGGGGCAGCCTCCTCCATGAAGGCCGCCCTTATTCTCCGACCTGGAAGCTCTGCCTTCTCCAGACTCTGTGCCTATATAGCTTTTTATAGCTTTATAGCTTCTGCATTTTCCTTTGTATATTACAATAATTTATGTTCATGTTTTGGCTCTTATAGGTGTATATGCCTCCTGAGAAGTACAAATGAGCACATCACAGCTACTAAAAAGTCTTTGTTAAATGAATGAATTGATAGAGAACATTATCATTGTGAATAGGCATTTTGAAAGATGGCCCCCTTTTCAAACTCCCACCAAATTCAGTTTCACACGTGGTGAAACTAACGTGTGTATGAAACTAACAGTTCCTTAAGCACACTTGTTTATAACTAAGGGGGAAAAAGAGAATCAGAGTACAAAATCCATCAGGCAGATGGTTCCATTAAGTAACCTCAAAGGCCCAACTCTAATCTATTATTTCTCCCCCAAGTCTGCACAGTTCATCTTCAATCACCGTAAGATGATGAAAGTGCACATAACAGAGGTTTTAAAAAATATACTTAAAATAACAAAAAGTTAAAGATTTAAAGGTCCATGTGGTGGATGGCAGTTACAACGGTCCTCAATTAAACTATGCCTATAGTTTCAAGAGTCTGGTTGGAAAGCCAGGGCTCTTGACTCTGTCACTAGTGACACCTTCCACTGGCACTGGGATCCAGGGGGAAAATCACTTTGGCTCTCTTAGCCTCAGTTTTTACATCTGAACATGGAGGAACTGATAATGATAATAACATCAATAACTTATCCAGTACTTACAAATATGCGTGGCATGATTTCTAGGTACTTTACACATTTAATTTTTTAAGTTCCTGGAGGAAGGGAGGTGGCACTATGTTCACAGACAGAGAAAGAAAATAAGGATCAGAGAGACTAAATAACTTGCCTGAAGACACACAGTAAGTGGCAGGAAGAGAAGTCCCTAAGCCTGCTTTCAGCCCAGTATGCTATATACTTCCTCTCTAAGGGCCCTGTAACAACGCTAACTCTCGATGACACAAAGCAGCCTGTTGTGCTCCTTCCTGTTGTCTACCATACTCCTCTTTTGGTGTAGAAAGTGACAAATCACAGCGGTGCTTTCCTCTGGGCTTCCTGGAGGGCTCACACAGTGAGAGGTAGTGGAAGTGGACAGACCAGCCCCCTGGACACCGGCCTTGAGGAGGGAGTTTATCCTGGGTACTACGGGCCTCTTGGGTAGTATCCAAGCAAGGAAGGAGCTGAGAGGGAAACGGGCCTTCCCAGGAGAGCAGGGCACGTGCGGCCACGAGCATAGCACTTGGCCACCTGTCTAAATGGGGGAGAGAGCCAGTCTGTCATCATCACAGAAGAAATCCTATTCATTACTGCTTTGGAAATGACTGCCAAGACTATTGGTAATTTTGAACAAGCAAAATGGGCTTGATACTAAAAAAGAGCTTTCAATGCCCTCTGTTGAATTTTGGAAATCGAGACAATTTGTTTTTTGGAAGGACACATCAGATGGCTGCCTCTCTGACTAGGCCGAGCGCTCCAGCTCACTGTGGTGTCGCTGACAGAAGAGCACTTCCAGGGCTCACAACACAAAGCTGATTTGGTTGGGGCGACTCTACCATTACCAGGACCACAGCCGCCTCAGAGGATGCTGGTCCCTTTCCAGAGGCAGTGCTCACCGACTACCAGCTCTCTTTCTGACCACAGCAACATTTGGAATGCTCCAAATGGAATTAGGAGAGCAAAGAAACAAGTCACCAGTTTCCTGTTTTCAAAAGGAAACAAGAGCGACAAAACAAAAACAGGCAAAAATACAAACTGACATGAGGGAAAGATTTTCAACGTAAAACACTACCAAGACGTACAACGTAAGTTGTACCTGGAAGAGCAAAGTGCCCTACCTTGATCTTTGGGTCTGTGAACTGCTGGGATGTTGTTTCTAGCGGGTCTATGGGCTCAGATGGTTTTGGTTACGAATGACCGCTCTCCTGATGGCACGGATTCCTAACTCGCAATGGCCGTGGCAATGAATGCCCAATAATGTCTGGGGGTAGGGGTGATAAACATTGGAAAATAACGTTTTGTTGCTGTTATGCTGCTGAGGCAGCTACTGGACTGTGCCCTGTGGAACCGACCGTGTTGGGCGGTGCCACAAATCACAAGGCGCTTACTACCACGCGGCCCTGTGCTGGCCGGGGGCCAGGGGGCCGGGGCACAGCCCGGCAGGACTCCCCCAGCTCAGGAGTGCCGAGGTGTGACGTAGGCGGTTGCTATGTAAACGTGCGGACTTGCAGAGTAACCAGAGGCACTTGAATTGGTCTTCAGTTGGGACTAGACCTAAGTGTTTAAGATCTGTCATTCCATGACAAAAAGCAGGTTATTCCAACGAGAATGATTCAGAAGAGGAGCTGGCAGGCGCACTTCCCTCTAGCACTCCTCGGTCTACACACAAACAAGTGGTTTCTCATAGCTCGTCCTTTTATTCACTTTGGAGATTTCTCAAACATTACACATTAATCTGCCAATAAAGGGCTGGCTTTGGGGGAAAAAAACCCAGAAGCAAATACCAATTTTAAAGTGACCATTTCCAATGGTTCACCGTGAAAACAGAAAGGAGAATACATACAGCTTCCCACCACAGTTTGAATTTAGCAGGTAAAAATGTCAGTACGAAATCCAATACAGAGTAACCACACATTTCTAAATATCGTGTTTTTAAGTCAACTACGATAAAATTTAAAGTAAAATAAAGTCTGTATATGATTTTCGTGCTTTAAAAGAATATTTAGGCCGTATTGTTTTAGCAATCACCACTACTTTTTCTCAATAGGGATAGACTGGAAAGTGTGAAATGTTTATTTTGAAAATGAATGGATTTCTGATACAGCTCTTTGGAGGAGGGAAGGGACAGACAGAAGAAACGCTCTGGAAATAGACACCAGGTGAGTGAAGCCACTTTATATAAAGTCTAGTGGCAAAGACACACGGAGAACAGCTCCACTCTGAAGAATCCTAGCACTGAAAATATCATTATTGAATTATGCTCAAAAGAAAGATAAAGCAGTGCATGCTTTATTGGACAACGGCATGACTGCCAAACATATGTATCTTTCTCTATACGGACTGTCACTATGGATGTAGTTTAAGTTATGAAGCCAGAAAAGACTGCTTACTGACAAAATAAATGAGACTAACACTAAAACTTGGGGTACTTTCCCACTTCAGCCCGGTGGTTATCAGAACCAGGAACTTGAAACTTTGAAAAGCCCGATTCCAGCAGTTCAACCTCAGAGAGCTCCAGTCGTATACATAACATTACATAGGATGCTCTATTTTAATAAACACAAATAATCGGTTTTATAAACAAATAATTTGCACGTACGTGTCCAGATCACTGGTGAAACAGACTTTTAACCTAAGTTACACAGCAGCTCTTCCAAAGCAGTACCAACAGGGACATTCAGTCAAGATTATTTAAAATCTAATATCTGAAGAATGAAAATCACTAGCTTTGCCCCCAAAACAACACAATCAAAACAGAAGTGAAAGCTGTCTGAACTGCAGCCCATTTTCGGTGTGGCTAATCCATCAGTACACCTGTGACAGCAAATGCAACTGCAGTTCTAGTGGGGAAATAACGTTATAATCTCAACAAGCCAGTTGCTTTGGCTAGAAATCAACCCTGTGAAGGTAAAGTGGCACTTGTATCATTAAACCAAAGACAAAGAACAAATCCAAGTGCCAATGACTTTGTAGATTCCTAGAAAGATGCACAGCCCACACACTACTTTTTAAAAAACTGTTGCACCCCTTTCACTCGGGAAGGCGTGCTATAACAACAAAATTAGTCAGAAATACCTTCTGTGTAGCTGACAGTTACAGACATGTGTTCATGATGGGCGTGGGAGGGGAAGGGGAGGAAGGAGCCCACCGGCAGGCCCAGACAAAAGCAAACACGAGTCAAGTAACCAGAGCAGGGAGTGTCCAACTGCAACCACGCCGTGCGGATAAAGGAGAGGTGCACACACTGGGGGTGCTTATAATGAGGAGGTCAGAGCACGTTCCCTGAGGAAGGGATGCTGGCCCCTCTGAACCCCCTCCTCAGGTGAGATCTGAGGGATGGAAAGGGACTCAATCAGGTGAGGAGGAGAGAAGAGGAGAGGAGAGATTAAGAGATGAGAGGGAGAGGGCGGGGGCCAGGTCACATGAGGCTTACGGTTCCCTGGGGTTTCGCCTGTCCCCTAAGAGGAGCTGGCAGAGACTAGGGGTTTAAGCAGGAGAAATGGCAGAAAAGGATGTGTATTTCAAAGGCATGGTCCTCCGGCTGGGGGGCGGCGGGGAGGACACAGCAAAGGCAGGAAGGACGAACGCAGGGCAACAGGAGTGTGGCTGTCACGCGAGTCCAGATGAGAGAAGGTGGCGCGCGGAACCGGGGTGGGAGTGACGGGGAGCTGAGCGCTCCCTCAGAGGTAGACCGGCAGCACTCGGTGATGAGTCAGACATTGTGGGGTAAGAAAAGGTGGCCCGACGGCCCCTGGCTGCCCCGCTGCACAAGGGGCAGGTAAGGGGCCGCTGCTGCGCGGAAAGGCCCGCAAGAGACGTGAGCTGCGCTCTGGACACGCGGGGTCTGAGCGGCCAGGAGGCCACGTCGCGGAGGCGGCTGGAGACCAAGTCTGGGAAGCGGAGGGCGAGTCCTTCCCGTCAGCCTTCCTCCCTAGGCAGGAACGCCCTTTATCATACTTCTTGGTCTGTTTTCTAAGATCTTCCCTGTGTGAACATCACCTCTTTTCAAGGCAGCCTGTTCCCTTAAGGAGAGCTGAAGTGGGTATGATGACAGCAACAAATTAGCTAGAGCAACAATTATCAGTCACTTCCCAGCTATAAATTAATAACTCCCCAAACCCTTTGGTAATTGATACGTTTAAGTTTTTTTTTTTTTCTTCCTTTAAGCATGGACAAAGAGGAATGTAATAACATTCAACGTCTCTATGAAAAAGACGCTTTCAATAGAGGGGAGTAATGACTTTCTTAGCAAATCCTCCAGAACCGTCTTTAGTGAGTGTATATTTGCAGATGACTCTTCAGAGCATAGCTTCTCCCACGCGTGTCTCTGCCATGGGCCTATATAACGTGGCGCTGCCCACTGGGCCTCTCTGCGCCTGAAGCACTCTGGTTGTCTCCCCCTTTCTCCAGAGAGCTGTATTTTCACCCCTGCATCTCAGTGAAGCTGTTTCCACCAAGCACGGAGGAATCCTGCATATTCCACGCTGAATTTCCTGAAACCCTGTAACATCAGAAACCTTGTTTCCCTTTCTGTTAACTATTTCCTGCAGACTCCTCAAAGGGCTCCAACCTGCTCCCAGCTCTGCTCCTGGCACTCACTCTAAAATGGCACCTGTCGTGCAATTTCAAGATTCAGTACTTCCTTTTCGCTTCAGTGCAGGTAACCCGTTTTAGTTGTTCCTAAAGCAGCTGACTGATCTTCACCTTCTCTCTCAAAGCAGCCAGGAGAACAAATAGAGCTCTAGGCTTCTGAAGCGAGACACTTCCTTGTCGGAGTGTGAAGAAAGCGCAAAAACTAACTGGCCCTTGAATTTTGGTAATTGCTAACTACGGATGTTCTCTTCAGCTCAAAGTTGATTTTGGTTTGTTAAACCCATTGTTCTGTTCTTATGAACTGTTTATGGCAATCCTACGAAAATGAACTAAAAAACTCCCTTTTGAAGACGCTACATTCAGAGGTTTTGACATCAGCACTTCCTTCAAGGGCAGGGCGTTAGGAAAGCCACAGGGCCAACACCGGGCCCCGAACCTGTCTTTTCCCTGCAAGAGGTGAGCCCGGTACTTTGGTGGGTGGGTGCTGGCGGCCGTGGCTTCCGACTGGCCTCTACCAGGACGTAACCGGCACAGTCCCCTTGTCTGGTAAAGATGAGATCTGCTGGACCTTGTGAAAGAGGAACTAGTTGCCTCTGATGTCCCCCTTAGAAAGAAAAAAGTGCCCCTTTCTAACTGCGTTACATTAAAGATCTTTAAGAAAGTTTATCTTGAGATCATAATGCCATTAAGACCGGGAATGATTTACAAAGAAGGTTATTCCTTCCCTGCGACAGAAGTTCCCACCTTTGCACCAGGACACTCCCTTCCTGGGTACAAGCCGTTAAGGGAGAGCGAACTGACACGGGGTGGGGGGGGGGTGGGTCTCCTTGGAGGTCTGGACACCTGGGACGCAGGCAGCAAATGGGCGTGGCAGCTACCAAGGAGCCAGGTAGCAGGTAGCAACGAGCTGACCCCAGTGCTGCTTTAGGAGGGGACAACTGAGAGGGCACAGGTCTCACATGCATTCAGACTTCTTGTACCTTAATGGACCAGGCTGTCGGCTAAAAAAATAAAATGGAATTTGGGTCCTGAGATCCGCATCTCATACACTTTACCACAGCAACATTCTGTCAGGCCCTCTAACAAGGAATGCACTTGTCCAGGGCCGCAGTGCCAGGAAATATATCAATATGGTTATTTCCAACTTACGAAAAAAATCCTCCTAAAATTCTCACAGATTTTCTGAGCTAAAGGTGGCCTTGGGCCACAAAGTTACTTAATTTATTTCAGCAAAACACCGTTCAAAATTAGGGTAAAACATGTTGCAAGAAAGGCCTGATAGCTGAGAGAACTATAGTTCTTTACGTCCATGCCAGGTGCTCTGGCCCGAGAAGCTGGAGGGGCAGGACCCGGCAAGTTCCTACCGGTAGGTATTTAACAATCAAAGGCAATCCAGTAAGAGTTAACTTTTAAAGCAAGGGACGAAACCTTGTGGTTTGGTTTGGTTTTTTAATCTACGTGATGGAAATGGAGTTCAAAATAAGAATGAAGGTCAAGATTAGAAGAGCCTCAGGGAGTTGCTGCCACAGGCTTAACGCTACCAGCTAAGAGGCCCTCTGGGCAGTCGGACAATGCAGCCCCCCACCTGTGATCTTCACTCGGTCACCCATGACACCTCCCCAACCCCAGACTGGGGTAGACCAAGACCCGGATCACAGCCTCTTCATCGGTTACAAACTCTTCTTGTTGCCTTCGGCCCCAAACCCTGCTGAGGTTATGAGATTTCAGACTGAGAACAACTTGACACTTCCTGGTTTCAACATGAAAGCCTTGCAGGCTGGGGCTGAGGCCAATGGTACTACCTGAGACAAATGTGATCTCAGCACTCCTACCTTTAACAACTCCGAACAGCTGGGATAGGCTGGGCTGTGTTGCTGATTTTTTTCCAGTGACGGGTGGACTGTAATGCTGATTCTAGATGTGATGTTCCCAGTTTGTCCGGTGTGAACATGTGGTATGTGGGGGAAGAGATGTTAGTGGGCCCATGAGGTTAGAAAGGAAGACAAGTGGCCTGGATGAGTAAACCTGGGCACACACTCCACTGATGGAGGACTGGCCCGGTTAATCAGAGCCCCAACCCGATACACACATCATTGAGAGCTCCCTTAGACGTAAGGACAGCACCCAGCTGTGAGAGGTACAGACTGGGACGTGGATAGAAGACATTCTGAATTAAGAAGGCAGTTCTAGGAATGGAGGGGAACTTGGAATATCTCAAAGTATCAGGAAGATACTGATATCTGAGAGGATGCTCAGAGGTAGAAAGTGAGACCAAAGATCGCCAAAGCCTGAGTCACGGTGTCAGGTCTGCTTAAACATCAGTTCCTTCTAATTCTGTCCAGTGTCCCCAGCTCTAGTCCAGTATTTTCTTCAGTCAGCGTCTATCAGGTACAAAGCACGGGCTCTCCGAGCTTGGGCTTTCCTGCCTCTTCCCTCTGTGTTTTTCACTAGTGCGCCTCAGCGGCAGGAACCCCTAATGCAATCCCCAGATCTGTGCTGGTCTTCTACGCCAGGATCACCCAGCAGGTTTACAAAAATTACAGGCTCACGAGCCTCACCTGGCGTGCGGCTGGGGTGAGGGTGTGTGTGTATATTTAAAAATCTCTCTAGATAACAACCAGTGGTTTAAGGAACTTCACAGACTCGAGTCCATTAAAGGTTTGCTGTATATTTCATACTTCGATTCCTTGGATCTCATTAAACTTTAAAAAAAAAATCGCTCTTGGTATTTTAAAAATTAGTGTTTTACTACTTTTTGATTTGAAGACTAATAAATGTACTTTATGGCTGCTATAATAATTCTGGAACTCTGAAAGATTTGATTGAAATCATAATCTTAAAATACCAACACAGCAATATGCATTCCAATTCTAAATGTTGAAGGCAAAAAAGGAGCTAAAAATTAAAGCATAGTGTTTAGATGTTAAAACGAAGGCTAACATTTAATTGTAAAAATTAAAACTCTACTTAAGCCTTTGAAATCTTTTTGCTTTGTCTTTCAATAACATGACTTCTCATATCATAGCTATTATTTTAATACCTAATTGTCCAAAATCCAAAGGGCTAAATTCTTAGTTAACACAGATCACTCACAGCTCTTTAAGCCCATGGACCCACTATAACTGAGGTTGCACACACTTTTTTGCCCCTTCTCTTTGATGTGTTAATGCACTATCTCCATTACTTTGTTTCCACATCAGTGCCTCCTAGCCCATCAGCAGACTGAGTCATACTGGCTTCAGGGGAAAAAAATAGAAAAAAAGTGCCTTGCTGGAAAATATCAACAGGCGAAATGAATTATAAACACCCCCCCCCCCCCACTAAAGAAGAGTTGCTGGAAGCTGGGGCGGGGGGGCGGGGACCATGGTGCATGTAAGACACAGGTATAAGCGTCTACGTAGGCCCAGTCCACCAGGGTCTGTATGTGCAGCTAGCTGTTCCCAAGCAGAGGAACCACTGCTCAGACTCTCACAAAACATTCAGCCACGTCAACATCAATTGTTAGACGCTACTGATCAAGCTACCTTATGGTTAAGATTTCATGAAATGTATTCACCCTGTTAAAGAGTGGCTAAGATTGGAAAATAATATTAATTAAAATCCCTAATCTCCTACTTTACTAGGAAAACAAAAATATTTAAAAGCTATTTTCAGTTATCCTAGCTTTTGGTATGACTTAAGAATTAAGATGTAAGTCTCCAGACACAGGGTTGTGATATTCAGTATAAAAATTCCCTCCTCGGCAGGAGAAATGAGACTTTTCAAATTGACTCGTTTTTGCTCTTTTTTTTTTTTTTTTTTTAAAAAAACCTAAAAAGTCTGAGAGTCTTCCTCTGTCTGATATTAAGTTGGTTCAATGGGGAGTCTTTAAAGGGACAGAAGAGGATGACACATATTGCTTGTATCAGCATCACGTAGGTGTATGCATTTCTCTGGGTAAAAATGCCGACTTCTGTTTCTACTCTTGCATGACCCAGAATCCTTATTTTAACAGCTACACTCCAGTCTCAAGAATGCAAGATGTTAAAGCGCCATTGGTGGGCAATCGAAGGGTGAAAAGGACAGAAATTCAAACCCAACTGTGTGTCATCAAGTAAACTGTCACTTCACTTCATAAGGTGTGTGCTTCCAGAAACAAACGACTCACGGTGTGCAGGCAAGTCTGCGTGGAAGCAGCAAAGCGCTCCCTTCCTTTCAGATACAACAAAGGCTGAGCAAAGAAAAACAATCCAGACTTCGATGCAAGAAATAGGATCTCCAGTAAAACACTGATTAACGTTTGCTTTCTACTAGTTATCAATAGATTTGCCTTTAGACTTGAGGGAGAAGTAAAATTAAGAGATTTTAAAAAAGAAAATCTACAGAGACAGTAGAAGGAAGAGCCACAGGCCTAGGAGACAGGGCCCTGGGGTCGACTGTGCCCCGCCTGTAACTAACTAAGTAACCCATGGCAGGTAACTTTGTAGATCTTGGTTTCCTTCATCATAGAATTGAGGGGTACAGACTGGATGCCATCTAAAATCGTTCCAGCTCTAAAATTCTATTATTGTACAACTGAAATTCTATATCCTCTTGGAACCTATCCTGGTAAAAATATTATCCTAAAGATCTGTGCCAGGACTTTGACACAAACCATCTCAAGTCACCAAAGACTTGATTAAAGTTGAGATATAGGAGGTGCTGGGGATGGCTGACTTCAAGGAATCAAAATCTACCATGGCTTAAAGGTCTAGGGCTTGCCAGGCCTTCTGTAAGTTCACTGAAGTCATGCATCACCCTGGGAGCTCATTTCCAAGAAAAAAAAAAAATCTGGATAACGCTGAAATATCCAAAGCCACAGATCAGCTATACTGGGCAGAGATGTCAACTGTCGGACGGTACCAGGTGGGTGCCGCCTAGAATGAAAGAATGAATGCAAAACACACTAAATGACCGAGGGAAATTTATTTTACGCGTGTGTGTGTTAAGCATAGAGGTCAATCATTCAAAAAATATGAAGGATTATGTTATAGCCTGGGATTCATGGAAATGCTTCTTTAGAAGCAGTAGGCCGAAGTCTTTCCTAAACTTCTGGCCAACCTTGGCTCGTCTGTTCTTTGACAGTGTCTCAGCGTCCCTCCGACATGACGCTCCAGAACTGGACTGACGATGAACGTCATCCGCCAGCCCCGACTAGGCTTTTAGTAAGACAACTAGTATTTCCCACTCTCTGTTCCTCGTTACTTCAAAAGAATAGAACATGATCTAGAAATGCTTTAAAACTGAACACAGAAAGGTATCTTCTGAGTAAAAAAGTATGTCAAATGTATATGGGGGGAGGTCCTGGACAGATATTACATATAAATTGCTAACTTCAAATTATTGTATAGTATTACTCAGCTAATCTAGTACCGGAACAGTACAATTCATCACATTCTATTGTAAATTGTCTGAAAATCAGAATGAGGGAGTCCCTTACTCAAAAGGTGACAAAGAAAACACAATTCATCCACATGTTCCTTAACTTATTCACTGCAGCAGCTCTGCTCTCACAATGTCACTCTTAAAAAAGGAATTAGTAAAACAGCTTCTAACAAGTTTAATCTGTGTGTTTTTTCCTCTGTATTGTTTTACATCCAACTAGCTGAAAAAGCCTGAAGCATAATTGCCATAATCCTTCATTTCTGCAGTTAGCTTTCTGTCTCTAATTGCGCGTGCGCGCGCGCGCGCGCACACACACACACACACACACACACTCACTCACTCACTCCCTTCATCACTAATTTGTCTTTTTCAGATTCTTTCTTAGGCTCTAGGCCCTCTGGGATTCTGACTTGAGAAAGAAGTCATTATAACCAACTCTGTGAATATTGTGTTTCTGAAAGGCTTGGGCCACTTCTTCCTGACAGTCTGCCATTTAGTGGACTGGCTTTCCAAGTTGCCAGCCTAACTTTACCCTGACAGAGCTATCAGTGGGGAAAGAAAACAAGAACAAAAGCAAAAACGCAAGTCTGCTGCAGTGAGCTGTTAAGTATAAAGCAAAAACATGTTGAAAATCAAATTTCCTAACCCAGAGCACTGAAACATGTACTCTACATGTTTTCTCACATTCAAGCTTCTACTTTAAAAAAAAAGGGGGGGCACAACAGGTTATGTATATTGCAAAGTGCAAAGGAAGGAAGATTTAAAATAGAAATAAAACTTTTTCTTTCTTTTTTAGAAAGGATAGTGTAAACGCAAACGGCAAAATTCAGAGCTAACACAGATGGGGCTGCAAAGATGAGCCTTTGCCAACTGTGCTTCGTATGATTTACAAAGAATCCCTCCAACATCTTCCTTTTTCTTAGTTTTAATTAAGGAGGAGGTGTTGTATTCTAAGGAAGCTCTCTGGCTGCTGCTGGCTGAAATGCAGATTTGATCTTCCCGTGCTGGTTAGCTAACATTGATTTTCTGCCCCAGTGAAAGACATTTTACTCTGATGCATGCCATTTAAATTCATTTTACACAGCTGCTTAATGTGGCTTGGCAAGGCACGGCCAAACTAGCCTTGTGGGTCTAAATAGGACTCCTGAGTTGGTGAAGGACAGATCCTATGGATTAGCAGCTGATGATAAACGCTCTTCTCCCCCCACTGTTATCTTCCTGCTAACTCATGAAGTGACCTTGAGAGTAGCACAAGAAAGGAAAAGAGAGGAAAGACGATTTCTCCAAAATAAGTCTGTTTACCTCATTCTATGCTTAGTTCACTTTTAGGATTATGTTTACAGAATTCTTTATTTGTTGGTCCACATTTAGGGCCATGTTTACAGGATTTAGAACTCTCAATTGCAAAATTATCATTTGCTCTTGTTGCCTAAATAAATGTATATTGAATATAAAGCTATAGAAAAGCTCTCTGTGTCATGCATTCATAACAATAGTGAAAACACAGTTCTGTAAGTTTAGTCTTTAAACAAAGCTAGTTGGTTGTTTCCGGTTTTATTTTACAAAATTGTTGTATCTTTCTGCTGAAACTAACCCCTTAACACTCTTCAATCTACATGAGATAATCTTATTATTACTATATGCTAAATGATATCGGTAAAAATAATAATATACTTTAAGAGTATTTACTAACCTAAAGACAGTGACAGCCTGATATTATAGTTTTGTAGTAGGAAAGAAGAGAGATACTTTTTGTTGCTGTATGTAATTCCTGTGTCGAAATTGATAATAATATGGCAACACTGTGTTTAGAAAAAAAAATTCTGTGTTGCATTATCTGGTTGTATTCTCCTGGTGACTTTAATATTCTAAACCTCCTTGGGAGAAGGAAATAATAGAAATCGTTGGCGCAGATGTCTGCTCAGTGATGATGGCACGAGGCCCCTCGCAAGTCCTATTAAGAACCTAAGCCCTGCCTCCTGCGGTGGGGCTCCATGGGGCCACCGCACTCTGAATTCAGGGCGAGTGTGGAAGCAGGTCCCTGTAGTGGCAGGAATGACAATAACACAGTCATGATAACAGTGCTACACAAGTCCTAGACGACACAACGACAACAGTGGGGGACATGACGCCGGAGTAGGTGACTTCATTACTTTTACGTAGATAAAAGTTTTTGTTTCCCTCTCAGGCACGAAGGAAAGAAGCCATGCCGAAGCCATGCAAAGACAGGATCTGGGGGACGGCATGCAGGTCTCCACCAAACTACCACAGTACTGCTGGTGAGAATGAAAAACGAAACAGAACAAAACAAACAAAAAACCCAAAACAAACAAAAATAAACAAAAGACAGCCCCCTCTGAGATGGATTTCCTATTAGGTCTTTCACTCTCTTACTTTGGGTGTTCCTTTCGCAGCCAGATGGCATGTTCATTAACAGTTTAAAAAAATGCCCAGGACCCGCAGCAAGTCAGGGCATGTTGCTACCTACCCGTACTGGTCAGGCTGGTTCATCATGGGAGCCTGAGAGTTGCCATAGTTGGGGTGCTGGGAAGAAAACATGGGGCGTCCGCCAGCCCCAGACTGGCTGGGATAAGCAGGCGACCTAATGTATGGTGGCCTAAAGTAGAACAGAAGAACAACTTCTTTGGATTTGTTCCGTAGACAAGTAGGAAGCCCCCTGTCCATTATGTCATTTCCACACATAGGTGTGGAGGTTACAGAATGTGGCATAAGATACTCTGTACCATGCAGCTACCTGGCAGTGGAGCTGGAGAACAATCCTTCAAAAAAGGGGTGGGGGACGGGGCAAAGGAGAGAGAGGAGTAAGATTCTCAGATCCAATCTCAGTTTTACAGTTCTGAAGCATAGCTTTGACTTTGGTAAAAGCCAAAAAATAAAGTCTCCATTCAAACTCCTGGAGAGCTCTGATGGGTGGAATGTGAAGGTGAGGCTTTGGAATGGTCTACCGATTAGCAATAAATGAAAATGCATGGATGTATACTTATACAGTAACTTATATAAAATTATATATAAACTGATTCAGAAAGGGAGCACAGCAAGGCTTTTTAATCAAACAATTATGCCTTAATCTCTACAGTTATCTTCTTCCCAGATCACTACCCAAGGCTTCATGTCAAATGCAATCAAGTACTTACTCCTTAAAAAGGAAATAACTTGTGCTTTTTGAGTTGTGACAATGGACAGTTCATTTAAACCTAAATTAGAACTTCAACTGGACCAGCCAAACCAGTCCTCACGGACAGGTTTATTAAAACATTCTCTCTACAGCCTGCATAGGTTCAGTTCAGAGGTATAGCGCTGGGGTTCAGAAGATCCTAAGTAATTGTAACGCGGAGGAGAGGGTGGGGGGGTGGGGCGGAGGGAGAGGGAGAGAGGGGGAGAGAGAATATGACTGACTTTCATTTTATTATGTGGACACAGTGAGACTGGAAGGGTCCCTAACATTCCCGAATAGCAACTTCAGAGGAAAAGCAACAAAGGGATACATTTAAACACACACACACACACACACACACACACACACAAAAGCTCTTATTTCCCTTTGACAAACTCAGAATCTTCTCTCTTTTCTTCTGAAGATACCGTATGTTCATACATATCTGTCAGTGTCCTTTGTTTTAAAACATACCTTGACATGTTAAACATAATTCAAACATTTTTACATGTGAGTCTTTTAAAACATATTCACTGCCTCCTAAATTTTTAATTCAGTTGTTTTTAGACAGGTCAAGTATTTACTTCAAGAATTAATTTTAAAATTCAGGATTAAAAACAAGTAAGTAGTTGAGGCTAGAGCCTTTGCTCTATCAACTTAAAGTTTCCGAAATATAATCCTTGTTTTATTAACCACCTTTTGGTTTGGACAGAGAGAGAGCTATGCCCAGAAAAATAAAATACAACATAAGAACGTGAAGTAATAAATCTCACACATATACACTTAGACAAACACACACAGTACACATATGTACACATACAAAGTTTCTATTTTAATAAAGATTTTTATGGTGAGGTTAAAAAAAAAAAAGGGGAGAAGTTCTTTTTGAATGTTTTAGATTTTAGCCAGTTTTTAGGCTCTAGACTTTCCCGCCTAAACCTCACTGTGTTAAGTGGAACCACAAAGACACTCGGGGTGCCACCGGCTCTAGGTTGCTTGGTGCAGCGACTGTTCACAGCTGTTTCAAATAACCTCCCACAGCTGACTTGCCCACCAGTGATTCCTTCTTCCATGTCTCATACAACATGATCTGTTATTTACTTCTCTGACCTTTATGGTACAGAATGTATTTAACACAAAAGGAATGGCCAAGCCAAGGGACCCTCTGCTGCTCTCCACCCCCGTGGGAGCCGGGGATGATGCAGCTCTGGGCTCCGCACGTGCGCACACATCCACACACAGACCGCCCGCCCGACGGCATACCTGCTTTGTGCCGAGTTCGCAGCGGCCTGCATCACTGCGGCAGCTGCCTCCTGTGCCTTACGGTTCACGGTTGGCATTGGTGGCCCCATTCCTGGCCCTCCCTGCTGAGACATGCCAGGAGAACTAGGGGTCATGCTGCTCATATTTCCAGGAAAGGGTCTGTTCTGCATCCCAGCTGATGGCATTCGTCCCAGGGGCATAGCACCACACGGCTGGCTTGGCCCTTGTCCATGCATCTGGCTGTTGGCATTGATGCCCATGCCGGGCCCTGGGCCGCTGTAGCTTGCACTGGGCACCCCACTATATGTTGGGGGTCTGGAGTAGTTACCTAAACAAAAATCAAACACAAATTAAAGCCTTTTACTTAATATTTGAACTTGTGAAAACATTCACTGGAAACACTTTGTGTCCAACAGTGTCATCAACACAGAACATTAGTCATTTTCCTCATTAACCCTTTCCCCTATTGGCGCTGATGAGGTTGGCAGTCAAAATACGCTCTCTCTGCACATTCCAAAGGCAAAGAGCCACACAGGACCACTGTAACACGGAGGGAGACCCAGGCTGATCACTGAAACCATCTGTGAATGGACACGGGATGCTAGTGCCGAGTGGTGCTCTAACTCATCCAGCACCTCGTACTCTTACCAAAATTTAACTGAAATAAGTGCTTCAGCCCCCAGTCCGCAGGTGAACACCAATCTGAGACTGCACCACTACACCACTACCACACTGGACAGTTACGATAAAGGGTTCAGAAGGTGTAAGAAAACATGCGCATGTGGTCAAAATTACCCTTCAAACCCCCACGGGAGGTGTCACGTGGAAACGCGACATTAATCCAGCACAGTTGGCTTTTCTCTGGTGTCTGGTTTGCACTTGAGGCCACGTCTTATGAAATAAGTTTCAAGCACTGGCATGGCGCTCAGCCCAGCGAGATGGTGGCACTATGGGAAGCAGGCAGGGTCCTAGACTGAGATAAGCGTCCACAGTCTCACCTCCCGTCTCTGCTCACATGGGGCACATGCTCACGGAGTAGAATGGCCTGGACTAGTGCAGTAGTTGTGTTTTCTCTCTCCTTCACACCTTTTCTTTTGACTGAGTGCACATAAACTACATTCAAGTAAATTGAAGGCATATATAATGCCTCTTCAATAATAATAATTGCTGAACCATACTCTGTGTGAGACATTGGGCTAAGTGCTTTGCATCAATGATTTCATTCTTTTCTCCAATAATTATATGAAATGTAGGTATGACCATGACTCCACTTACAAATGAAGAAAGTCAACAGCTAGTAGGTTAGGATTCAAGCTCAAGCAAAATGATTATGGAACCCATGTAATTAACCAATAAAATATGCTGCCTCCCAATAAGTGACTGTTGAAATGAAATATATGCAAAAGGATAAGTGTCTGTAGAATATGGATTAGTGTTTCTCCACCTGTCCTTACTACTTTCTGGAAGAATCTCCTCATCTATATAACATAACTGTTCTAGGCACAGGGAATGTAAAGTTAAATACAATGCAATTCCTGTACTCAAGGAGCTCACGACCTAAGTGTGTATATGTGTATGTGTGTATGTGTGTATGTGTGTGTGTGTGTGTGTGTGTGTGTGTGTGTGTGTGTGTGTGTGTGTATAAGGTGGAGTAGCAGGGGTAAGATTAGAAAAAATACAAAAACAAAAAGAACGCACTGTGAAAAGCATAAGAGAAAGAAGAATAAGTCTGTGTTGGGTGGGGATACGGGAGGTTGTCCATGGTCGGGCGTTGAGTGAAAGGTTTTGAAAAACCACCTTGGGTCGCGACCCAGGCGTCCGTGTGGGGCAGGCTTTGGGATCTGGGAGAACTGGGGCTGAGGGAAGACTCCCTATATATACTGACCATGTGACCTTAGAGCTAAGTCGTTTTAATCTTTCTTTGTTTCCTTCTCTTCTCTGTAAAACAGAGATAAGCCTCTTCCATACTGTCTACTTGAAGAGTTGCTGTTAGGATTAAATGACATAACATGTAAAGTATCTCAAACGTTGAGTGCAAAAATGCTAGGGGGTTACTGTCGGATGGTGATTAAGGCAGAAGAGGGCAGGGAGCGCCTGTGGAAGAGGCCATGGACGATGGCACAGACAGCGAAGGGGCGAACTCAAGAGCGAGTCACTGCTGAGCTTCATGGGGCCGCGAGAAGGGGACAGAGGGAAGAGGCCCCCATATACCAGGCTTCCAAGCCCGGGACCTATTCTGAAGGTGAGAAGGAGCTTCTCCAGGTTTTCCAGCAGAAATTGGGTTGGATTAGTAACAACAACAAAAGCCAGCAATTGATATTTACTGTGTGCTAAGCTCAGTTTCGAGTTCTTTGCATCACCTCCTTTAATGCTTACATCAAGCCTAAGAGGTCCCGGTCATTACCACCCTCACTTTAGGGAGGACCCTGACGTGCGGGATGTTGAGTGGCCTGTCCCAAGGTCACGTGGCTAAAATGCCTCAGAGCCACAGTCTGCACCCCACTAGCCACACCCCTGACTGGCCTCTCAAATACTTAAGGAAAACCACACTTACATCACATTATCATCACAGTCATGAAAGCAGGTCTTCTCAAGTGCAGACCACCTACAGATCTGCAAGCAGCCCAGACTATTCAGCACTGACTGGTATTTGCTCTGTTAGGTGCCTCACGTGAGCTCTCTTACGTGGCTGTCTATGAAGTGTATTACTCACTGGAGACGGTGTGAAGGTCACTGTTCACACAGACCACGGGCCGGGCACACTTTCTGTAAAGGGCTGGAGACTAAATACTTTAGGCTTTGTGGGCTAGATGGTGTCTGTCAGAACTAAACTGCCGGGCTTCCCTGGTGGCACAGTGGTTGAGAGCCCGCCTGCCGATGCAAGGGACACGGGTTCGTGCCCCGGTCCGGGAAGATCCCACATGCCACGGAGCGGCTGGGCCCGTGAGCCACGGCCGCTGAGCCTGCGCGTCCGGAGCCTGTGCTCCGCAACGGGAGAGGCCGCAGCAGTGAGAGGCCCACATACCGCAAAAAACCAACCAAACAAAAACTAAACTGCCACTGCAGCCCTGACATGGCTGGAAGCAACACACACACAAACGGGAGCCCCTGCGTTACGAACACGACGGCCGGCCAGAGCGGGCCTAATCTGCTGAGCCCCGCCACAGAGCGGTCTTGGGACAAGCTTCTTAAGAAAATGCTCCAGCAACACAGAAAGTGACTTGTTACAGCCAGCAGCTACTTTCCCCTGAATATCCCTGGAAGCCAAAGAAAGGCTGGAGAGGAACAACCGAGCGAGGCACTGGCCGCCAGAGGAGGTGGAATGGACAGGAAAACAAAAGGGAAGGGAAGGAAGGGACCGGAGAGGTTCAACATACATCACCTCAGGGGCCTCCGAATTGCACTGTGAGTTAGTCTTTTACGCCAGCACCTCAAATTTAAACTGCCTTTGCATGAAGACACTCTGCCTTTGCAGACGTAATCAAACTGATACTGTTTTCAAGTAAAAGATGAACATTCACTGTTTATCAAAGTTCTTTATAAAAAGTTCTGAGGTTGCTCTGAATCTCCCGTCCCACGGGACCACACAGAAGGTCCCCGTCGGTTTTCCCATCACACCATCTCCGTGGAAAGGGCCCCTTATGCTCATCCTGGTTGGGAGGGACGCAGAACAATGGGCAGGATGCTGTGTCCTGCCTCTTCCCACGCCTTCTCAGAGCACAGTCCTCGGAACTCTTCTCTGCAGCGGGTTGGAGACTCCCCCCGCCCCGCCCCACTGACCTCACAGCCCTTCACTTCCAGATTATCTGATAACATCAGTGAGATCCAGCGGTGCCTTTCTGGCTCTTGCTTTTATTAAAAAGAAACAAACTCATTTACACTTTGAACACAAATGATATCAATTCACATATTCTTGCTATTGCTCTGCAGCTAGTTTCCACCCCCCTCAACACCTGATAAGCGACTCATTTGGTACGAAACTTTATTCAGTGAAAACATACGTACCCTTTGCTTTTGAAGGAAGTGAAATGAACGTACCCTTTGCTTTTGAAGGAAGTGAAATGACGCTTTAATCTTGTTTTACGAAACAAGCATTTACCTGGTTGTTGCAGACTATGCCCACAATGCAGTTTTACATGAGAGTAAGGTCCCTGGTTTTGTGGAATTCTGCTTAGAATTGAAGTAGAATGCCGTTCATACTTGGAACAGAGAAATACTGTCACTCTGGGTTCCTGCACCTTGGGTTTAACTGGCAGTCAGGGGCTGTATTTTAATGAACACAAAGAAACAACTGAGATGTTCAGTAACCCTCTACTTGACTTCTAGCTTTTTCATTCATTTTATGTACTAAGAAGACAAGAGCTGGGTTTCAATCACTTTGCTCAATTCAGCAGCTGGTCTTCGCTGCACAGCAGGAAGCATTCTGTAATAGGGTGGAGTATGCGTCAGAGCACAACCACCACGCACACCCATACACGCACGCGTGCACTTGTCCTTAGAAAGGCCCATTGAGTGCTGGGCCCCAATCTTATTTTTCCTCAATCAGTTAGGCTGATTTCACGAACTGGCACTCAAAAGCACATGTCAAGGGAATATGTTCTAATTATAGAGGCTTCTATTTGGTAGAAGAAATACAAAGTCCCCTTTTCTTCTCCTTGAAACTTTCAAGACTTCCCTCATTAAACTCACATGCCTGGATAAAAATGGTTTCTAAAGGCTTTAAATGGCTTAAGAGGCAGCAACGGATAAAGCATAGGCTCTAGAAACTGGGTTTGAATGCTGGTCTGACACTTCCTAGGGGCATGACCTTGGACAAGCTACTTAACCTCTCGGAACATCAGTTTTGCCAGGTAAGGTAACAATAATAACGGGGAACAGGTAGAAAGTGACTAGCTCAGTACCAAGCATAGAACTACCTAAAAAATGATAGCTATCACCATGATCACCAACAATAATACTATTATTATCAATAAGCACGAATATGATTTTTTCTCCATCTTTTCTCCATCTTTTGAAATGTGTGGAAGGAGTGAAAAATGATTCACACATACCCCCCCACTTTGCCTACTCGATAACATATCTTTCTCCCCAAAATAAACAAAAACCAAATATGTAAGCCAAGCAAAATATGAGAGGAAAAGCCAGGAATGAGAAGCGCAATCTTATTTCCATGTTTCTCTAATAGATTAGTAATTTGTTGGCACTAGCTCTGACAGAAAACAGATGGTTCCAGCATTAAGCACAATGAAGGCTGCAGATGCTGGGCCAGCCCACCTCAGCTGGACGGGTCTTGCAGCCAAGTACGAGAGCCCACAGTTTTCAAGTGGGTTCATCTTGGCACACCAGCTTTGGAAAATTGGTCACCAAATGAATTCAGATTTCAACCCACCAGGAGTTGTATTCAAGCACCAGACAGAGGAAGCCGGAGCTAGACTCTATTCAAGTCACCATCATTAGTTTAGAGGATCACAGATAATTCTGTACCTGACTCTAAATTTTCAAATTTGCTAGTTACAATTAATATCCCAAGCTTACTGCTTTTATTGAATCATTAAATGCTTCCGTTTATTTTACTTCTCAGTTTCAACCACACAACAATTACTTATGAACAACTACTACACGCAAAGTCCTGTATTATTTTCCCCTTTGCTGTGGAGGGTAAAACGGTGCACAAATCATAGAATAGACAGCTGACCCTGAGTGGGAACAAAAAAAAATGGATAATTAGCTACATACTATGATAAACATACTTGTGAATTAGGGCTAAATTTGGCCAGTAATCATCACGTCACATAGCCATCTACTACACAATTTTAAGTCATGTTTACTGAGGTAGGATTTATATGCATCAGCAACCATATATGCCCTGTAACCACCAGCACAGTTGAGACATGGGATATTTCTATCGTGACAAAAAGTTGCCATTTTGTGGTCAATCTCATCCCCAGCCCTGGCAACCGCTGATCTGATTTCTCTTCCTACAGTTTTGCCTTCCCCAGGATGTCACATAAATAGAGTCACAGTGTGCCGTGTCTGGCTCCTTTCACTCAGCACCGTGCTTTCCAAATTCATCCATAATGTTGTGCGTTATCAGTAGTTTGCTCCCTTTTGTTGCTGAGTTGTATCCTATTCTGTGAACGTTCGGGCTGTTTCCAGTTTCTGGCAATCACGAATAAAGCTGTTGACGTTTGCACACAGGTCTCTGAGTGGATATATGTTTCATCTCTCTTGGTAAACTCTAGGGATGAGAGTGCTAGGTTGTATGATAAGTGCATTTTTAACTTTGTAAGTAACTCCACTACAGTACATATGAGAGTTCTACTTGCTCTACTGTACATCCTGGATATTGCCAATTTTTAAAAAATATGAGCCATTCCAGTAGGTGTGTAGCGGATACTGTTGTGGCTTTACTTTTCATTTCTCTAATGACAAATGATTTTGAGAGTATTTTTCATGGATGTAAGATCCTTGTTGTGCAAAAAAAAGTTACATTTAAAAAACCTTCTTCCTTCTTCCCCTTCTTACCTTTCTCTCAGACTGATCTCACAATGCTGTACTTCCAGCCACTGCTTCAGGAGAGAAACTGACTGAGTAAAGACCACAAATGCAGATTCAAAATGAAAGTGAACTTACCCCAAGTTGCATTAAATCCTACTATTTGTGGGAACAGCGATAATTTATCTTTTGAACTGATATATGACACCATATTTTTCCTAGGTCAACATGCATTTTAAAAAGTCTTCAAAATGTAAAAATAATATTACATAAAGCTTGTAAAAGAGGAGAAAAGACCTATTACCTTACAGTATGACTTCAGTAGTTTGGGTAGTTTTTTTGGTAGTTTTGGTAGTTTTCTTCCCACATATGTTACTTTTGGTGTTTTTTCCCATATATGTTACAAAGTTTAACTCCTTTAAAAATTTAATTATACAGTGATGCATACGCAATATAGAAAATATAAAAGCACAGAGAAAAACAGACAACCATGGGCTTCCCTGGTGGCGCAGTGGTTGGGAGTCTGCCTGTCGATGCAGGGGACACGGGTTCGTGCCCCGGTCCGGGAAGATCCCACATGCCGCGGAGCAACTGGGCCCGTGAGCCATGGCTGCTGAGCCTGCGCGTCCAGAGCCTGTGCTCCGCAACGGGAGAGGCCACAACAGTGAGAGGACCGCATACCGCAAAACAAACAAACAAACAAACAAACAAAACCAGACAACCATGATCCTTAGTGCCATCTCCCAAAGATAATTCTTAAGCATTGAGTAGTCAACCCAATACCCATCAAGCATCAACGCAGGGTCAAGAAGGTATACCAGTGTCTCTGGAACACTCTGTCTTCATCCATTTAGGAAACAGTTCTTAAGAGCCTCTAATATGCCAGCTCTGTGCTAACAGATGGGGATTCAGCAATGAGCAAAGGCAAAGAGCTTACATTCTGGTGGCAGGAGACAGGCTAATAAACAAATCTAGAGCATATCGTGTGGTGTCAAGCGCTCTGAAGGAGAACAAAGCAGGGAGAACTTACACAGAGTGGAGAGGGCAGGTCCCTGAGCCAGTGACAGAGGAGAGCCACGCGGAGAAGGGAGCTGTGTGCGTGCTGGCTGCCTCTGTGTAGAAGCGCGTCTTTGGAGAAACCACCGCCGCCAAGGCTGACATCACACACAGGCTTGGGGGACATATGGTAAGTCCGATGCCAGTATCTAACTTCAGAGCAGTGAGTCTTGAGAGAACAGGCCCTCAAGGAGCAGGGGCATAAATGTCTGCGTGTGTGTGGCCTTCAGAAAGGTCACACACACGCAGACATTTCACACACAATGCTCAGTTTCCCCTTCTGCAAAAAGGGCGTGATACGAGATTCTCTATCTCGTGTGATTGCTGTGAGGAAAAAAATATTAACAGTAACTATTGTTGGACACTGACAATGGTTAGAATTTGTCAAGGAATAGAAAGAAACTGTTCCAATATTCATGTAAGATAATTTTTCAATCAGTGAAATTCTTTTTATTATATATTGCATCATATGCCTAATTTTACTTTCAAGATGCACAGATATTAAGTTTATTTCTCAAACAAAGTATAAGAAAAAGTAAGTACTCACCTAAAAAATGTAAAATTGTATTATCTTAATTCAATAGCCAAATGTGGCATAAAACAGTAAAATCCCTACGGTAAGGAACGAAGGATTCTCAGTCACTGTCGTCACAGGTGCCTGAGCACCTGCGTCCTCCCTAGGCTCAGAGCCGCTGTGCCCTGTGCACACCCACAGACTGCATGGGAACGGCGCCCCCTGGAGGGAGAGCTCTGATCTGCTTCACCTGGTGGCAGGTGCAGGAAGCCTTCTGAAAGGACCCGTGGTACCAACTCTTAAAGATTTGAAAACCGGTCATTTCTTTTCAAACAAACATTTGAAAAAAATGGCAGAGCTGTGAGCCTCAGGAAAAGGCACCTTGCTAAGATGTAAAGTAAAGCTGCACGTCCACATCCTGCGTTTCTACACTGCCATCCACAATTGTCATGATCCAGGCCTGTGGTACAAGTCCACCGGATGACCACGCCCCGCGAGGTGCTTAGTCATTGAGTGAGGGGAGGGGATGCTGACACTCTGTGTGCTGTTGATTTCAATAAGCAACGTAAAATAATTAGCTTCACACTAGTCAAAATCAGTGTTGCTTTATGTTTTTCCTTTTTCTTTCTTAAAGTTGATTGGTACTTTGTTTTCCTTACTTCTTCCCTAATTCCCAGGTTTTGATAAAATCACGATGATTATCAGTCTTGCTAAGAAAAATTCATGCTTAAACCTTTTAACTTGAAGGCTAAATTTGAGCATCAAAAGAACATGGCATTAACCACCTTTTGCTGTAAAATGATCTACTACAATCTGTTTTTGCTACTGTGGGCAAGATAAAGATTTAGAATTTTTTAACAAAGCCGTATAGAATATGGAATTAATACTTTTGCTTAGCAATGTCCATTTAACCATAAAATAAAGGTAACAGGAAGCAGTGAACATATCAAGTATATTACAAACTGTTTTAAGAAACAAAAAATGAGTGAAACCGAAGGGGGAGTGATCTGCACAGAAACCAGCCTTTGGAAAAAGCCAAAGAACAAGATCTCCAATTTGCAGCACTGTCCGGGGAGAAAACATGAATCCATGTGGCAGACACATCTCACTTCTGTAGAAGAGAGGCTGAATCTAGTTTACTTTGAGAGTAAGAGCAGAGACTGAAATCTTGGGTCATGGTGACACCAAGGTTGCCATGGGCCTGTAAGGCACTCTTCAAGTAGACAGTGGGCTGCCAACTGGTAACATTTATATGTTATTCCTCTGAACTGGAACAGCTGTAAGATTATTAATGTGCAATTCACTATTTTGGAACTGCATTCATTTCAACTAGGTATCGTTTGAAGTTTGCCTTTGCTGAATCTGTGAGAAACATTTTAATGAAAGAAGGAGAAGGAAGAGTTCTGATGGCATCTTATTTATTTTACAGAAAAACACGTTAAACCCTTATGAAAAGCCTCTTTGACCAAGTAATTTAGGAATAAAACGTTCTTCAGACTCACCTACTTAGAAGTTCCCTGCTTCCTAAGACACACTATACAAATTAAGGCATAAAACCAAGGCTGAGCCAGTGTACAACGTGTGTAGCTGTAAGGGGTGGCCCAGACACTAACATACAAGGGAGTGATAAGTGGAGGGGAATCTAGGCTCAGAATCCCTGTTAGTTGCCCAAGGTAATACTCCTAATTCCTTGCAAAACTAAGGCTAGACCCTCACTTTTTGCAATTAGTGACAAACATGCCAAAAATACTTGTGGACAGTCTGTGACAGACACTGTTCTAGAGAACACACAAACAAGACAGTGTCTGTCCTTAGGAAATAGAAAGGCTGTGAAGATGAAATTGATTTCCGCTCCCTTTTTCCCATACAAAGGCATTTATTAATAATTAACATGTCAATCACATGATTGCTTTCTATTTATTAGAGCAAGTCTCTATGGCCCTTCCTACTGCAAACCGTTTGTAAGGGTAGTTATTTTACACGTGCCTGCTTGAAGGTAGGAAAGTACTATTTCATCAAGTATACTGCAATTAAACACTTTTACACATTTAGATTGCCTTCATCCCATTAGGGTATTTTTTTTTTTTTTTTTTTTTTTTTTTGCGGTACGTGGGTCTCTCACTGTTGTGGCCTCTCCCGTTGCGGAGCACAGGCTCCAGACGCGCAGGCTCAGTGGCCATGGCTCACGGGCCCAGCCGCTCTGCGGCACGTGGGATCCTCCCGGACCGGGGCACAAACCCGTGTCCCCTGCATCGGCAGGCGGACTCCCAACCACTGCGCCACCAGGGAAGCCCCCCATTAGGGTATTTTGATATTTGTCCAAAACTGACTGGGTGTTTCCTGTTACCGGCGCTCAAGGTTGCCTTTTGTATGGGAGGGGGCATCGCGGCCTCGATGATGGCCTAGCAGCTGTTGGGAGACCGTCGAGGAGCCAACGCACTTCGGGGCGAGGAAAGCCGCCGCTCTTCGGCGCATCCTTTCCGGAGGTGCTTTGGGGCCTCGGGGATTCCGTGGGTGCAGAGAGAGAGCCGGCCGAGGCGGCCGGGTGGCCGAGCCGCGGGTAGAAAATGCCGGCGGCGGCGCCTTTGTCACCCCGCCCTGCGGAGGAGCTCAAAATAGCAGCGTTGAGAAAATGCGGCGCAGAGAGAAACGCGAGCCAAAGGGGGAAGCCCCGTTAGTACGTTTAATAATTCAGATTTCACAGTATCATATACACTTCTAAAAATTTCTTCTTAATAGTTATGTTTTTCCTTAATCTCTAGTATTTCTGATGTATTTCCACGCCGGCATTCCCCAAATGTTCCTTTGCTCCTTGAAGGCCAGTGGTTTGCCTTTCGCTTCCTTCTCTCTCCGCTCACTGAAGGAACGGCAGGGAAGGAGTACATCTCAGGCCTGGGAAGCGACGCACCAGTGGCTCTGTGAGTGGCCTCTGCAGTCTCCCTCCGTGTGAACCCTGGCTCTGCCCTTAACAGCTGTGGGACTGTGCGTACATTACTTAACCTGCTCCTTTGCAAAATGGGGTAACGTCAAGGGCTTCCTGTTAATTAATAAAAATGGGAAAGTATGTCTGAAGTTGAATCCTGGCGTCCCACCGTGTGCCCGGGGCAAAGGTGTGTATGTGGTGCACGCCTCAGTCTCTTGCTCCGTCAAGTGGAGTAATAACAGTACCTATAACACAGCATGTTGTGAGGATTAAATGAGTTAATATATGAAAAACACCGAGACCAGGACCCAGTAGTGTTTAATAAACGTTGCTGGTTGTTACTAATAATTTTGAAGAAGCTGCTCCTGACAGCAAAAAGGTTATAGCAAAAAAGACTGTAAAATATTTTCCGCTGAGATCTCTTAAAAACGAAACCAGCCCAGAAGAAAGCCATCTAGTTAGTACCACACATAGAAGATGGGGACCGATGACCCTGTGGGTCGCTGCACAAGCCATTCTTTCCAGACATCAAAACGTGTAACGCGAAGATGTAAGCTGAATATTTTACTAATAATTTGAGTAGTTTATTAAGAGAGAGAAAAAAAATACTTCATTCGGGTCTCTATTTAAAATGATCAACCAAGAGAAATGTAAAGGTAAGAACATTTACTGAACTGAGTGACGCAGGTCACAAGCGTAATTTCCTGTCATTCAGTGTTTGCCGAGGAGAGGATAATGCAAGGAGGAACGCAAACAATTCTGATTTGCACACAGAGCACTGGGACACTGACTGGCAGCCCACAGCACTGGGAGCCAGTCGAGGAACCCAGGAGGGGACACGCCTCAAGGTGGAATGTGCTAGAATGTGCTAGAGATGCCTCTTGGAAGGAGAACATTGCCGAGAGCACAGATGTGCAGGCACTTTTTTTCAAAGTTAGAAAGTGCTGTGTATGGAAATTATCAGCCTTATTTTCAATTGTCTCTAATGTCAACGTAAACTAAGCATTTATGCCTTAAAAAAAATCCCAAACAAAAACCTTCTTGTCTACATAACCAAAATGTTACGCAGCGGACCCAGTGGGCCGCGTTAACATAAAAGGCCCTGGAGTTGAAGCAAAATTTAGACTCAGAATATGAGAAGTAGAAGCAACTTCCAAGGTAACACCGTCTAATTTTCCCATTTTCTATAGGAAAAGTAAATCCCAGAGAGTAAGCAACTTTCCAAGGGCACACAAGTTTGGGTGAGAACCCTCACAGGTGCAGTGTTCCTAAATCAGGAATCTTGGGACTTCCCTGGTGGTCCTCTGGTTAAGAACCCACCTCCCTAAAGCAGGGGCGGTGGGTTCGATCCCTGGTCGGGGAACTAAGATCCCACGTGTCGCGGGGCAACTAAGCCAGCACGCTGCAACTACTGAGCCCGTGCTCTAGAGCCCACACGCCACAAGTAGAGAGAAGCCTGCGCGGTGCAACAAAGAGCCCGTGCGTGCCACAACGCAGATCCTGTGTGCTGCAACTAAGACCCAATGCAGCCAAATAAATTAAAAAAAAAGAATCTTAACATTCAACGATTCCAAAAAACTGAGGGTTTTTTTCAGAAAATAAATCCATTCTATAGAAATTACCTTTTGTGTTATTACGTAACTCCTAAAGCATTAAGTGTTTTCACAGCCGTTCACAAAAGACTCATCAGATAGTCCAAGGCTCCACTTCCCCTTATTTGAGAGCAGCACAGGACGAGACTTCAAGAGTGAATTGTTAAGAGTAGAGAAACCAGTTTTGAAGATAACAGGAAGCCCTAGTGAGTGCTAGTGGTTAAATCCCAGGCCTCCAGCCACCCCTAATTCTGAGAATAAGGTCCTGACCTCCAGGATTCTCCAGTTACATTCTGAACAAAAGTCCATATTTTTCTGTGCGTATCACAACTTATAAACTGCCTTTCCAACCTTCACTAAAGTTTTCTTCCTTTCCTGATAGCCGAAGCCCCCCAGTTTTGAAGATACCCACTGAGTGGGTGCAGCGGGCAAGTAGGCGCTTTCACAGCTAGTGACACGTCCTGCCTTAGCTCAGCAACAAACTACCACATGTCACAACTACCTGGGGCTGATGGCGAACTGGGAAGACACTGTCAACTGGGACCTTAAACTCCTAGAGCTTACTGGAATTCACAACACGGAACTCCATTTATGATACGGTATGAAGGGAATCAAGCAAAACCCACGTCTGTATCCACCCTGACTACGTGCACATGGACAGAGGCAGGAAGGGGCCATGGAAAAATTTTGTTTTGGATGTTTTAATATCGTTTTCCCGACAACAGAAATAGCTGGAATGTAAAATGACAGAGCAGCATAAGGCAAGGCGATGGTGCTACACTGACAGCATTGAAGGTGCTTAAAATCCTCCCGAAAGAGATCTTCAGAAAACAAGACATTTTCAAACCGTGAAGCAAGGAAAGCTTTTCTGAGAAACACCTGGTAAAAAGCCGAGAAGGTGCCTGGCCTCCTCAAAGAATCGTCCGGCCTGCCAGGCACTTATTTGATGGCCGGAGAAGCTCAAAGGTCCTCAACGCAGCACGTTTTCCAGAGGGACAGAAAAGCTCTCAGAAATATTAAGGCTTTATTAAGTCAGGGGAGCCGACTTTGTTGTGGAGGTAGCGAACATTTTACTACAGTTTCCTACCGGGCATTGTCTTCACTCAGAATATTCTGGTATTTTCAGAAATGAGGAAGCTCTGGGAATTGTGCCAGGTTAGCTCATTCTCTCTAAATTATCCATTAATGTCTAATTTAAAGCAACAAAATATAAAGAAGGTGCTAATTTCAAATGCCTTACTGCCAAAAGTGACTTAGAAAAAAAATATATATATATCAGGTTAAAAACCCTGATGAAAGGATTCTGCATGTGTAAGACAAAACAGACGTCAATGTCCAGGAAGGCAGAATGAAAATGGTGTATTTGGGGCAAGTTCCACTTATTTTTCTACTCTTTCCTTTTTGAAAGACATGTCCATTTCAGGCTTTGTCCTGCCTTCTAAGAGTAAAACTGGTAATGACTGTGAACATCGGAACCGTTATTTACCTGACAGAGCACTTTGGAGACAGATTAGATGAAGAGAGATGAGAGATTTCATCTGGAGACACATGAAATCCTTCTGAGTAGTGAGAATATTGTTACAAACATAATTACAGAGAGGGAGGGGACAAAGTTAGAATACAACGTAATGAAACCTAGGTTTTAAATCAGAAACTTTTTGAGGACAAGCATTTAGAGCCACGTTGCAGAAACAGGCTTTACTCCTTCATTATTAACAGCACACGTATGAAGGGCACTTACCGCAGTGTCTGATGCATGAATGCTTAATGAATAGTTGCTATAATTATTCTTCCCATCACTACGGGCAACTGAAGGACTGTGGGTTTGCCTTAACCTCACAGATCTGTCAGGTAACAAATAACTGGATCTTAAAAGATGTTTATAATGTTAAGGTCTTGAAGGACTAACATATTAACAAAATTTCTACAACCTACTGCAGTGTATTTTGGAGAAACTTTTTTACCTTGTGGTCCATACTGGCTCATCTGTGGACCGTAAGTCCCACTTGAGTTACTCTGCTGAAAGCTACTGATTCCAGGATGCATCTGGCCTCCAGGAGAAGGATGAGGCGACATGGATGGTCCTGTCTGTTGAGGTCCATATTGAGACATCTGAGGGTTTCTTTGTGTGCCTGCCATAAAACCTAAGTGAGAAATAAATGGAAATATATAAATGCAGGTGACAAAAGTGAACATGGAATTGTGTCAAAGGTAGGTGGGAGAAGACTGGTGCTGTGGGATTCCCCTAAAGAACATCTGAAGACATCTCAAACCCAGTGTGGAGGACGTGAGAGGGCCCAGGGGGCTACCCTAGTCCTCACTCTGAGCTCTCACTAGAGTTCCTGGGAACCCAACAGACTGTGGACATGAACTAGGGAAGAGGAGAAGAGGGTGAACAGGCCAATAACCTTGACCTCTCCTAACCTCCATTCTTGCCTGGCGGGACATGTGTGCGCCCCTCAGAGCCTCGGCTCACTCCCCGATCCCTGGGCCACGTGTCCCCGCTCACTCAAACGTCCCACCCCTCTCTCAAGCCCAGGCCAGCACCCAGCTCTCCCCTGCACATAACCGTTTTTCTCCCCTCTGATCTCCTGGGGCCACAATTGTTCACCGTGACTCCTATAGTCCGGCCGACTTACCACCTGATTCACACTACCCCCTCGGGGGGAACTGCACACAAGTGGAGGGTCTGAAGTGTCCTCTGCTTTCCAAACAGACCCTGACTTCCTTCCAGTGTGCCACCCACGATTCCTTCCTCCCGCCCCGATGTCCTACGGTGTGATGGATCCATTGGCACGTCTGTTGCCTCTACTTCCGAAATGTATCTTGGGTCACTCCTCTTCTCCATTTCCTCATCTACAAAAGCCAAGCCGCCCAGCTACCATCTTCTCTCCCACGACCAGACATGGTCATGGTCTGGCTCACCCCTCTCAGCCCTGCCCCGTTTTTGTGCCTTTTGGTTCACTTTCACGAAGCCGCCAGAATGACTTTTCAGGAATAAAAAAGGAAATCAGAGCGTACCTTCCCTGTATAACCATCCTGCCACCAGGCTTCTCATTAGACCTGGAACAAAATGCCCCCATCTGACTACGGTCTGTGGGCTCTTTTGTGGTCTGGGGTTGCTTTTCTCACTTTAACCCCACTTCCTATAGTTTTCTCTCCTTCTCACTACCCTGAAGTCCACTGGCCTTCTCATGCTTCCTAGAAGATAACATCAAGCTCTTTCCCTTGATAGAGCCTACTCTCTCCCGTTGCCTCTTCCGAGAGCGTCCTACTGCCGGTTCCTTCCTGTCCTCCAGGTCCACCTTCCCTGACTGCCCTGGCGGCGCCACCCTTTCTCCTCACGTGCTTTTCGTAACATGTAATCATCTTGCCTTATTTCTGACTCACTTAAGCTCTCTCTTCCTCACTAAAACATAAGCCCCATGAAGGCAAGGATCACGTGTGTGCTCTCTGCTGCGTTCTCAGCGCCCAGCAGGGCGTCTGGCACGTAGTAGGTATCAAAAACTATGTGCTGAAAGAATGAGTATTAAATTCCTCCCGTACTCAGAGTGCTGAGCACAGCACAGTAGGTGCTTAGCAGGTAGTTGGACAAATGGATAAAGAAAATACACCTTTCAGTTGTGCAGGACTTTTCATAAAGTCAAGGTACGTCGCCATCATCAGTAGTTCAGCCAAACGTAAGCAAGTACATAGAATGAACTGTGAAGACGCATTCAGACAAAGAATAGCCCAAATCAAGACAGGTAGCTAAGAAAAAGATACACCATCCAACCAGAAAACTAACGAAGGGCAGTTTGAAAAAAAACCTCCCAGAACCCAGGAGTTAGAGTTGCTGAGAGTTCACAGGTGTCAGCTGAAGGCTTTAGTACAGGGTGAGTGCAGAGAGGGGGCAGGTTTCCACCTACTCCAGGGGAGAACTGAGAACAGGGGCTTGAGAAAGAGAGTCTTCTGAGGCAGCCGGAGGGGAAGATGATGCCTGCATCCAAGGTCAGCTTAAACTTAGGGGGTTAAACAGAGTAGGGCATTTACAAAGGCCATGGTTTACATTTCAGTAAGAAAAAGAAGAGATCTTCTAACACTGTTTCTGTCTAAAGAGATAGACATAAAATACAAGTACGTAGAGCTCTTCCTTATTATCCTATTTCATTTATTTATAAAGATAAAGTCATGTGAAATTGGGCTCAATTGGCGGCTCCCAGATACAAATCATCATAGAAAATGTTTGCTTTTTCAAATCTGAAAACAAACAGAAATCAGAGTGCTAAAATTACTATAAATGATTGCATCTTAAGATGTAACATGAAATATTTATCTAAGCCTGACTATAAAATTCTCAAGAGTTTCATATAGAGTCCTGTTTAATAAAAAAAAGTGTTTAAATTCCATACAGATTGTATACGTTTTTCTTCCTTTCTTTCTTTCGAGAATGGCTGTTTTCTTCTTCATTAGTTAAGGAAAATACTACATGTCTGTTTTTTAGCATTAAATTTCACTTCAACCAAGAAAGTGTCCACGCTGAAGGATTTAGAACTGCTGGCAACACAGCACATCCTTAAGTTACTGCTGCCTCTTGAACACTTACTATAAGCTTAAGGTTTGCTCAAATGACTTCTAAGAAGAATTCTTATCTGGGCAAGTTATCTATTTCTGACTCTTTATTCAGTCCTTAACAATATGTATATATATGCCATGATCCACTTGAACTGTCTCACTCATCACTGGAATTTTGCAGAAAATCAAGTTTCTCAAAAGGCTCATAAAGAGGTAGAATGTTAAAGCTAATCCAAATGGAATGTGTAGCAACACCGAATTCCAACAACAAGGTTCTGTGGCGTATGGAGCCCACCTCCTTCCACAGAAATTAAAATTGGAAAAGCTGTTTTGTTCTCTGTATGCTTTTGCAACGGCACCACTTACAAGAGGTTTCTGAAACCTTGTTTTATATTTTTGGTGAGACGCATCCCTTTCATGTATTCCCCAAGACAATGAAAGGAGGTGACATAATTTCACTGACTCTTTTCTGAACTACAAGCATCGAAAGGCAGTCAACTGGGAATAGAAGGCCTACATTACAGCTTTGTTTGTGTCGCTAGCTCAGAATCTGGTAGAGTAGACAGATATGTAAATAAATATACTGCAGTGTGTGAACTGATCAAAACTAGCTCTGTGACCTTAGGTGAATCATAATTTATCTGAGGCTCAGTTTCCTCACCTTAAAATGCAGATGAGGTTGCTGCAAGAACAACTGAGACAGCACATGAAGAGGTTCTATAATCTGAAATGTATACACAAAAGGAAGACAGTATGATGATAACTTTCTGGTTTATAAACTGCCACGAGTATCTTTGAACTCCTGAACACCCCACGTATTCAGGTGTAGTTTCCAACTAGCAGGAACAAGCTGGTTTTTATTTCTACACTTGTTTTTTTTATTCAAATATGTGGGATCCACAGTACTCCAGTACTTGTGTAACTGTCTACAAATTCCAAAAGCTTAAAAAGAATACACCCCATCTCCTACCACTGAGTTCCCCTGGTCAAAGACAAATGGTTTTTTAATGTATCCTTTCAGGGATATTTTATAATTGGATTGTGTTAGATTGTGTATTCCTTTTATCATGAGTAAGGCTGAACATTTTGTTTTACAGCAGTTTTGACTCCTTTTCTACAACTACTTATATCATTTGCCCATTTTTCTGTTGGCCCCTCTACGTCTTGACTAGGGGAGCATTTCATCTTGCAGATTCAGCCATTATTACCAAATAGCTGTACAGTTCACCAAAACTCTTGCACCTGCAATCCTATGAAAATTTGGTCCTTCAGTGTGATTAACACTGGCAAAGGCCATACGCAGTCTTAGCAGGAAAGCAATATGATCTGACTTGCATTCTCAAAAGCTAATTCTGCCATAATATGCCACAAGAAGAAAGGACTGAAGGAGAGTAAGGCTAAAAGTTAGGAGACCGGTTAGGAGGTAGGTAAAGTGATCCATAATATATAGTCACAATGAAATGCCAGCAATAATCCTACTAAAAAGGCTTCCGTTATGGATATAACCATATTTTTAAGAGGTTATTGAGTATCATCATAATCTAAACAAACTCATGAAAAATTAGAAGACAGAAGTTAATGAAAAAAGAAGTATTTCTACTTTTCATCCTAAAGATAGAGACCTGCATGTGCATTCTTTGTTTCCTCATCTATATAATAGGGACAACTGTATCTACCTCATAGGGTTGCTGCGGGGATTAAATGAGATGATACACGTAAAAAAATTTATAGTAGTGCCTGGCACACAGTGAACTTTCACTAATCACTAGCTATTACTATCATTATATATTCAAAAAAGGAAAGCAAGAGAGGCAGCATGCTGTGACAGCAAGGGAACTGACTAGGATGTCAGTCGTGGGCCTTCCACATTTGCTGTGCAGAATGCAGCAATTAACCTAGCCTCTTGGCCCTCAGTTTCCTCACCTGTTAAATGGTGAGAGGGAAGACATACGATATTTGTAATGGCACTTCTATCTCTAGTTCTCTATGATTCTGGCTTAAACTTTTTTTGTGTGAAAAATCTAATTCAGGTCTAAAATTTGCATGTATATTTATTTGTGGGATATTCTTCATTTTTGTTTTATTTTAACCTTAATTTTGAATGAAATAAATGCTAAAATGTTTCCAAATATCAAAGTTCAAACAATAATTTTCTATTTATGGTGACATATTTGATTGTATTTTGCTTCCTTTAGGAAGTTATTATAAAATGGCAGCTTGTAACACAGTTTATGAACAGAAAAACTGACAGCTGAGAGAATGAAGCAGTTTTTTTCTTTTTTTTAAAGTTGTGAAATTTTTCTAGTTATAAACCATCTGAGTTTAGAAAACCTGACTATCTAGTAAGGAAAATTTAGAAAGTATAAAGTGAATTTCCCATATATTATAAAAGTATGTTGAACTTCTAAATGTATTATGGAATTATATGCCCTAGGTAAATAATCTTACATGGAAAATTCAAACTTTGGAAAAAAGTACTAATTTAGATAATTATTATTTACATTATATAAAAGAACTTACTGAAATAAAAATCTTAGAAACTATATGAAAATGATTTGTACACTTCATCCATAAAATACATGCATAGAAGGCTTATATAAATGGATTTACTATTTTTGAGTCCTTCATTACATGTGTATGCAATCACGAACACTTGTACAACCAAACTCCAGATGAAGAGGCGCAGGCTCTATTCTGAGAGAGAAGGTAATGTAGTAATAGGACACACACACACACACACGCACACACCATCTGTTTGAAATCACATGTGGGTTAGAGGCTGCCTCCACCATCCACTGTGTGGACTCACGGGTTCTCTTGTATGAAACAGTGAATGCACTTCCTGTCCTGGCTTCCAAGATCATTCTGAGAGTCAAATAAGAAAAACGTATGTGACTGTGCTTTTCTAAACTGAAACACACCATGAAAATGCTATACAAAGGCATTACTATTGCCTTTTTAGTGATGCTACAAGCTCTTCATTCACTGTGTGAGTTCTGATCTAAGCTATCATACTGGTAACTCAATCCACAATAATGATACACAAATCTTCTATCAGCATGCCCTAATTTTACTCTGGCATTCATGGAGCTGTGGTAAGAATAAGAGAGCATTAAAAAAAAAAAAAAAGTAAAAGATATGATCCTTGTCCTTGAAGAATTACCATTTAGTTGAGTAGAAAATAAAACCTGGGGACTTCCCTGGTAGTCCAGTGGTTAAGACTTCGCCTTCTAATGCAAGGGGTGCAGGTTCGATCCCTGGTTGAGAAGCTAAGATCCCACATGCCTCGTGGCCAAAAAACCAAAATATAAAACAGAAGCAATATTGTAACAAATTCAATAAAGACTTAAAAAAATGGTCGACATCAAAAAATAAAAATCTTAAAAAAAAACAAAGAAAGAAAGAAAAGAAAACCTATCAACAGGGAAAAATGATAAAGTCACAGAGCAACCGAACGAGATTCCAGGCAGCATCCTCGGTGCTGAGGATGTAAACCATGAGCAAAACAGTGTCTGCCCTCGTGGACCTCACATCCTAGTGGCAGAGACGGCCATCGAATAAACAACTGAAAGTTAAGAATGAGTATAAGAAAACAGAAGTACAGGAACTCTGAGGGTATAAGAGGAGGACCCAACTTAGACTAGGGACAGTGAAGTTTCCCCAAAGAAGTCCTATTTAAGCTGAGACCTTAGCTGAAGTTAGGATGCAGGTAAATCAAACTAGATCCGAATAAGACTAAGACTATGTCTGACCGGTGAAGTGGATGCCACAACGTATATTCTTGGAAGCCAAAGTTCCTGCCTTCAGCTGAATCCTAGTGGTCACTGGGCACCCTTTTGTTTGGTTAGGTCTTGTGAATGGTTGGTTTAGCATTTACAATCCCTTTCTTGAAGGCTTCCCCTAATTCTGCTGCTAAATGTAAAGAAACCACAGGAAAAGGCAGCATCACCCCTCTACAACGGCCTGCCCTCTCACCTACGGACACTGACATCCCTGTCCCGTCTTTATGGACTTTCCTACTTTCAAAAGGAAATCTCTTCCTTGCATCCAAGGCAGGGCTTCCACTTGATGCTCTGAATTCCGACCCTTCTCATCTCTCCAGGGATGTTCAACAGTGTCTGTTCAAAAAAACTAGTCAATGACTCTTGACGCTGCTTAACAAAATGAAGCCAAACTTATCAGCCCAGCAATCAAGTCTCTTCAAAATGTGACCTGACCTATTTCCCCATCATGGCTACACGGTCATCATGGTGACCCCACTCTGATTCGATCACTCCCACTTTTACCTCCCTGCAGGCACCAGGTTGCTTTCGACCTGTAAACATTCACACATTCACTCACTTAACAATTATTTATTGACTACCTCTCATGTTCCTGGTAATGGGCTATTCACTGATCTAATAACAACAGTTGACATTTAATGAGCAGATATTATGTGCTAATGGCTTTGTTCATTACTTGTCCTTTTAAACTTCAAAACAACTATGAAGACATTGAGGCTCACAGAGGTTAATTCGCTGAAACCACTTTCAAACTTTTTTTTTTAACCACAATCCATAGTAAAGAAATATATCGTATACCATGATTCAATGTGTATAGGTGAGTATGCACGTGTTTATATATTCACATTCAGTATTCACACACACTGTACTCTTCACAAAACAATTTCTACCCTGATTATGTGCAATGTTCTCTGATATTTTATATATTTTTTTCACTGAAAAAACGCACGACTGAGCGGCGCAGTTTGGGAACAGAATGCTAGATTGTGTCCTCTACCGAACACTGGTTCACAGTGTGCCCAGAGGGCCGTCTGCCTCCACGACACTGATGTGCTCCTATCCTTCCTGGCTCTGTCTCCTGCGGCTTCCATGGCATTCCCTGGCCTTCCAGAAAAGCAGACACTTTCATATGCTGTATGTTAGCTGAGACAGAGAAGTTGTCACACTGCCATCATTTGCTGGGGTGACTATCTCCCCCCAGATTGTGAGCACTGAGGCTTTAAACAACACACTCTCTTCGTATCTGACTCCTCAGGACCATGCAAAGGGACTGGCAGAGAACTGGAACCAAAAAGTACAGGTTTTTAATGAATAAGAAAACATCTTCATTCAGAACCCATTTACTGTTACTTTGGGAAAACAGCTTAATAACTGTGATGGTCTGGCTCCTTGTTTCAGAGTGAGTATATTCAAGTAATCATTTCTGGGGAAAGGCGGACAGCTATTCAAAAAAAGAACAACTGAGGGCTTCCCTGGTGGCGCAGTGGTTAAGAATCCACCTGCCAATGCCGGGGACACGGATTCGAGCCCTGGTTCGGGAAGATCCCACATGCCGCGGAGCAACTAAGCCTGTGAGCCACAACTGCTGAGCCCGCGTGCCTAGAGCCCGTGCTCCACAAGAGAAGCCACCGCAATGAGAAGCCCGCGCACCACAATGAACAGTAGCCCCCGCTCGCCGCAACTAGACAAAGCCTGCGGGCAGCAATGAAGACCCAATGCAGCCAAAAGTAAATAAATAAAATAAATAAATTTAAAAAATCAAAAGAAAATAAGGGGAGAGATCCCCCTTCCCTCAAAAAAAGAACCACTGACAGCTAATGGCCCAGAAGCACCGTTATTTCTATCACCTAAATGTGTGCCGTGTGCGTTCGCTCTGCCCGTCTCCACGGTCACTGCAAATTCAAATTTTAGCTTCACCACTTATGGTTAGGTGACTTCAGGCAAGTTAGTTAACAGTGAAGCCTCAGTTTCCTTCTCTGAGAAAGGTGCATGACAACGGAGCCCACCTCGTAAGAGTAAATGAGAAAACGTTATGTAAAGCGTACAGCTCAGTGCCTGCACACAGAGCAGAGGCTCAATAAGTGACAGGTGTTATTATTCATATTATTTTTAATACAATCCACCATTTATTTCCCAGCTGAATGACTCCAAGTTTTCAAACTAGCCTCCCTTGCCAGGCTCCCCTTCAAGCCATTCACTGCGGCTAAGTCAGGAAGTGCCGCACATCCCTGGACTGCGCTGAATTCACCGAGTGATAAATGCCGCACCCTGTGGCCTCCTGGCAAATGGCTTGGTGCCTTTCCCCAGGTAGCACACAGCTCTGTGTCACTGTGCTGGCCTGCCAGCTCTGCACCTCCTCCACCAGAGCCAGTTACAGCTGATGGGTAGCGTTCCCCACTCAGCGCACTATCCGGAAACCAGTGTCCTTTCCCTGACAGCTAGTTCCAGAAATAACTGGCTGCCCATGTTACTCGGCTCAGAGGACTGAAGCTTGTCAGTTTCAGGCCACTTAACCAACAACTCTAGTACTGCTTAGCTCTGAGGGGCGGAAGACTCAGTGTACATCCTTCCCAATCCTGCAGAGTCCCCGGAGTTTGCCTATTAAGAGAGGGAGAGTGGGACTGGGGAGCAGAAGGAGCGGGGAGAAGGAAGAGAAGAAAGGTAGACAGATACACAGAAATAGGTATGAGTCCTATCAAGTGCCTGAATAGACTCGATATAAAGAGCAAGGATCTCGATTTCTGTTTGTTACTGGATCACGAGCACGTATGATAATCACTAGCTTGATAAACATTTATGCAAGGATGAATCAATCCATTAGGGTTTTTTGTGGGGTTTGAAGGGAGACCAGAGTCTCAAATAAGACTTTTCTCTTTCTGGTTATAAAGGAAACCCCCCAAGACCTCGCCCAAGCATCAGGGCGTACTGCTCTTCTGCTGGGGGCTTGGCAAGGGGCCCTGGAGCTCATGTGAGACAGGCCCCATCTTGGCCAGGCTCGTTTCCACCACCTAGTAAGAGCTTTACAACTTGTCCTGAAGTTTATTGCAAAGGCACATGGGTTCACTTAGATATTTAATTACAACTTGATAATTTTTCTTTTAACTTTCTGGCTGTGCCACACAGCATGTGGGATCCTAGTTCCCTGACCAAGGATCAAACCCGCGCTCCCTACACTGGAAGCACGGAGTCTTAACCACTGGACCACCAGGGAAGTCCCCACGGTTTGATAATTTTCTGAATGCCGTTTTCCATGTATCCAATAGCTGAAGGCAGGACCTCATCTGGAGTTATTCAGTCTGCAGGTTGAGAATGGTTTTCATTAGGGTCATTCCCCTACAAATATTTATATTATTAATCAATGGAAAATTCCTAGACAACCAATCTATTCTAAATATTGCATGGCAGTATAAGTCATGTTAAGTCTAGGGAAAATGCTACTTCAATCTTTATACAGAGGCCAGTATTAAAGACTAATTAAGCCAAAGATGCTTCTCTTTTTCTTAATGTGTTTTTAAGAAAACACATTGCTATCTTGAAATCTTAGAAAACTGGCCTAACAGAGAATTGGCATTTCTAAAATGTCTATCTATGTTATTATCAGATAAGTGAGTTTTCAAGACCTTTTAAATATTTTCTTCAACACCATACCATTTGTGGTTTATTAAGTGGGTATTTTTCCACTTAATATTTTAAAAAATGCTATATGATTCTCTTATTTGAAAAAAAGAAAATTCTTAGAGGAAAGAAAAATCCACTGTGACTATCTAAACCTTAGCAGATCAAAAAAATTTTTTCAAGCAACTGATTTATGTAGTCCTTATAAACAAATCACATTTTCCATATAAGGGATGAAATGAATACAGAATGCTTCTACGCAATATGAATGAAGAAAAACTCTTCACTGCAAAGACAGAGATACAGCTTATCTTTAGAAGTACTTTAAAAATTCTCAAAAATAGAATGAAATTATACTCAGGCCTTAAGTCCTATCTGGAGGAGATGCTACACAGAAAAATACAGAGGAAAGCACCATGAATCCAAATAAGCAATGACAGGTTATCACAGCTCCACAAGGGTCACTGATGGGTTAAAGGACCATCCAATGAACATGCATCCCTAAGTTGAAGGCTGTTACAAAACTGATTTAGAAAGAAAGTCAAATAAATAATGGAGCAAACCCAGGGAGTTTCAGAAAATTAAACTGGAAGGCATTTTAACATGGACCTGAGCCTCCAGCTGTATATCCTTTCCCTCTTGGTGCAAGACAACAAACTCTGCAACGTCATCACTGGAGACCTTGAATCCTGTTAGAAAAAGCAACGTTAAGCCCAAGGCCCAAATCATGGTTCATGCCACCCATGAAAGAGAGCACAGCACAGGAAGAGCCACCGTGCTCAGGCTACTGCAGGAGAGCAATCGGGCGCAGTACCAACTACACACAAACGCGATTCCTTCGTCAGAGGTGCCTCTTCGGCTGGCAGAGCTCCAGCGCCGTCAGGACACCCACAAAACACCCAGGGTTCCATAAGCCACCAAAAAGCCAGGCGCGTTTTGCCTTTGGCACGTGGACAATTTATTGTCATGTTGGCATCTGTTAAAAATTCACAGAATAACTGCCTTGTTTCTTCAAGGCAGTTCAATAAAAGATGTTTCTCCACATGTGTGAAATAATGGTCACACGCTGTACCACCTTAGCAGGGAGCCTCCGACTATAAACACAGAGTGATTTCTCATCACAAATAGGTGTCAGATTCCCATTTGGAGAGAAAAATAGATTTTAAAGAATATTCTTGTTACATTTTAGTATCTTCGGTGTTTATTTGCCTGCCTGCTTCTCTTCACAACATGAACTGCTCTGAGGAAGACAGAAACTAATGACCCATTCAAGGCTGTAACCCGGGCCCCCCAGTGTTCTCCCAGCTGTGCTCTCAGGTTAACTGGCAGAATCGCTCCCTCTTCCTTCCCTGCCACTACAGCGCCCTATATTCGGAGGCACAGGCGACAGCATCTAAGTTCTCCCCATCCACGCCCACAAAGCCCTCTCGGCTGCTGACATCATCCATCATCAGGAAAATGAGAGTCAGGGGAGGGACCAGACTAATTACCCAGATGGTAGATGGGGGCAAAATACCCGGCCTTCCCTTGTACAATTCTTTGGAGTTTTAGCTGCAAAAGTCCGCTTCAGTGCTGAGGGCAAAGCCAACTGTGAGTGTCACTATGTGCTGGAAAAAACCACCTTTTAAGGCTTTCGACCCAGGTCTCACCTGAGTCATCTGCGCCGGATGCTTACGCTTATTATCAATATTTGCACAGTGCTTTGCAATACATAACTTTTGGATACGAGGTTGCATTTGATCCATACAACATATCCACAGGACGCTCTGATCCCCATTTTACAAATGAGGAAGCAGAGATTTAATTAACCGTCCAAGGTCACAAAACCAGTTAGTGATAAGTCTGCACCTAAACGCAAATTTTTTGGTTCCAAACTGCCTAAAGATTAAGATGAGGAAAAGGATGTACTGTAAGAGGCACTGGAGCTCTGACACTGAACAAGGCCACATGGTACTCACAGAGCTCTCGCTGGGAGAGAACTCCACTGGTACCCCCAGCAAGGGGTCCTGAGTACCGCCTGCCTGGGTGGGACGGTGCCCGGCCTGTGGGGCAGGCCTTTGTTCTTTGTTCTCTCAGTAAATGCGGACTGGACTCAGGGACCTAACAGGTGCCAGGCTGTTCGGAGGACATGAAGGGTGAGTAAAGATGGGCAAGGGATGGGGTGGGGTGGGGGTTGAGGAGTGGGTGGGTGGCAAAAGGGTCGGAGAGGAGCTTACATGAAGATCCCAGAAGGGACTCAGTGTAGCCAGAGACTGTGAGGCAGAGGTGTGATGGGAGCGAGACCAGAAAGGGAGGCTGAAAGGGATGAGAAGGGGCCTAGTAACCAAGTGCATCAGTAAAGCCTTTCTCCGAAGGCAACGGCAAGCTCTTCAAGGCTTTTATGAAGGGAATGACATGATCTCACCAGTCTTCTGGAAAGATCATTCTGGATGCAGCATGGAAGTGGAATGGACGGGAGCAAAGCTGAGACAGGAAGAGTGGTTGGGAGGTGCTGATGATGCCTCGGTGGCCTGGGCAGGGGTCGTGACAGTGAAAGCCAAGAAAGGGGGACCTGTGAGAAACAACCCAGGGGTGGAGGTCGCAGAATGGGATGACTAGTGTAGGGCAGATGGGAGAGAAAAAGACATCAAGGATGCCTTCTAGCTTTCTGGCTTGAGAAACGAGGCAGACAGCAGTCTTTCACTGAGGTCTTTTGGGTCTTTCACAGACCCAAAAAGCACAGGAGAAAACATGTTTTTAGAAATAAGTGCACGCAATGCCGAATTTACCTAAGATCCAGATATTCTCAAATACTTTCACTGAAGAATAATGAGCCAATTACAAATGAGTGTTAACTATTAAAAGCAAGCTTTAACTGGCAATTAAAAAAAATTACTGCACACACAAAAGTAACAAAACTTTGCTTCTTTTAAAATATTCTAAAATTGAGACTGATGATTCTTCAATGAATATAAATCAACTTTTATTGTATGGGATACTTGTTTTCTGAGCTCTTTGGTGAACAGATCTCTGGATAGTAGACTTAATAGGAATTCAACACTAACCCTAATACAATTCCTAGACTGTTATTCCCTTCATTACTGACTAGTTCGGCTTGGTCCACAATCCAGCCCAGAGGTAGAGTTCTGGGGCTGAAGAAATTAGAAACAGCTTTGTAGGTATTCTCTCTTGTATAGTACCTCCCATTTGAGTTTATTTTCATCTGTCACTGATTATAAAAAAGGATCCTCAATTAAGAGCAGAGGCTAAATTAATTGCATCTGGGGGTGGGGGCAGACTATCATTAATGCCTTAACACGTTGATCTACTATGTTTACTAGACAATGCTTGAGGAAAGACATCTGTTTTCTCTTTGACAATACCCTTGTCCTGAAAGGCAGCATCTTTTTATATTTGGTATGCTCATGATATAAATGATAAGAACACTTTTATACGCAAGAACAATTAGAAAGGTAGATTAGGAGATCGTTTTCGGACAACCAGTATACCTACCCTGTGAAACATCTCAGCATCTGCAGACTGACTGTCATACTTAAAACTGAGAATCTCATAGAAAGAGCAACAAAATAATTTCTGTAGTTTGCAGAAACAGAAAAAAAAAATCCTACTTCCAAGTCCTGAACAACTGGTGGTCTCCTTCATTTCTATACTTACTGGCTAATCTGTTCTCAACAACTGAGTTAGGTCAATTAAGATGATCAAAAATAATTTTTAAAATTTCAAAACTGGTTTTTGGTGTAGATATCACTAGGAAATAAGCTAGTAGCATTAACATTTTTCCCCAAAGTTTTACTTATTTCCATCTGAATATTCCTGGGTTATAAAGAGCATGGCTGGCCCCTGGACAATTCACTTAGTGCAAGGCTCCAGGTGCGAGCACCCCAGCTCAGACTGACATCGGGTCTGTACGGTTGTAGAAATATGCCTGGGAAGAATGGAAGACAGAAGTGGTAGCTTTACTCTGGTGCAAGAGAGAGAAACACTCTACGCTCCAGCAAATGACCTATAATGGGAAAACTGAAAGGAGACATCTCAATATGGTAAGCTTTCGTCATTTCAGAACGAGAAATATTTTGTTCTTTGGTTGTTCTGTGCTCTGAAAAGATGTGACACTTCTGAATGGCTGTGAAGGCTGAATTACTTTCTGTTGTCCAGCATCCATAATAGATGCTGAACATCTATTATATAGGAGGTGCTGCTGTAGACAAAGGGATGCAGAACATAAACGAGCTTCAGTTCTGGCCCTAAGAGTTCAGTCTAAGCTACAGTAAGATGCTGGATTTATTTTAAGAGATCTCTTTCTTGCCCTTGGCATTAAAAAGTAAGAGAGAGACTTGCCCTCAGCAAATAGAATGTAGCTAGAAATTTAATAAGGAATATTCTATTCAGATGCTGAAAGAAGCTAACATACCTCATTAAAGAGGGAACAAAATTATGCCAAGGCAGTTAACATTTGGGATTAATAACGGAATAAAAATAGACAAGAATGATGAAGACATATTCTATTCAATCAATCTACACAGAATATGTAAGTTTGAAACCTTATACTTTTGAAGTACACAGATTCTGATTCACCTTCTCATGGTAGCACACAAAAAGAACATCTAAATGCCTGAGCTCACCCCATCTGCTACACACTTTTTCTGGATAATGGCACTGTTTGTATTTATCAAACTGGAGCTACTGATAAATATCACTGTGAATATCAGATTCCAAAGATGAGGATTCTGTGATTCACTTGACGTACAGCTGTCAAGGACTAAGTTTGGCTGGATTAAATACTTGAGATATGTGAAACGGCAAAATTTTGTTATTTTTTTCCTTGTCCTGCAACTATAGAGTAAATACACAACTTGTCTAGCTTGTCTACTTTGGGCACCACTGATACAGTAACAGCTGATTCTCAATTAGCTACAGGAAGCCTGTATACTTTGACTGCTACTCTGTTTAAACAGTTGAGAGGAAGAAAAGGCTGTCATGTGGCTGGACAAGAATAAAGGTTGGGGGTTGGGGAACTCAGTAATTCTGGAAGATTTCACCCAGGATGCCCTCCGTACAGATCTGACGGTCACGGAATGGCGCCAAAGAAGTACCTCCAGTGATAGAATACATTTTCTAGCACATCACGGTCCGGTAGCAGCATCAGTTCTGCTTGCAATCCATGTCCAAAAGGGAAAGTTCTTAGCGGTTCTGCTTTCAGCATATCTCAAGGACTAATTAAATCCTCATTACTACCTTCTAATTATTCAAATACTATGGGATCACACTAAGGAAGTCCCTGCTGGCGCACTAGATGAGAAGGGTTAAATAACCTATGTTGATTTTGAGAATCCAGATCTAGTTCAGACCTTCAGAAAACCACTAGCATTAAAATGAATATTTAACTAGACACCACTGTGAAAATTAAAAGGGAATTCAATTAAAAGCTTTTCAAAACATTAATTCTGAACCTCTCTACATCTGTCCAAATAAATAAGCCTTCTTGAAACATTTTCACCTAATTGCTAATCCAATAAACTAGAAGGGCATTTGCTAGTTTCATGAAGCTTAACATTTTACAGGGGTTAAAAATGTGATCATTTTGATGTTAATAATAATCATGCTTATTTATCTACTCAGATAATCATTCCACACTCCCTCCAAGTCCTCTTGGAAAACAGGACAACCCACTAATAAGCCATTTCCTATTGCTCTTTTCAAATTTTAAGATATATATGCTAAAGAATAAGAAGGATAAAGCTAATCTAAACATGTTAGCTACAATTTTCTTGTAAAACGTATTTCAGTATTGTAGGGTTATCCTAACTGTCCCTCCATTGCCTTAGTTCATATAATTCACAGTACTGTATTTGATTTTCTGCATGAGATGCTTTAATAGCAATTCTGTATGTTGTTATATGAGGTCTGCAGAGAAAAGATGTGGTTTAAAATAAAAACCAATGGCAAATGTGTTACAGAACACTAAACTGACGTTTTAAAAAAAAAGCAACCCAAAACTCATATCGGTAATGAAGAAGTTAAAACCAAAGAATCTGAACTGATTTTCTTTATTCAGTTAGTAAGAAGCACCACATAATACGCAAACAGGAGAGAACTAAACCAAGTTTTATAGTGGAAAGTACATGAAACGTAGTGACAATACTACAGAAGAATAAAGCGGCCAGTAAACATCCCAAATGTCTCCCTCCCTTCTGTAACTTATGAAGGGCATATCCACATATACCTTCATAGATGGAGAAGAGAAAACTACAGGAATTCAGTTATTTTCACCTACGTACAATGTGGGGAAATGAATTTGTGACTGATGTCCTTTGACACACTCGACACCAGAACCACCAGGTGAAGAGGGTATTGAGCTGAAGAGGGGGGTGGGCACTGCAGGGCCTGGGATCTGGACAGGGCACGGACTCTGCGCTCAACTTCGGGGAGACGGCATGGCCTTGCTGTTGTCAGTGCTCTTCAGACCCCAGGACAGCCTCCGATTCGCAAACTTCTCCTGAACAGGGTATGTAGTTTATTAATAAATGTTCTTCCTGAATGGGGATACAAAGACCAAACACAAAGGAATGACAGCAGAGCAAGCGATCAGCTTCTTGGGCCTGCAGGAACCTAGCTCCAGGGCAGTTTGTTAGCACTGCTGTCCCCCACGAGGACTTTGGAGACGACCCAGAAAACTGCACCTCCAAAGGAAAGTAGGCTGCATCTCCTGTTCTGTGCAGCTGTCTCTGGGCAAGTGTGTTTCTAGATTCTCTGCCATTAAAGAAAATCTATCTCCTGTGGGTACATTAAAGAAAATGTGTATAATTGTGGAATCTTACTCTCTTATAATCTTACTTGTTAAAACAAAGGAAGTGTAAAAGGAAGTGTTTAACTTGGTTATTTTAGCACTCAGCAGTACAGAAGCTATGTTCTTATCTTGGCTATCAAGGTCCATGGTTTCGGAGAAAGAATACATTTTTTAAAATAAGATGCTAACTCACCAATGTATTTTTTTTCCTCTCTGCTTCTTTCATTACTTCCTTAAATAAGGGGAGGGGGCAGAGATACAAACTGTAAAGGTATAAATGAAGTTAAATTACTTTTCAATACATGGGAATCAACACTGGGGAATTTTCTAGCAACGGTTTTCTTAGATTTATTTTGCACTATATATACTGTTGGTACATACCAAATGATGGTAAAACAAGGAAAAGGTTTTCATTATCGTATCAAATCATTAAAATGTGTCATTTGCCATTAAAATATCTGATCAAGTGTCATTAGGCAGGAACTAACGTTTCTTCCTAGATTTTAACAAATAACAAAGCCATTTTTTAAAAAAGTACTTGCTACCCAATTTTAGAGGAAATTTAACTCACACGTGGCAAAGTATCATCCAACAGTCATTTTTAAATAAGTTTTCCTTCTCAGGGGTTGAGCAACCAACAAAAGGCGCACAAGGGATGCACATGGTGCAGGCAGCACAGTCTCAGGGGAAGTTTGAGGAATACATTCATAAAAATCAATTCAGATTTAGCAAATCATAAAACTCATTTTTGCTATTTGAAGGAAATGGTCATTATATTAGCCAGATTGTTATGTATCCACTACTAGTTACCAAAACCGCACTATACGTAAGAGGGGGGGAAAAAACCCCAAACATATCAACATAGTGGTTTCCATACAGTGACACCAGAGGAACATCCTCAATTTTGCCTTGCAAATGTATGAAGTTAAAAGTTTGATTTAACTACATTTCTTGTCATCTCGTCCTTCATATTTGGTTTTCTACATTTTAAAATTCCTTAAACATTTATCAGGAGGAAGGGGTTGGAAAGACACTGGAGGACGTGGGGGGGGTTCTCTTTTTTAGTTCTTAGCAGTAAAGGTTAGAACTGTAGGGCTTCCAAATAAGGTATCTCTTATCTTTTGATCCTTGCAAAATTAGCAGAATTCTCGCAGTAGGAATGATGTTTCAGGGATATGGTGAAGATTAAATAACAAAAATCTTCATTTTAGCTCTGGGTCTGGCCTGCGTGGGCTTTCAGTGTAGGATAATTTCTTTTATCCTTTTTTCTTCACTTCCTTGACCGAGCCACACAAGGTAGGTACAACCCACGGCCAAGAAAAGGAGTTTGGGGAGAATTCCCCCTGGCTTGGCGTTAGTGCTCTCTCCATGAACGTCTGTAATGTCTTCTAGACAACCAGAGCCATATGAGGAGTTAATACAGAACAAGCAATTGATAGAGAGGATGTGAGATGCAAGACTGATTTACAGGAGGCCACAGTGGAAAGTTTAGAGAAACAAATACACACATCACACAACTATGAAAACATATTATAGCATCGTTATAAGGCAGGGGCTGCCCAAGTGCGGTCCTCAGATGAGCAGCATCAGCAACACCTGGGAACTTGTCAGGAGTGCAGACTGTGAGCCTCCACACCTCAGACCTACTGAATCAGACACCTGCGGGAGTGGCCTAGCAATCTAGTGTGACAAGGTCTCCAGATGATTCCTGTGCACCCTCAAGTTTAAAAACCATGAACTACTCCATTATTAAGACATACTGTAGTGTTTTGATAAGGGAATTAAAGTATTAATTATACATTAAATTATAATAAAAAAGTTAAATATGTAAAGGTATTAGAAATTAAAATTTCATTTTATTCTTACTAAACATTCATTTTAACGTGAAAGATAGATAAGGCTAATTCATCTTTTCACTGGTATTACTTTCTAAATAACACATTGCTGAGTTTTTAATACGTAAAATAACTGAAACTTTATACTTATAATTCTAATTAGAAACAAATCATCGTCTTTACAACCCATACAGTAATAATTATAAACATTGGGGGTCAGGAGCCTTTAAGTATCGGCTACCAAGCCAGCAGTTTCTGTCTTCTGGGCGGGTGTGAAAGAGGAAGGGGAGTGAAGGAAAGTGGCGTCTCCATGGGGTGGGGCAGATGAGCCTTGACCCACAGGCAGTGGGAAGCGATTTGGCAAAGCACTAGACGGTGCAGCAGGCTTCTAAGGCCCAGTCTACGCTAATCTGGATTAAAATCACCACCTCCACCATCAACAAAAGTAGCTTTACTTCTGAAGGGGAGAGAGAAGACAGAAGCAAACAAAGGGAGGCCTAAGGCTTCAATCAAGGCAATAACACGGGGGTCAACACGCAGAACTGAGTGAAAGGTCAGAGAGTTTGCAGGTGTGGGACAACCTGATTGTCCAAGGGCTTCAGGAGTAGCTCACATTCTTTTCTCCGGCTCTGGCACTAACCTGCTTCTGAGGATGGGAAGGTCACACAGAACCTCTGCGGTCCTCGTATTCTTTATTCATAAATTGAGGTGAACAGACTCTATAATCTTTCGGGTCAGCTCCAGTTCTAAGATCCTACAATTCTACAGTACAAGGTCTTACTCTGTGTTTAAAATTTTACCGTTAAGTATCAGGGGACAAGTAACTGATCCAACCCGCTAAACAGACACACATACTCAACAATACTTTTTTACCTCTTTAGGACCAATATCCAAGTTGAATCATTAACAGTCATTTTTACACAGCTAGATCAAATATCAGACTATAGTCACGTATGAAGTATACTTCATGGTTCTATGTGGACATATATATTCTTTGGGTCTTGAACTGCACTTTGGTAAAACCACCCAATCTGCAAGAAAGCATCCTTCTTTTCAGTATTTATTGTTACATGTAGGTTCTTATTTATTACTTTCATCTGATAAGGAAACATAATATCCTTTGAAAAATTATTTATAAGGAGGTGCATAGGTAAGCAAATTCACATAAGCCTTATATACTCAAAACACAAAGGTATGTAAGATATGAATTGAAGACCAACCTCTTTCCTGTGGCATTGGTGACTGGCTCAAGGCAGGATGAGAACTGGATTCTGACTGGCTCCCAGGTGGCTGAGGAGGCATCTGACTGCCTGTAAAACACAGGAGGGGAAGTGGGGATAGAGAACCCTCTGCATTAACGTTGCAATTGTGCAAAACCAAGACACGGTTAAATTTAATCTTCATGTTCACAAAAGTACGGCTTCACAAAGAAAATTATATAGCTCGAAGAGTGATATTTTTACACATTTTTGGTAAAACAATGAGGAAACAGGCATAAACATATTTATCGAATTACCTCCTGAAAAGTTCAGTTTCTTACTGTATGAGTCCCCAAATTCACAGACAAATCAATCTGTAGCTGAAATCTCCTGACACACACTTCGACAATGCATTTAACAAAATCCAAGATTGATGAATTAAACTCATCCTCCTGAGTTTAGACTAGTCTCTAAGTGGGAAGGCATGAATAGTGGCCAACAATTTTTCATTGGTAATATTTATTCAATATAGTAATATCAAGCGACTTCTAAAAAATCTTTATAAGTCAGAGATTTAACAAAAACTTAGAGGAAAATCTCAATTAAAAACACACTACTATAAAATATAGTGTACATTACCACTAAAGAAGAAATATTATTCTGTATCTCTTTTGATCTTTATTGCTAATAAAGCAATATTTACCATCTATTTGATTTCCATTTATTTAATTTTTGCTGTTTCTCTTTTCAAATTATAATGTAAGCTCCTCGAGCCAGGAATCATGCCTTTTACTCCTTTAATCCCTCCATTAGCATAACAAATATTTAATAAATCTTTGTTATTGAATGGTCCTTAATCTGAGAATATGAATTAAAGCAAAAGATATTTACTATTTTATTAATTAAAGAGAGACAGTGAATCATGTGAAGGCTAGAGACAGGATTTTGAAATTTAAGAATCATCAGAGCCACCTGACAATCTCAACTCACTTTCTGCCTCAGAAGTTTAGATACATTTCTGAGACTAAAAGTATTATAGAATAAAAACGGCAGTTGAATTTAGCATAATCCTCAAAGCACTGTGTAACCATTCATTTACTCTTGGACACCTGTAGTAAATTAGTATTAGTACCAAATAAATAACTATAAAGTAAAAAACACCTACATTCTGGGTGACAGCTTGAAGGGTGAACACTGCCATCAACATGGCTACAGATACACAAAGCATATGAGGACCATGCTGTTTTTATCTTCTAACCTCCCCCTTTGCTAAAATAGATTGGAAAGACAGAAATACACACACACACAGACACACACACATATACACACATATCCATATATACCTGCATATATATATATCCCTACATAGCCCTCTGGTACGGTAGTCTGTGATCATGCTAGATCAGGTGAACTGCTCTGACACCATAGGACCCACTTCTTGCATAGTTCTGTATATTGCTAAGAGGAATCACAGTTATTGAGTAGAGAGGGAAATTAATGTACTGAAGATTACCACCAATTCACCTCAACAAAGGTCGTGATGCAGAGCCTGGTGTTTTACACAAAAAACAACCCCTTCTTGTGTTTTTACCTGATGGCGTATCTATTAGGCCAGGCAGCCTGAGTACAGACCAGGAAGAGAATGGTCTCTGAGGACCACCCCTCATTAACTGACTCTAATAACAGCTGTATCTGTGACAGCCAGAGAGGCAGGAAGATGATTTTCTATCTAGATAATAGGTATAAAGAATTGTTAAAATACAACGATAAAAAATTCTCAAACTGTTTTTGGGAGTTTGGTTTCTCACTTTTAGAAAAGAATGTAAAACTTATGAATGTACTTGAATGCTGCTGGGTACAACTGCCACCTTCATTCTCAGATAAAGTGAAAATCAAGAGCTGAATTTATAGACGCTGAAAAATGTGCTGTGAAACCAGCAGGAGTTAGAGCCACAACTAGATGATAAAAGACCTAGACAGACAGCAAAGAATTTGTTTACCCATTCAGCATTTACTCTTGGACAGCTGTAATAAATTAGTATTAGTACCAAATAATTAAATATAAAGTAAAAAACACTTACATTTTGGGTGAAAACAACTTCAAGGGTAAACACTGCCATCAGCTTGGCTACAGATACACAAAAGTTGCTGTGTGTCCACTCAGGGTCATGTGGTTCCTATGAAATACCCTAAGGCCCCCAAGCTCCAGTCCATTTAGAAACTTAAAGCACTCTGCAGCCAAATACTGACTTTCTAAAATGTCACTGGGGAATCAGCTGCAGTAAGACAGTAAGCGCTTACATTATAATGATTGTTTCTGCATGACAGACTGGATTCATAGACTCATGACAGTAAAAACAAACAGTAATTCTACGTTAATACTGGACACCACTACTTACACTATGCACGCCCCAGGCACTGCTCTTATATACAATATTTCAAGTAAAAATAAAAAAAGGCTGTAAGAACTCTCATGAATTCATAAAATACTTCCATATCCAAGCAGCACTACTGGTTGTCTGGTGCAATTCTAAGAGAGATATCTCTGAAGCAATGAGCTATCTACTCATTTACTAAATCCACCCTTTAAAGAAACAAACAAGAGCCTTTTCATGGTAAAGCCAGACTTGCCCAAACTGTTTAAAATTCTCCATTTGCTTCCAACCCCTATCTTTCCATCAGTAGCTGCATAGTTACTAAGAAATAACTTCATCCACCATTAGCACAGGTATAAGCACCGTCACAGCAGATGATGAATCAGAAAGCATGTCTGAGAAACATAATATAGAATACTCATTTCTGTCCACTGTCCATATAAAGAAGAAAATTTAGAGCCCTTTGAACCAACTGAATTGACTGAACACCTCCAAAACCATGGATTTTTATGATACATGTTTGACGTAAGTAAAACCTCTTGGTAATTATTTTAAAAGAGAATGTTGCCATATATAGTAAATAAACCAAATTCACAAGAAGGCTTTAACATTAAAACTGAGTTTTTAAAGAAAGCCCCGGGCTTCCCTGGTGGCGCAGTGGTTGAGAGTCCACCTGCCAATGCAGGGGACAGGGGTTCGTGCCCCGATCCGGGAAGATCCCACATGCCGCGGAGCGGCTGGGCCCGTGAGCCACGGCCGCTGAGCCTGCGCGTCCGGAGCCTGTGCTCCACAACGGGAGAGGCCACAACAGTGAGAGGCCCGCATACCGCAAAAAATAAAAAAATAAAGCAAGCCCCATTTTCCCCTTAGTCTGTGTCTATAACGATGTAAGCACAATGGGGGGAAAAAAACTGGAAAACAACTATCCTGAGATAGAATAAATTCCACCACTTCACACTGATGCATTCATTCTTCAGTGACTATGTACACAATATTGTCCTAAATTTTGGTGCAACAAACTAAGAAATGAAACATCAATAAGTCACCTGAATTTCTACTTTTGCTGACTTAATACTGTAAGCACAAGTCTATACTATAATTTTTTACAAAAAAGCTCTATGTTTAATGAATTTTAGACTCAGAGAAAAGTTATAAAGCTATACAAGGAGCTGCCTTATATTCCTTAATCCACCTCCCCTGTGTTCATATCTTATAGAACCTTTATATAATTATCAAGAGGAACAAGATGGTACAAGATTATTAATTAAAGATATTTGAATTTCACCAATTTTTCCACTTAACGTCTCTTTTTCCATTCTAGGGTCTCATATCGCATTTAGTTGTTATTTCTCCCTAGTCTCCTTCAGTCTAATCAGTCTTTCCTTATATTTTATGACCTTGATGCTTTTGAAGAGTACTGACCAGTCATTTTGTAGAATGTTCTTCAATTTGGCTTAGTCTGTTATTGTGTCATGATTGAAACTAGGTAGCGCACTGTGGTACCACGAAAGTGTCACGCCCTTCCCAGTTCATTCTACCAAGGGGTTCATGACATTGATGTTTCATTGTGGTAACCTTTACCTCAATTACTAGGCAAAGCTGTTGTCCACCAAGCTCCAATAAAAAGTTACTATTCTGCCCTTGGTAATTGATAAGTATCTTAGGAGGTATTTGAGACTATGCAAATCCTGTGTCTCCTCAAACCTGCATCCACTAATTTTAGCATCCATTAGAGAATCCTGTCTGCAACATTTATTACAGTGGTGTTTGCTAACAGTGATTCTTTATTTCCCTCTTTCCTTCCACATTTGTTAATGGGAATCTATTACAAGGAAGAACTATCTCTTCTTCTCTACTTGTTTATGTATTTATTAGACTGTTTGTATCCAGACTCAGTGTGGTAGACACACTACAGAATGACTTCCAATGAGTCACACTCTTCTGTAATCTCCACCTCTTCACTGAGGGCAGAACCTGTGACTTGGCTTCTAGCCAAAGAAAATAACAAAAGCGATGGGCTATCATTCCTAAAATTATTTTATATGGCAAAGTTAAAGCGATTTTACAGATGTAATTAAAGTCCCTAACCGGTTGACTTTGAAAAAATCAAAAGGGAGATAACCCTGTGTAGGCCTGATGTTAAAAGAGGACTTAGGGCTTCTCTGAGCTGAAGGAGGCTCCTGATGGCCTTGAAGAAGTAAGCTTCTGTGATGTGAACTGAGCCACATGGCAAGGACAAGCAGCCTCTGGAACCTGAGGGCCTCACTTCTACAACCACTGGAAATGAATTCTTCTAACAATCTGAATGAGATTGGAAGCAGACTATTCCCTAGTTGAGCCTCCAGGTGAAAATGAGACCATCCAACACTCTGACTACAGCCTTGTGACCCTGAGAAGAGGACCCAGTGAGGCTGTGACTGGACTCCTGGCTAGAGAAAATGTGAGATAATAAATGTGTGCTGTTTTAAGCTGCAAAATTTGTGATAATTCGTCATACAGAACAGAAAACTCACACACTTGTGGATTAAAATCCAAACTTGCCATTATTTTGTTGCTCAAATTGTTCCAAATTCTTATTTTATTTTTTTCAAATCCTTATTTTTGGAATCACAAGATTTTCCAGGCTCATCTCTTTTATTGGAAGATGGTGTTCAGAGACTAAGATCTGGGCATTGGGTCTGCGCATTATTCCTGGGGACTTACTGCTTCTAGGCCCTCTCAGTGAACAGGGGTAGGAAATGTATATGTACACTAATGCATACATATATACTCTGTATCTTAGTATTTATGTGTGTATGTAATCATGAGTTTATGCAAATACCTCTAACTCCAATCCAAAACTAGAGGGTACATTTTACCCTTCTCCCTGTCCTTATTTATAAGTTCTTTCTCCAACATTAAGAAAAGCAGTTCTCATTATCTAAATCAATTTACATATTGTTCAGTTCTGTTCTATACACAAAGTAATTTCAGAATTACTAGACTATATCCTTATGAAAAACACCGAGTCATTTGTTAGGGCTTGTATTTCATTTTGAGTTCCCTTCGCATACTGATTGGTTTTAACTGTTTTCAAATTTAGGGGGTATGTGAAGTACTTTTATGGTTCTAAGACTCAGAGCTACACAAAAAGACATATGCCCAGGAGTCACTCCCTCCTCGTCCCTGCTACCTTCTTCCCATTTCTCCTTCTTCCTACCCCTTTTCCCATCTGCCTTCTATAAATAACCAGTCCCTTTAGTTTTTGGTTTATCTTTATCTTTCACATATATTTTTTTGCATAAATGAGAAGAGAGCTGTATATTCCCTTATAGTATCTTCTTCCTTATGTGAAAAGTTGCATATCCTAGGTTATCTTTCAAGCTTTGCTTTTTCACTTAACAGCATGTCCCGAGAGTACTTCCTATCAATTTATATCATTTTCCTTATTTAAAAAATAGGTACATAGCTCTCCTTTTTGTGAGTGTTCCATAGTTTACTCAACCACTTTCCTATGTATAGGCATTTAGGTTGTTTCCAATCTTTTGCATATGCACTTCTGTGCTGTTGGAGGCCTATCTTTAGGGTAAATTCCTTGTAGAGGGATCGCTGGGTCAAGAGGTTCTGTATTTTCAAATTTCCCTCCATGACGCTTTAATTGTTTTGCTATTTGTTGGTCTGTGAAATATTTCTATGGTTCAAAGAGTCAGTTATATAAAAAGACATATGTACTTATGTACAAAAAGACTTACATTCTCACCAGCAATGTCTGAAGGGCCTGTCTCTCCATAACTTCGCTAACAATATGCTGTCATTTAAAAAATGTCTGCCAGTCTTTATGTGAGAAATGGTATCTGTGATTTTTGAATCTGCATTTCTCTAATTCTGAGTCTGACCACTTTTTCATGTTTGGGGGCTATTTTTATATTTTGTGAATCTGTTGTTCCTGTCATGCCCCCATTTTTCTACCTGGGTTTTTAGTCCTTTGTCCTGAAATTTTTAATAGTTCTTTATATATCAGGGATGTTAGCCCTTTGTCTGCGGTATAAGTTGTGAATATTGTCTCCAAGTCTGTCAGCTGTCTTTTGTTTATGGTATATTTTATAATGGGATTTTTAAAAAGGTAATCAAAGTCATCCTTTTTTTTTTTTAATAATTTATGTCCCTCCTCTTTTTTTAAAAATTAATTTATTTATCTTTGGCTGCACTGGGTCTTCGTTGCTGCATGTGGGCTTTCGCTAGTTGCGGCGAGCAGGGGCTACTCTTCGTTGCAGGGCACGGGCTTCTCATTGCGGCGGCTTCTCTTGTTGTGGAGCACGGGCTCTAGGCACGTGGGCTCAGCAGTTGTAACTCACGGGCTTAGTTGCTCCACGGCATGTGGGATCTTCCTGGACCAGGGCTCGAACCCGTGTCCCCTGCATTGGCAGGCGGATTCTTAACCATTGCGCCACGAGGGAAGTGCCTCATCCATTTTTATTTTTATTGTCTTTGGGTTCTAAGTCATAGTGAGAAAGCTTTTCTCTGCGCCGAAGTTAAAGAGGAACTCAGTGTTTTTCACGTACACATGTGTTTTCATCTTAATATACTGGGAACTTTTTTGTTTGTGTGGTAAGAGATATGGATCTAATTTTATCTTTTGTGATGAGAACCTTTTAAAGTCTACTCTTACAGCATGTTTTAATGTCTAGTGAGGCTGGTCCTCCCCCATCTGCCATCCCTGCTTTTCCTTTTTCAATGTTTTTTTAGCGTGTTTGTTTTTTCTATCTGAAGTTTAGTATCAACCTATCTAACTATATAAAATAACTTGTTGATATGTTTACTGGGATTACACCAATATTATAAATTAACAGAAGGAGAACTGATGACTGTTGGGTTCATCGTATTCAACAACAGGAGATGGCTTTCATTTGTTCAAGTCTTCTTTAGTTTCTTTCAGGTACAAAGAAGTTTTGCAGCACATTTTATGTTAAATTTATTCCTGTGCATTTCACCTTCTTTGTTGCTATTACAAATAGGATTTTTTTTTCCTACCAGTAGGTCTTCTGTTTATTGCTTGTGTATAGGCTACTGCTTTTTGTATGTTAACTTTATATCCTGCTACTGCACTGAATTCTTTAATAGTTTGAGTAAATTTATCATTGATTCTCTGGGGTTTTCTAGGTTTACTATTGTATCATCTGTATAGAGGACAGTTTTACTTCTTCTATGCTCATTCTTATGCCTTTGAGTTCTCTTGTCTAACTGCACTGGCTAATGTCTCTAGAACACTGTTGAATAGCTGTGGAGACAGTGGTCATCGTTGCCTTGTTTCTATCTTAGTGCAAATGTCTCTAATGATTCCCTTCACTACATAAGATATTGGCTTTACAACTAAGGCATGTGCATTTTACCATGTTGAGAAAGTGTCTTTCAATTGCTATTTCCTTGAGTGTTTTTTATCATGATTGGGTATTGAATTTTATTAAAGGAAATAATATTTTTCTTTGTATTTGTTTATATGGCGTATCATATTAATGGAGTTGTTAATACTGAACCAATCTTACATTCCTGGAATAAATCTCATTTAGTCATGGGGCATTATTTTCCTAATGTACTACTGTATTTTCTTTGCTAATATTTTCCTTAGAATTTTAACACTAGGATAGGGTTTGAGGGAAATTATTCTAATTAAAAATAGCTTTTAAGAACTGAATCAAGATAATCATCAATTAAACAATTTTATGAACAAAACATTACCATTTTAGTATGTAACAAATTGGGAGAACAGGCTAATATGTATAATTTTGGTAAATTAGCACACATCTAGTAATGTGTAACTTACAGTGGATGGAATGAGACATGAATATATTACAGGTTCATATACTTCATAGACCAAGATGGTGGGGCAGTCAGTACTCACAAGTGCTAAGTTCTATTTCTTACAGGCAACACAGTCTTGACAATCCCCATAGTTCTTATTTTACTTCTCTGTATTGTTTGTCTCATCTCACCAGAATGTAAATTCCACGAGTATGGAGAATTCTATTTTTTCCCTACTATATCCCCTGAACCAGACATATAGTAAGCATTCAATAAATATTTGTTGGGCTTCCCTGGTGGCGCAGTGGTTGAGAGTCTGCCTGCCAATGCAGGGGACACGGGTTCGTGCCCCGGTCCGGGAGGATCCCACATGCCGTGGAGCGGCTGGGCCCGTGAGCCATGGCCGCTGAGCCTGCGCGTCCAGAGCCTGTGCTCCGTGATGGGAGAGGCCGCGACAGTGAGAGGCCCACGTACCGCAAAAACAAAAACAATAAATATTTGTTGAATAAATAAATGTGTGGTTGATTACTCCAGAAACCAAGTGCAGACTAACAGTTAATTAGATCTTTATAAGCTATCAGTAATCATGTAGTTTTATCTTATTATTCTAGATCAGGAATACGCAAACTTTTTCCTGTAGATTGCCAGATAGTATAAATTCTAGGTTTTGCAGGCTGTATGTTCTCTGTCTCAACTATGCAACTCCGCTGTTGTAGTACAAAAGCAGCCATAGACAACATATAAACAGAGGAGCATAAATAAATCTTTACATACAAAAACAGGTGGCGAGCTGGATTTGGCCCAAAGGTGGTAGTTGCTGACCCCTATTCTAAACAGTAATATCATTAAAAAAACATTCAGAAACACCTGCTCAAAAAGTCAGTAAATATCGAATGGTATTTATTAACAACAGCAATGACTTAAAAAGCTGGTACATTCTCCATACTTAGTAAAGAGGCCTCCATAAATAAATGTCAGTAACAGAATTTGATTTATGTCCTCTTCAAATTAGATCTAGTATAGGATGCACTGGATTCCCCAGCACTTAATGCAAATGCAGGTCTAAGACTTAAATGGCAAGTACATTTAGCAGATATATTTTTAGAGAAGTGGTTCCTTGTAGTTTTATTCTTCCAACGTTTTTTGGCCAGACCAAAACCAATAAACAAATCAGAACTATTGATCAGATGTAATCATGTTTAAGTTATACTCCACCACTGTTGTGTTGGGGTAGCAGAGAATAAACATGAGATGAGTAGGATTTCTACATTAATCATTTACTTACACTAAAATTTCCCTTGGTTAATTCCTTTCTAAATTACTACAACTATAGAAACTCAATAAGAACAAACACACTAACTCTGAACTACAACAGCCTCTAGCAAACAAATCATTCACCCTTTTAAAAGTAACATTGTGCTATCTCTAAATAATACTAACAGACAAAGAAATACCCAGAAATCCTATTTTTCAAAAGTTGTACTGGCCAGAGAAAAAGCATTTCTTCCCTTCTCACTGTTGTAGCTAAAAAAAAAAAAAAAAAAAAAAAAAAAAAAAAAAAATCAACCAACCTAAGATGGATTTAGTTATCCAAGATGGAATAGTGATATAACTAATCAACATGGCAAATCTGGAGTTTTAATGACAGGCACTAGTTGATCTCAAATTTACTCCCAGGAATCCATTCTCCCCCTCCAATTTTACTACATTAGCTGACATTGGGCAAAAGTGGATAAAGACAGAGCAACATCCGGAATGCATATTTATTTGTCTTATCAAGTTCTTATATAAATTGGAGACGGTTTTACTTGAATGTAAAAAATGACATAAAAAAACCACTCTGTACTTCCCATATATAAGGCAATGTCCTAAATGATATTCCTCCATTAGCAGTTCAAGAGGATTGGCGTCTTAAAATTAACATGAAACGACACATTGAATCATAGAAACCTGAAGGATTTTGTTGGCCAACCCTCCTCAGTAAGGGTCTTTAGGGTATGTGGGGATCATGAGGTGTTCAGTGACAAAGTCTTGGATCCTATTCATAAATTTCTTGAAATTAACAAGGGTAAGACAGGCTTGTTAGAATATGTAGGGCAGCTGTGGCCATTGTCGAATATTGAGAAGAAACGAGGACTGTTTCCAGTCACTTTGCGAACAATTCTACTATGACTAAGTTCTTTCCCTGGAATGCTGCTACAGAAATCAATATATATTACATAGTTTTTAGCAATTAGCAACTGAATTATTCTTCTGCTCTTCAAGAATTCTTGGTGGTGTCACTAACTTTAGTGAGGAGCTTAAAAATAAAAAACAACACATTGTAGAAACTACTGCTACCAGTCACCAACACATCACAGCCCTGACCAACTTTCATTTTGCACTTCCCTCTATTACTCAGTTCTGTGCATCCCAAACTAAGACACTGGGTTGCTTTTTTCTAATATATCCTCATACTTTCTTCATGTTATGGAAGTCAGCTCTCTCTCAAGCAGAACATGAGACTCTCTCCCACAGTCTGACTTTACAGATTTTCTGTATGATATATTTCTTTTTTCTAATTCTTATTTATTTTTATTTTCTGCTGCATTGGGTCTTCGATGCTGTGCGCGGGCTTTCTCTAGTTGCAGCGAGCAAGGGCTACCCTTCATTGTGGTGCATGGGCTTCTCATTGCGGTGGCTTCTCCTGTTGCCGAGCACGGGCTCTAGGCATGTGGGCTTCAGTAGTTGTGGCATGCGGGCTCAGTAGTTGTGGTGCACGGGCTCAGTAGTTGTGGCACATGGGCTTTGTTGCTCCGCGGCATGTGGGATCTTCCCGGACCAGGGCTTGAACTCGTGTCCCCTGCGTTGGCAGGCAGATTCTTAACCACTGCACCACCAGGGAAGCCCTGGATGATATATTTCTTATATTCTGCCAGTCCCTGGTAAGAACACTGTAACTTCTTTCCACAGTAGAAGCTATTCCTTTCATTTCTAAAACACAAAGTACTGGTTAGGATCTTCTCTTCTGCCATGGTAAAAGACAAACATGATTTTGTTAAGAGATGGCAATGGTGGATTGCACGGTGGGCTCCATATCTATGGAAATCACTGAACATCTTATCTAAGATAGTATCCAAACCAGAGTGTGATTAGATAGTGTAGCTCTGCAATGCAAGCAGCAAGGATTTCACTGGTCATTTCTTTAGTAAACTTAAATACCTGCATAATGCCTAAGAGCAATGGTGTGAGTGAAAAATGAGTTTTCAATAATCCATAAATTCATCGAATGTCCTAGTCTTAGGCATTTATTTAGAAAAGTTAGAAAATCCACAAATTATTTTGAGTATAGCATCGCTCTGCCCGTGTCTTCTATTTCATTTGCTTCAATAAAGGGAAAAAAATCTTTCTTACTCAGATTCACAAAGCCAGCTGACTGCCATCAACTCCAGTGTGCTCCAAAGCAGACATTAAAAATATGGAATCTGGGGCTTCTCTGGTGGCGCAGTGGTTGAGAGTTCGCCTGCCAATGCAGGGGACACGGGTTCGTGCCCCGGTCCGGGAGGATCCCATATGCCGCGGAGTGGCTGGGCCCGTGAGCCATGGCCGCTGAGCCTGCGGTCCGGAGCCTGTGCTCCGCAACGGGAGAGGCCACAACAGTGAGAGGCCCGCGTACCCCCCAAAAAAAAAAACAAATGAAAAAAAAAACTGGAATCTGCTCAGGATGCAGCTTAGAGTAAAGAGTTTACTGAAGGGCTTGACTGTGGACTCACAGCACTTACTATTGTTTAGTGTGTTTTAAACAGGATCTCACTCTTATCAGGAGGTGCTGTATCAGGGTACAGAAGGTGGGAAGGCAGCTGTGAACAGGCTGTCAACACAATTCTTTACTGTGAACTCAATCTCAGATTAGAGCAGTATAAACCAGAAAGTAACGTTTTCACCTACCTGTACCCTCCAAATGGAAGCAGAGAACCACAGCAACCTGGTCCCCCAACTTTAAAGAGTTAGCGTGAACCTTGGATGACAAACCTTTCTATGTCTTATGGCTCAAAAATTCATTCAAAACAGGGTTAGATTTTCATCAGTCCTTACCCAAGATACTGCAAACTGTTGATGTGTCACTGGGTCCTAAAAATATAAATTAGTACTGCAAAGGCATACTCAACTTGTACACTTCTAAGGCATTAAGGTAATGAGGAAATTCCCAAGATGCCCCGAACATGACAGAACCCTTACGAGAGCCACGTATCTTCGCTCTAAGCAAACAAACACCAGCTGGATTACGTTTCCAACTATTTCCCCCACTGTAGTCTGAGGGTTATGAGTCTTCCTGTTAACCTTACTGCTGAAGTCCAACTTAGAGTAGCTGACAAGTGAAAAACAAAGCAAATATGATGCATTCTACGTAAGAATTATGCCTTCACAGGGCTGTACTACAAACTCTTTGGGGGTTTTGTTTGTTTGCTTGTTTTTATTTTGTAAACTTGTTATAAGACATTATTATCTCACCTAGCCGACTGGATTCAAACCAGAATTTTCCCATTTGCCCTCTGTTCGTAAGTACTAAAGTTACCTAACGTCTTTTCACACAGAAGCCAGCCGGATAGCCTCATTACCTGACACTCATTAAAGTCCTTTTGGGTAGACACTTTTCTCCAGAGAACTTGAGGCAAGAAACTCACTCTCTCACAAGGTGCACGACAAGTCAGGGAATACAGGGCAGAACAGACTTCTAAACTCTACTCTTTGGATCTCTAAAATCTTTGATTCAAGATAAACCAGAGCCCTAAAACACTTAGCTACAGGAGGAGATTTGCAGCCTTAAAATATACCCTTCTTAGTTTGGACTGTTCCTAAGAGACCTAGAAGGGGTGGGAGAGGTGTGGTGCCTGATTTTACAGCGGTGTGACTCTCAGTCCTGTCCTACAGCTGGCGAGGGCCCGAGCAATGTGGCTTAATCTGGCTGGCCCCCGTTCCCAGTGCTGTTCAGTTCAGACCTTCTTTACTCCCCTACCAACTCTGGTGACGTGAGTCAACAACCGTTCCTTTGCGAGACAAGAAAAAAAGCCACTAAATGAAAGACAAAACCTTAGAGAAAGTTTATCAACTTTAGTTAACTTTCAGTGTGAAGACATGCACAGGAAATAGGTAATATGACCAGAGATGTGATTTGGTTGAAAGCGGGAGCCACTTCCATCTTTGGGAAACTCGAGGATCTCAGGAGGTATCCCTTATGAACGTCAGAAAGGCACGAAAATATATAAACGCCCATACTGAAAATCTGCTCAGCGTCTGCGTTCCAGCCTCATAAATATACATCCTCCGCAACACCTTTAAAGCTAAGGTACACAATCCAAAAGTCTCTGGGTACAGAAAAATCTTTGAGGAAAGAGAAGTAGATTTGTGTTCAGATATAACATAGCTGGTCTGTCCTCCACCAGGAAGTCTAGCTCCATAGCACTCTGTCATCTATAGGAAACAGGCAGCTTCCGAATCATGCGGAGCACCAGACATAAAATGCAGGAGAGCTACCAGCCGCATCTGTTCTAATCCATGCTTTGACGTCAGGTAAGAGGCGGGGAGGGGAAACCATAGAGCAGGCCGTTTCTATTCCATGAGGACAAATTAATAAAAACCAAACTGAATTTCCCCCTGCTCTGACCCATTCTTATGCCTCCTCAATATTTTTCCTCTTTCTAAGACTCCTTTTCTGTTTGAGAAGCTTACCATTTGGCTGCCTTCTGAAGAAATGGGTATAGTGACGGATGAAAGACTTGTATTCATTGTATAATTCAGAATAAGGGAAAAAATCGACTGCTGTGCATTTAAGATTCTAACAACCTGGCAATTTTGTATAGTCGTTTCCCCCACCCGTTCTTTTGAAGAAATCTGCTTTTATTTCGTTAATAACTAACCACAGTTGCAGCAGCATGGATCCGATTAGCAGTTCTTACGGTACAAAGGGGAGAGGGAAAAAAAGCTGCGAACAGGGTTGTCAATTTGTCCACCTGGGCCCCCAGGAGAAAGATTAGATGAGGCGCCTGCCTGCTCCCTCTTCTCCTACTTGATCGCTGCTCTACACTGCCTGATAGAGACAGGCCTTTCTAAAGCCAAGGCACGTTCTCTCCTTAAATAACAGTTTCACTCGCCTCCATCCCCTCTTGTCACAAATTTCTCGTCCTGGGCCCCAACAAGTCAGGACACCTCTCAAGTGTGAACATAAGTAGCTGTGGAAAGTACCACACACGGGTGCTCACCAGCGCGGAGCTGTTGTGCAACCGCAGACCCACAGAGGAGTGTCCTCACGCCCTGCAGCGGGGGCCCCGCTCGCATTACCGCCTGAACCATCCCCCACCCCCACCCCCCGTCTGTGGAAGAACTGTCTTCCATGAAACTGGTCCCTGGTGCCAAAAAGGTTGGGACCGGTTCTAAGAGGCACAGCCAACACTTTACACTACTTTATTATTTTAATTTAAAGGTACTAGGGGTAGCCAAGTTGAGGAGGCAGCAGTGATGTGCTCAGGGCTACGCCTCTCAGGAACAAAGGATGGCCAGGGCTGCCGGCAAAGCAACACTCTAGGAGTGACTGCAAAGGGGCCTCGTGGGCAAGCCCAGGTCACGCAGAGCCTGATACAGGGGCCGTTCTGAGAGAGCAGGATGTCCATCGACTGTGGCAACACAGAGACAAAGGAAGACGTTCTGGATCATATCCTCATGTATTTTTAAAATATATCAATTTACTTATTTTTGGCTGTGATGGCTCTTCGTTGCTGTGCGCGGGCTTTCTCTAGTTGTGGCGAGCGGGGCCTGCTCTTCGTTGTGGTGCGTGGGCTTCTCTTGCTGCGGAGCACGGGCTCTAGGCGCGCGGGCTTCAGCAGCTGTGGTGCACGGGGTTACTTGCTCCACAGCATGTGGGATCTTCCCGGACCAGGGCTCGAACCCGTGTCCCCTGCATTGGCAGGCGGATTCTTAACCACTGCGCCACCAGGGAAGCCCTCCTCATGTATATTTTAATCTCTCTTTTATTTCAGATTTTAAGTAAATGTTCAGATATGCTTTGGAAATGTATCTTTTTCACGAATAGACTTTTTTTTTTTTGCAAACGCGGGCCTCTCACTGCTGTGGCCTCTCCCGTTGCGGAGCACAGGCTCTGGACGCGCAGGCTCAGCGGCCATGGCTCACGGGCCCAGCCGCTCCGCGGCATGTGGGATCCTCCCAGACTGGGACACGAACCCCGTGTCCCCTGCATCGGCAGGCGGACTCCCAACCACTGCGCCACCAGGGAAGCCCTAGACATTTTTTTTTATCTTCTTCTACTTGTCACTTTCAAATATCTGGAGCCTATTACTCATGTGTTGCTGAAGGCCAAATTCTAGTCACTAGCTAATATTTCAAACTCCATGTTTATCCAGCCAACGCTGATAATGGCTACTTGGGAAACGGGAATATTATCTGGGTAATGACAAAACTCTCCCTGTAGCCAATCTAATTGGCCATTTTCTTGGAAGATACAGTTAGTTATTAATAATAGATATTTATTAAAAACAATGAGATAATGAATAAAACTGGATATCAGACAATCCCAGAAATTTGCTACAATACTTATGTGACACAATTTCTGTGTATGATGAATTAGAATCAGGCAGGGTCTACGTATGTAGAGGTCTGGTTTAAACTGACAAATCTTGGGACCACTAATTCATGTTCTGTTTTTGAGGGGAAAGAAAGTAGAATAATCTTATCATAGCGGAATCTCTTTCCAGAGGGAGGGAAATAGAATGATCCCATAAACGGTGAAACACAGATGCAGAAAGATGGTTCCCAGCCTATAGGAGGAAAGGTTATATAAGTTATAAATTTTAGTACTTTCTTTTCTTGAATTCCTGTTTATTCCAAGACAACTGTGAGCTCTTTGATTTGGCCAACATTTTTGGAGCGCCTCTTACTTGTCAGGCACTGTTCTTGGCACGGAGGATAAAAAGGAAGCAATGATCACTGCCCTCAAGAGGCTCCGGGGCTATTTGGAGGACCCTAGACAGTAGGACGGACAGTAGGACTCTCTTTGGCATGGAGGGATAGGTATGACTTTGCAAAGGGAAAGACAGTGAAGTTGGGTCTTGAAGGATAAGCAGGAGTTTGCCAGCTGGTAAGGGGCAGGATGGATATTCCAGGCAAAAGGAATTCAACTCTAGGAACAAAGATCTGACACAAAATCACTCTTAGTAGAATTGAAACAGGGAATATACTAACCTAGTTCCCTCTGTGCACTTCTAGCACAAAGCAATGATGCAACATAAAAAAAGTATGCACTAGAGTTCAGCTCTCTAAAAATACATGTTTTGCCTTTTTTTTTTTTTTTATTTTTTTACAATACGCGGGCCTCTCACTGTTGTGGCCTCTCCCGTTGCGGAGCACAGGCTCTGGACGCGCAGGCTCAGCGGCCGTGGCTCACGGGGCCCAGCCGCTACGCGGCATGTGGGATCTTCCCGGACCGGGGCATGAACCCGTGTCCCCTGCATTGGCAGGCGGACTCTCAACCACTGTGCCACCAGGGAAGCCCTTGCCTTTTTTTTCAAGTAGAATTTAAATGACACGATTCTTGGATTTTGTGTGAAACAGAATTAGGGGAACAACTGTGAAAATAAGGGATTCTATTACTAACTCAATTAGGCCTGAGAATATACCAATTATTTTATCACAATAATTTTTTTCCCATGACATTACAATTTCAACTGAATCATACCCTAGTTATAGAAAGAAAGAAAAAAAAAGCAATACACAGCCCTCAAAAAGTGAGCTATTTATCCCTAAGCTTTTCTATGACCAATACATACATGATCATAACTGGGAATACTAGCTTCCTTTTAAAACATGCCTTTGGAACACTTCAAGGGAAGTGTTAGGCTGTAATGGACACAGTTGGTCTCTTCCACATCCCAGAAACTCTTTCTTTGCATTGCTTCTAGAGCACCACACTCTCCCTATTTTCCAGTTCTGCCACTGGCTGTTCCTTCTCCTGTTCATGGTCTCTACATTTTGGAGTGCCCTAGGATTCAGTCCTCAGAATTCTTCTCTCAGTGTCAACCTTGGCTGCACGTAATAATCACCTGGAGAGCTTTAAAAAAAGTACATGGAGTATTCCCGTTAGAACAATTAAGTTGGCATCTCTGGGGTCTGGCCTACCACCAGCCTCTCCCAGGATGTCCTGTATAGCCAGAGTTGAGAACCACTGACCTTTACTCATTCCCCAGGTCAGCACTTCCCAGGCCGCAACTTCAGCTTCAGTTAGGAACGTGTCGGAAACGCCAATTCTCCAGCTCCACCCCAAACCTACTGACTCAGAAACTCGGTGTGGGGTCCGGTCATCTGTGCTTACACAAGCCCTCCAGGTGACTGTGATGTAGGCCAGGTGTCCTAGGTGATCTCACCTAGAATTCTAATGACTCACAAACTGTTTTCTCCAGCCTAGATCTCTACTCTGAATCCAGAGTCTTCGTATAACCAGCTGCCTATCCAAAATCTCCCTTCGGATGCCTAACAGGCGTGTCAAATGTAACATCTTCAAAATCAAACTCTAGATTCCCCCTACAAACACCTGTTCCTTCCTTTGTCTTCCACCATACAGAACCACCATTTACCAATCTCTTGGGCCAAAAACCTTCTGCCCCCGCTACTGCTACCCACACATCCAGCCATGACCAAGCTTCCCCTGGGCTACTGCAGTGGCCTCCTAACCAGTCTCGTGGCTTCTAGCCGTCCCCTCTACAGGTCACTCAGCAGCCACAATGACCCTTTTACAGCCTGCAATGGATCACGCCATCCTCTCTGCCTTCTCTACCATCACACTTAAATTCCTAAATTCCAATCATAACCTACAAAGCCCGATATAAGCTGGTCCTGGGTCACTCTCTAATCTAACTGCCTACCTTTCTGTGTCCCCTGCCCAGCACACCAAACACATTACTGACTCAGGGCCTTTGTACTTGCTCTTTGCTCTGCCTGGATACCTCACTCCCAGATATTCACATGGCTTGCTTTTCACCTTCATTCACTGAGCCTCTTGTTCGAATATTAATTTCTTTTCTTAAAAATTTATTTATTTATTTTTGGCTGCCATGGATCTCCGGTGCTGCGCACAGGCTTTCTCTAGTTGCGGGAGCAGGGGCTACTCTTCATTGCGGTGCGTGGGCTTCTCATTGTGGTGGCTTCTCTTGTTGTGGAGCACAGGCTCTAGGCACAAGGGCTTCAGTAGTTGTGGCTCACAGGCTCTAGAGTGCAGGCTCAGTAGTTGTGGCACACAGGCTTAGCTGCTCCGTGGCATGCGGGATCTTCCTGGATCAGGGCTTGAAAACATGTCCCTTGCATTGGCAGGTGGATTCTTAACCACTGCACCACCAGGGAAGCCCTCGAATATTAATTTCTTAGAGATACATTCCCTAATTATTGTCATCTAAAGAAGCAATCTGATTTTCCCCCCAACAATAAGCTATATATTGGATTGGCCAAAAAGTGCCTTCGGTTTTTAAGTAAAAATAAAGGACACATTTTTCCTTTTCACCAAGAACTGTACTGAACAAAGTATTCACTGTTTCGTTCCACTACCTTCTGCCACTTTTCAGGCAACTTCACCATTCCATCTTCCCCAAACTTTTTATCTTTTTGATCAAAGAACTCTTCCAGGTGCCTTTTACAGTCTTCCAGGGTATGGAAATTTTTTCTATTAAGAGAATTTTGTAAAGACCGAAATAAATGGAAATCTGTAGGTACAATGTCTGGTGAATATGGCGGAGGAATCAGAACTTCCCAGCCAAGCTGTAACAGTTGTTGTCTGGTCATCAGAGAAACATGCGGTCTTGCAATATCCTGATGGAAGATTATGCGTTTTCTGTTGACTAATTCTGGACGCTTTTCATCACGTGCTGCTTTCAGTTGGTCTAACTGGGAGCAGTACTTGTTGGAATTAAACGTTTGGTTTTCCGGAAGGAGCTCATAATAGAGGACTCCCTTCCAATCCCACCATATACACAACATCAACTTCTCTGGATGAAGACTGGCCTTTGGTGTGGTTGGTGGTGGTTCACGTCACCTGCCCCACGATCTCTTCTGTTCCACATTATTGTACAGTATCCACTTCTCATCGCCTGTCACAATTTGTTTTAAAAACGGAACGTTTTCATTATGATATCCTTTGCTCTTTGTAAGACACTATGCTGGAGACAATTATGTCCCAACCTCCAACAAAAAATCCCATGCCTAAATCCCCAGGATGATTGTGAATACACTACCTTACATGACAAAGGGAACTCTGCAGTTCCTAAATTAGGTTAACAATCAACAGATCTTAAAATAGGCAGATTATCCTGAATTTCTGCATAGACAAAGTGTAGTCACATGAGCCCTTAAAAGCTGAAGAGCAAGGCAGAGGGAAAATCAGAGAAATCTGAAGAGCGAGACCGATTTAATGTTGCTGGCCAGAAGATGGCTGGGGCCACGTGTCAAGGAAACAGGGACCTCAGTCCTACAACCACAAGAAACTGAATTCTGACAACCTTAGTGAACTTAGAAGCAGATTCTTCCTCAGGGCTTCTGGAAAGCTACACAGCCCTGTCAACACTTTGATGTTGTAAGACCCTCAGCGGAGAATCCAACCACACAGTGCCAGACTTACAACCTACAGATCTGTGAGATAATAAATGGGTGATGTTTCAAGTCAAAAAAAAAAAAAAAAGAACGTTTTCATTACATTTAAGTAGAGAATCGCATGCTGAAATATAGTCAAGAGGTTTTGTTTTTGCTTAATTTACACTTAACCCAAACATCAAAGCAATGAACATAACCAAGCTAGTGCACATGGTTTTCAACGCTTCATTTGTATATTTTGAGTATGTCGGCTATCTCCTGCATGGTATAGCGTTGATTGTTCTCAATTAATGTCTCAATTTGATCGCTATCAACTTCAACTGGTCTACCCGACAGTGGAGCATCGTCCAGCGAGAAATCTCCAGCATGAAACTTTGCAAACCACTTTTGACATGTTTGATCAGTCACAGCATCTTCTCCATACACTGCACAAATCTTTTTTTGCGTTTCAGTTGCATTTTTACCTTTCTTGAAATAATAAAGCATAATATGCCGAAAATGTTGCTTTTTTCTTCCAACTTCAATATTAAAATGGCTACACAAAAATTCACCAATTTTGATGTCTTTTTTTAAATTCACGCTGATATGACAGCTGTCACATACAGTCTAACAAAACTGTTTCGAATGAAGTTAAAGACAATTGAGTGCTACTACAGCCATCGTACAGAAAAAAATGAACGAACCTTTTGGCCAACCCAATACTGTTTGTGTATTTCCTGTCTTTCTCATTAGAACTTAAGTTTCATGAGGACAGGTCCCTTTGTCATTTATATTCAGTGTATTTTTCTCCAGTTCTACAAACATGCCCACAGCATAGGATGCATTCAGCACTTTGCTGAATTAATGAATGAGAGAAGAAAATGAGCAGTTGGGCTAATGGGCTTTCCTCAGGATATCACCTGATTACCCAATAGTGAAGTGCAACATGCTACTTAAAAAAAAAAAAAATTCAATGAATTAATCCATTTGGCGTCCTCAGCACGGCCACATTCTTGGCACTCAGCTATGTATACATTTACCGTAGTTTCCAAGTACAAACTCCTATGTCGCTTTCTGTTTGGAAGGGAGAGTATCAAAATTAACAATCCCTGGTTATATCATTTATAAACAAGCAGATGTGGATTATTAAAGATTAATGCACTTTAGGATTGGTGTCAGCATTCTGTTTGTCTCTTGCCGAAACCAATTCTGTTCTTCATTAGTCAATAACAACCCGTATCACCCTGTTATGGAAGAGAAATCAAAGGTGCAAGTGTGTGAACTGAGAATAAGTGATGAAACTGATTAGTAGGAGACATAACGGCTATAATCAATCAACACATCATAATAATCCTGGCTCCAGGATTATCAGAAAATAGGTAAATAAGCATGACACTCCTTGTAAAATGGTTTTGTTCCTTTCACAACTACTATTTCTTCCCTTTAGAAAATAGAGTAACACATCTAAAGTTTGTGGAATCAACTTTAGGAACATCTTGACTGTAATAACTATTTGCTTTATCACCGTTTTCCAAAATGTAGCTAAATGACTTTTGAAACTTTTACTTCTAGGCTAAAATTAGTCCCTAAAAGCTTTTGTGCCCCTTCCTTCCGATTCCTCATTCCCAGTGAAGACAGAAAATACAGCAGTTCGATGCCAATAGCGTTCCAACAGCGGCAGCGCAATGCTGCTTCAAGAAGCAACAGGGCTTCCCTGGTGGTGCAGTGGTTGAGAGGCCGCCTGCCGATGCAGGGGACATGGGTTCGTGCTCCGGTCCGGGAGGATCCCACGTGCTGCGGAGCGGCTGGGCCCGTGAGCCATGGCCGCTGAGCCTGCGCGTCCGGAGCCTGTGCTCCGCAACGGGAGAGGCCACAGCAGTGAGAGGCCCGTGTATCGCAAAAAAAAAAAAAAAAAAAAAAAAAGAAGCAGCAACAATACTCAGTGAAGCACAAGTCGAGAACACTGACAGCCCATTTAGCTCAAGAAATGAAAACAAACAGTGAACAAGGTGTCTGAAGTGCTTCTTCAGTGAATAACGTAAAAAAAGAAATCGTGGAGAAGTGGGAGTGGACTGCTGGATCCAGCACGTCAGCACGTTCGTTACTGCGGATCTTACAGAGCAGGATGAGGCACAGAATATGACCTTGATGACACAGGCTTTCCTACATTTTCATATGCAGAAGATCAAAGAAAGGGAATGGAAAATGAGAGGAGAGTTTAAACTGAACTGCCTGACTTAATTTTAACTAAGAGGGGGAGCAAAACCAAGTGGGACTGTGTATTTTGAGAAAATCCCCGTGCTCTCATTTCTGAATGTGAGAGGAGGATAAAAGGCTTACTTTGAAATTTGTTGGGATGGAAGAACTGGAACGATTTCTACTTTTGGAAAAGAAGGAGACATACTCATTCCCCAGTTTATCAGGATACCTGCCTTGGGTCAGGAGGGACCTCTAAAGGGCAGGGTAGCTAAGAATCCTGGAGCAGCTGCTGCAAATGCAAGGGTCTGGCTGCAGGTCAGCAGTGGGGAACCTGCCCTTTAGAAACAGCAGGAGACCAAGGTACAGCCAGGATCCTGGCTGAATTTTAAATTAGTATCTTAAAGGGGGAGGCTCTAATAACCAGTAACCCAGCCACAGAGAGCTGCAATGGCATCTCTCTAAAAGACAAAATATATTGTTGCTTTTTTAAAGTATTGCTAAGCATCATTTGGAAAGGATCTGAAATTACTGCTTTGTATAACACACAAATATTTTACTTTGTAAGGGAAAAAAAATACTGGCTGAAGTTCTCTTTGGTTTGTAGAAGTGCTGAATCAATGTTTTCTGGGCTGCCACAGATTAAAAACACGAATATATCAATGGCATTTTGTGTTTAAGAATTTTTTTTTTCCTGCACAGCTTGCCAATAAGCAGCATGCATGTTCCTTGCAACAAGCTGTTGCAGGATTTCTACTGCGAGTGAAGCCAAAAAAGAACACTTGATAGATGTTTCAAAATCAGATTACCAGGTAGGGTGACTGTGCAGACTTTCAATAAAAAATTTTAGAGATCCTGCTGTTATCATGAAAGGAAACTGGTTTAGAACCCCTTACATATAGAAATTAGCTCATAATTTGACCCTGAGTTTTATTAAGCAAGGATAAATTAAAAAGTGAAAATTTTACTTATTTAGGATGGGTTGGGCTTGAGCCCTAAGCGTTCTAAAAATCCCAGGGGAATGGATTAAAAAAGAGAGGGACACTGATTCACACCCTCCGGTGTTCATTTTTTAGGTACTAATCTTGACAAATTAGACCAGGAACTATCATTTCCTCTCACTAAAATCCTTCCTGTTCACTCCAGCCTATGACTAACTCCTAACTGCAATTCATTTTTCTCTTTCCCATTATAGCATCCTTCCAGAATTTGCTTGTCTGAATGTCAAATTAAGCAAGAAAATTAGCTTTTTTGACCAGAATATCTTCTTGTTTGTATCTGCAGCTATATCAGCTCCTACAGAAATCTACTTAGCTCTCACTTTCAAAGCAGAGGGTAAACCAGGTGAGCACTTATACAGAAGAACTCTAAATAAACCACAACGCTGTCCAAAGAGTTATTTTCCATATTTAATCTAATACGTGCTACCTTTTTTGGAATTCATTCTTTTAGTGTCTAAGATTTTCCTGAGGGGCACAAATTCATTATGGTTAGTTGGTACGCTGGATGCATCGCTCACCATCTGGGAACTGACATGATAAAGCTTCAGAGAATCAGGCTTAACCATAAAGTAACTGGTGCTTTATGAAAGTGGAAGGGCTATCTCTGGCAAAGCCATTTCTGCAGGCTCTTAAAACCTGTGGTCCTTTTCAAAGGACAGCAACTTATTTGCCAGGTATGAGTCTATGCAAGTAAAGAGGGACAGAGCAGCTCCACCTGGGGAGGCACGTGGGCAGAGATGCTCATGGGGGAGGCTCCAGCTGGCTGGAGAGGGAGGGAAAGGAGAGCTTCTGGGGGCGGGAGGCATGAATGGAAAGGACTGGAGCAAGGAGGGCAGCTCTTAAAAGACTGATGAAAGACCACTCTCCCCTTGCCCTTCTTCTTCCTTTACATCTCTCAGCTCTTAGAACACCCTGACCCACGGCCTCGTGCTCTCCTTTGGCCAGCAGTCAATCTGGGGAGGGGCAAGGCGGGAGGTGAGACACCTCCAACAGCAAAGCACATAAAACTTAAAAGGAGGGAGTTTTACTCTCGTATTTGATGAAACTTTATTTTATTTCTGTCCATGACAGCTAGGAAAATGTTGACTTTGATTGGTCTTCTCATAATAAACACCTAATACTATGCCAGAAAAAGAATGGTTGGAAAGAAATGTCTCCTCATCACGACACTACTGTGAATACCTAATTTTCTATCTGGGGTCCTAGTCTACAATAATCAATAGCCCTTCGGCTGTCAGATGAAAGTGACTTAGCTCCACCTAAAACTGGACTTGGCACAAATGCCAAATGCTAAAAAACAGAGTGGGGAAAAATCTATTCAGGAATTTACAGGTTCTATCCTTCCTTAGATCTTTGATAATAAAACCGATGAACTAACCTCAACAGTCTGAACATTTAAAGTTTTTATAAACAAAACTGTTTATTAGGCTACGAACAGTTAATATCCGCCTGCCTATCAGCAGCCCCCACCAGATGTTCACCTTTCTGAATATTTAAACACTGTTGCTGCTTAGAGCATGTGGAGGAAAAAGCTGACAAAAGCCTTCGGCCAATAAAATAAAAATAAAAACCGTTCAGCTTATTTACATTTTTGCTTTGTTAGTAAACTGCAGTGGTTGGTTCTGGAGGCAAGACAAGTGAAATTAACATCCACTAAATCTTTTGGCAACAGCAATGCATTCTGCCGTTGTGCTGTGTCAGCCTCCACTATGTGTTAGGACGAATCAGGCCCAGTGTAAGACCTACACAATACATTCAAGACCCAATAGTTTATTCTCCTTAAATCAAGGTCAATAACTCTCGGCTGTAACCCAGGAAGCAATGCAATGGGATCATTTATTAGAAGGGAAACAAAATGTTTAATATCATACATTTCGGAATCAACTGCACCCTACGTTAGATTTGCTTTATTTAAATGTGTACATACATGCACACTAACAATTAGAAAGATGGGGATATTTCATTTCTGTTTCTAAATATAAATATATCAAGAGGAGAGAGAAATGAAACATTAAGTAAAAACCCGGAAAATGTACAATGGCACTGAACGTACAACGTATACATTTCTGTTCTCAAATGCTTGTTTAGATTAAACAACCAGGCTGAATCCTTTCCCTTCTAACCATAGACAGCTGCAATGCTGGAGCCCAGTAATGTGCAAACAAAGGGAGAGAATCCATGTGGCTACTTACCACAGAAAATCTCCATCCTGCTTTTCAAAAGAACGCAGGAAGGAAAAGCCCCACTGAGTTAGGGAGGGATGTACCAGGGCTGATGTGCCGGTGTATCACAGTAGTTGTTCCCATGACACTCACAATGTTTGTGAGGCAGCATGATAGGAGGGCAAATTTGCAGTGGGTGGAGAAAAGGTTTAACAGGCAAGAAACAGATTCAGCCATTCGGGATGCTTTAGTGGGCTTTTGTTCATCTACCTCTGGGATACTTCTCATTAGCTGTCAATTTTATTTACCAGAGTAGAGATGGAGAAAGACGGTTGCACTTTTTCAAAAAACCCTGGGAAAGCAACACCAGGAAGAGGCCGCACAACATTTTGGCTTTGCCTCACCCCACCTGTCAGCTACACAACAGCTGCTCATTTTAACAGTGCCTTGCTGGAGAGACAATGGGTGAACGAGCCAATCTGTGTGACGCATGGAGAGGCACTAGCAAGATATAACAGGAGTTAATGGGAGAGAAGTAAGGGCAGGAAAAACAAGTCAGTGCTGGGAATGAGAGGAAGGAAGGGGGAGAAAAGAAAGCAAAAGGCTACAGACAGAAAAATAAAGGGAAATTCCAAACAGATGTTCTCCAAAAAAAGCAGTCTCAGTATCATGCCCTGGGTGAGAAACCATGTAATCTTTACCGGACATTTGCATTTCATTGGTTCAGACTCAGAAGCAAATGTAGGTAGATTGGAAATGCTCTCAGACTCTAAGGTACAGACCAATGAAATTTAACATAAGGGCTAGAGATGGGAAAAGGAGGAGGTGAGACTACGCAATCAGCCTAAGGGCTCATTTATTCTCTAAGGAAGGGTGTCTGCATTTAGTTAAATAACAGCCCCCCAAATAATCAACGTTATGATCGTCTCTAAAGTGTGGTTTTATTATTTATGACAAAGTTCACAAAAATGTATTTAAAATAACTTTTTAAAAGAAGGGCATATAGGCTAAACGGAGGGAAAGAGAAGACCAAAATGTTTTTCAATAAAACCTGCATGATTTTTAACAAATCCCCGTAAAACAACACCACATAAAATGTTTGATGAGCGTCTACCAAAAATGTATGTTTGAGTGTCCCTGAGCTTAGCTGGGGAAAAGAGCAGAGAAACAGGTGGTATCTGTACTCAAGCCACGAGGATGACTACCAAGAGGTCCAGGACAAGAGTGCTGATAGCTCTGCGGCTCCGCTGTATGAATTACAAAGGGTGCCCCTCCCCCAGGAGAGCAGCCGGCGCTTCACTGCCATTTACTCCCCCGGCCCATGTCCCTGGTCCAGTGAGCAATCTGCTCAAGTGCATGTGGCAGCCCTGGCTGGGAACACGGAGCGGGTGGGACTCACGTTGTCTCAATACATGCAGAAAGTGTGAGAAATAACCCAGGATTCTGAACTGCAGCTATTGGTAAATTTTATGCTACACTGCCTGCCTATCACCTCACGCAGAAGTCTACCTGCCTACGATCTGAGCGAAGCAGGGGTTTCAACGCTTGTCTTCTGTCCCTTCTTAACCTTCTCAGACCCAGCCTCCCAGAAGAGCGACCGCTGACCTATCTGTTTTTTCAGGTCGGGAGAAAGATGGTTTCAACTTTGTGAAAATACATCGCGCTTCCATGGCTAGTTCTAGCGATCCTATCGAATAACCTCAGTACACACAGCAAATCATCACTGGAAACTTTATATACGTGTCTTCTGAATGGTACAAGAACACTACTGGATTAAGAATCAGAAGACTTGTAGCCAAAACCACTTGTGGTGTTCCGGACAGTAATGATCATGGACAAGTCTCTACATCTCAGTGTGAATAATAATAACCGTAATCACAACCATCATTACCGTGCACTGAATGCTTACCATGTGCCTGCTTTATACATATTAACACATTTAATCTTTACAGTAATCCTATGAGATGTGGTTATTATCTTTACAGATGTAGAAACTGAGGCATAAGGAGGCTTAGAGGCTTGTCCAAGGTTACACAGCTGGTAAGTGGCAATAAAACGAGGAGGTGGGATCAGATGGTTAGGAAAGTCCATCCAGCTCAAATGTTATTTGTCATTCCACACCTGGGAGGAAGGTGAATAAATGCCAAAACTGCTCACCAGATTTTCTAAGAGTTTATTCCCCTTGGAATAACACTGACATTAAAGAAATGTTCTATTTGCCACGTTTTATATAACTCTATTACTCTACAGCTTTACACTCAGCAAAGATAATTCTGGATTTATCTGAATCGCGTGCCTCTGAACACAAGTGGAACTTTTACTATGTAATTTTATCCCTGTACTAAATTTCACTGAATAGTTTTATCAAGCATCGTGTAGAGTAATACAGGCTGCAATATGATGAAATGAAACGTAGGCCCTGGCCCTGGGCAGTCAGAATTTCTGACACAAGTTTACAAAACAAACTATTAGCCTTAAACATCATTTCCAAGAAAGCTGAAAGCTTTCTATTAAAAACTCACTTCCCTAGGAAGTCAGCAGAGAAAAATCACATTCAGGTCCTCCCCTGAAGGTACTGTGAAGGACAGGCCTCATTTGTGACAGGGCTAATAGAGGTCATCAGAATCGTAATTCACTGACCAACCTTACCCTGTGCAAAACACAACTAAGTACCAGACTCTTAGACCAATTACATCTACCTCTAATGTGATATCATGTACCCAAATTGAGCTCTTTTGTTGGGTTTTGTGTGTTCTCTACAGTACCAAAATCCAAACAGTGAAATAGAAGTGTCAAAATCCCCATCTGGAATGGTAAGTATATGTATGAAAATCATCAGATGGTGAACTACCCATGCTAGGAATTTTAAATGGAAAACTAAAATATCTTGATGCCTCAGAAAAGTTTTCATTTAAGTTATTAAGAAAAGTCCTTTGGATGCAATTCAGAAAAATGGAGTGGGTTCTTTGACAAACTTAGTATTTTACATATAACTTCCCAGTGTTTAGGTAGGCGATACCTCAAAAACCATCTCAATACCAAAAATTGCCTAAGGAATACTGAAATACATAGTAGTCATAGCTTTAAAAATATTAAAAGCAGGTAAATCCAGGTTTTATTACAATCATTATGAGGACAAATATTTTTGAAAGAAAGGTAAACATCAAGATGCCGTCAATAAAGCGTATCAAAATTATAGGTAGTTTAAAATATGGATCCTAGGCACATAACATTTAGTCAAAAAAGCTAAGTGGAGAAGGCCACATATTGTATTACTGGGGTGACCATACTTCATGATTTGCCCAGAATCTTCCTGGTTTATACCTGTTCTACTTCAATTATTAATAGCAGCCCTTAAAAGCTCAAAGGTGCCTCAGCTTGGTTGATAAATTATATAGTCACTTAAATATGATACATTTCTATAAAGCTCAAAACTAAATAAAACTAACAATACGTACTCTATGAATGTTCGTAATAAAATTCTTTAAAAACTCCAAATAATCCAAAAAGAATGATTTAAAATACATTCAGAGAATATCTGAGGCTGGGGAGAGTTATAGGGCTGAAGAAAAGGAAGGAACACACAGGTAGAAACAACACTGGCAATACTCCAATTCTTAAATTGGATCGTGAGTCATGAGTACTCATTTGAGTTACGTTTTATAATTAGCATTTTTCATACGTTCATACATATGTTTATACACATACAACATGTATTTAAAATATAAAAGGAGCAAAATAGTAAAAAGGGTTAAAACTGCCACCCATGTTTTTAAGATAATAGAACAACCTATCAGGAAATTTATCAGCAATTCAGTATCAATTCTGATAGATTAGTAAAAAGTACTTTTCTGGCAGCCAGCCACCTGCATCACGCTAGCAAAATTTACACAGAAAAAAAGTTACACCTACTTTGCAGATAAAGGAAAGCTAGTTGCTTGGTGGGTTTGAATGAATGATGTTTGATATAAGAAAGACAGCTGGGATAGGATGAGGCAACTGACAAATAAGTAAACAAATACATAACCCCACGCACATAATAAAGGAAGCGAAAGATACAGAAGTAGTATGACTACTGAAATAGCTGAATGCAAGAGGTTAATTGGAACATGCACTTCTTATATAAAAATTAGAAGGCAAGAATTTGTATAAATAACAAGGCCTTGAATGTGTGCTGGCAAATTAAGACAAGAAGTATAAACACTAAAGATATTTTAGAAAATAACTGCCATGGTATAAATTAAATAGAAGCCTAAAAACTAAGGCTAGTGCTACCCATGATCTCACTTTCGTGGCACTTATCAACACAGGAGCTTAGTTAACAGAATCATCACAAAACATATGCTAAGAGAATAAATAATTTTCTGGCATAAGCTAAGGTAAATGTGCGAACTGAAAATATCAAAGTAATTGCTGATTTTATTAATTAGGTGTTTACAGTCATTAGTCAAGTATATTTAGGAACTGGGATGCTTGTATACTTTGGTGATAATTCACAGCTATGCTCCTAATATGTGGTCCCATCATTAGGTTTTTAAATAGTAAAAGAAAGAATGGTATGCATGTTGTTATTGATGAACACTAGGTCTGTATTTACTACAGAGTAAAATAATAATCATTAAGAAGTGAGTACCTGGAATACTTGCAGGAGAAATTGGGCCAGATCGTGACTGGTTGCTTCCTACAGGAGAGCCGACAGGAGAAGGCGATGGGCCCCCAGGGATGCTGGAGAGATGGGGAGATGCGTGTGGAGAGAAAGGCGACTGAGCTGGGTTGCTCTGATCCCCTTGGCTGCTTGTGGACCCGGATGCACTGACTGCTGAGCTCAAAGTTGCTTCCGTTCCCGTGGGGAGGTCATCAATGGAGCCAGACAGGTCCTAAGAAAGAAAGAAATAGCATGCATTTATAGAATAACACATACTTGTACCAATACCTGTTCAGAACACTATTTGAAAATCATAACAATGCCCCCTTCAAAGTTTTTCTAGATAACGCCCAAAATTCAGAGCACGGCCACTTGTTATCAGAAGACTTTAATGAGGTCTCTTGTAAGCTGAACCCATAGGATCTGATCTATCGCTAAAAAGTGAGTAAAGTTGTACCTCCCTTTCATTGAACTATCCTATAGCTTTCCTGTAAGCTGTCAGCAACTAGTCCAACAAACCTGTCAAAGAGTCACAGGAAAAGCACTTTATGCGGTGACGTACCATCCGAATGGAATGCCTGATTCGTAAATGATTACTTCAGTAAGCTGAAAACTACAGGCTCTGGATCCTCCTGTTTAGAAATCAACATTGGAGGACTGTCTGAATTTCAAACTATGATCTTCTAACGTAATAGTCAAAATTGTAACCAAACCTTGTGGTGAGAAATTCTTACATTTTAGGTAATTGCACAAGTGCTCTTATAGTAAAAGAGTGATGTGTATTTTTATCTCATACTGTGACAATAAATCCCTTTGAAGTTATGTTGGCAGAAATGAGTCCTAATGTTATAACTTACTTTTTATACAGTTTTAAGCTAAACAAACAATCTTTAAGGTCCTGTAATTTTATCATAACAACCTCTAGGCAGTTATTAAAATCCTCATTTGACAGACACAGAAACCAAAGATCGGAGAGTCAAGGTTATTGTTACTAGTTACACCACTGAGGACAGGCGACATCTGCTAAAGATTATGAAGGGAGGTTGAGAGAAGAGGAAGGAGGAAACTGTCTTCCACACCCTCATCAGAGTGAAAGGACAGAGCCTTTACTCTGTCTTCCTCATGGCTGTGGCTCTAGGGCATGTGCCACGGCCCCCACCAGCAGGAGTCAGTACATCAGTGCAGGCCTGCCGCAATGGCTGGGCTCCCAGATCACTAAGTCTGCAAACCCAGGTGAGACCCGGAGCTAGGTGCTGAATGAGCCCTAAAGACTGAGAGGCAGGATAAAAGATATTTGCCTTGATAATCTAGGACTAAATACTGCAGAATGGGATCAGAAATACCAGGTTATGCTACTGTCTGCAAAGCATATTCAACACTAATTGACATCTTCCACTCATGCAATTTTATTAATGTTTAATTTTACCTCACTGCTTACTACTGGGACTGCTGAAACTAGGGCTTTGGAAACTGGTGGAGGAAGATGCTTAGGATTGGAAGAATGAATCTAGACCAGGAAGTACAAAGGGGGCCAGGTAAAGCAGAGCTGGTTAGAGCTCTTCCGGGTACCCCAAAATGTCACAAAGCAAACTCAGAATCAGGATCCTAGGCTCCTGGAAAGTTTATCTGTTAACCATCTGTTATATAATTTACTTCTCTTTTATTAACAGCAAAATTGCCAATGATTAAAAAACACGTTCTAAAGAAGAGCTGATGAAAATCTCACAAAATAATGACACAAAAATTTCACAAAATTTCACAAAAATTTCTTATGCTAAGAAGAATAACATTTAAGTAAAATAGAGTAATCTTCAATGTCATATAACTGAGCTTATAAGTAAGAAACATTAATAGTAGCAGGTGATTGAAAATATCACCTCCTAGAAAAAGTATCATCTCCAAAATAAAATGGGGCAAACTGAACCACATTTTCAGAATTCAGAGAAAAAAATATATCAACATCTCTACTTAGGGCACATGAGATGCATGATTTTGCACATGTTCAGCTGGTAAAACATTGTATTCAGCTTGATTACTGGGTTCAACAATAGTTCGATTCAGACTTTCAGAATTTTTTGTGAAGCCAGGTAGAAACAGAGGAAGATTATTAAGCAAGTAATATGCTACATCCAATGTAGAAAGGATTCACACTTCAGCAATCAAGGCAATTATCTGAGTTCCTGGAAACAAAACGTAAGCTAATAGATGTGTGCACATGCACACATGCAGAGCTGCTGAATGCTGAAAGGGACAACAGGACAGGATTCCACCCATTCCTCCCACCCCAGGCTGAATGCTGAGTTGCCTGACATCTGCCCCCCCCCCCACCGTCTCAGAGCCAGGGAGGGTGGGGGGTCTAGAAGAGTGGCTGGGTCCTGGGTAATTCTTAAAGTACCTGCCCCTAAAGCATTCCCTTCCTAACCTGATATAACCAATTCACAGAAGTGCGAAGGGACACACCTGTGGGCTCCAGGACAAGGCAAGCTATGGCCTGAGGGCTAAAAGCAGACCCTACCTATTCCGGCTCCACCTGTAAGCCAAACATTTTTAAATGACTGAAAAAAAATAAAGAGTAATATTTTGTGGGGCTTCCCTGGTGGCGCAGTGGTTGAGAGTCCGCCTGCCGATGCAGGGGACACGGGTTCGTGCCCCAGTCCGGGAGGATCCCACATGCCGCGGAGCGGCTGGGCCCGTGAGCCATGGCCACTGAGCCTGCGCGTCCGGAGCCTGTGCTCCGCAATGGGAGAGGTCACAACGGTGAGAGGCCCGCGTACCACAAAATAAATAAATAAACAAACAAACAAACAAACAAATAAAAAAGAGTAATATTTTGTGATATATTAAAAATATTTGAAATTCAAATTTCGGTGTATACAACAACATCTTACCGGAACACAGTCACAGCCATTCCTTTTATGTATTGTCTATGGCTCCCTTTGGGCCACAATGGAGACCTTGACGGAGATGGTAGCCCTCAAAGCCTAAAACGATTTACTATCCGGCCCTTACAGAAAAAGTGTGCCGACCTGCGGTATCTAGTATAGCCTCTAATGCCTTTGCCTCTTCCTTGGGGGAAACAAAAGAAGGACAGGTCTCAGCTGAAATGCATGGTGACCTGTGTGTCAGGAATTATACAAGCTTCACCAAGAACAGGGACCGACTCCACATCTACACCCGCCTGGAAAACCTGAGTGGGAGCCACATAGAATTTTCCTCTTTAACGGTATGAGCCCCTGGTTAAGAATGGGTGGTGGGCTCCATGGACAGATATACTCGCTAATACCTAACAAATGTATATCATGCATGAATAAGGGTCTATCACATAAGAATCAGTTGGGAGGAAATATGCTTTTCATGACTTCTTTAAAGAGAAAAACTTGGTGCATAACTAGATATAAAATCTTTATCTTCTATTATACTACAATACAGAATTCAACAGAAAAGACAACATAGATTCAGTTTTTAAAGACATCACTATTTGAAGTTAAATAATTTTATGCAAATCTTTCTTCATAAAAAAACAAACTGTTACTTTGAAAATTTTAAAATTCTCTACAGTACCTATAAATTCCTTCCCTGTCCTCCCTTAAAATTCCATGTCATGGTTGAAAAAGTGACACGGATGGGTGTTAAGAGAGCTTCATTCAAGCTGCAAAGGCATGAAAAACATTTCTGTTGTTCAACAAGCTGATCGAAGAAATATCAAGAGAAAAATATAAAAACGGTGGCTTTCTTAGTGTTCACAAGTCATCAGAATTTCAGTGCTGACTACACCTCAGTGTAACAGAAGAGTAGTAAAAACATATAATTTCTATATTACTGTTATACACACACGTATCTTTTATATGTACATTATAGAGAAATATTCCCGCCCTGCAGATACTTAGGGTATCCATATGTATAGCTATCTTAAAACGTTAATAAAAGAAGTTCAGCAGTGGTTTAAACATTCAGCCTAGTTAACAAAGAAGCTCTGTAACGAATACCCCTCTAGAGGACAATTTAGTCAGCAGGGCACCAACTCTATTCTTCTTTTATAAGTACTATCAGATCTATGATGCCTGTGAAGAACAGAGAGACCTTACTGCATCTCATTCTAACCAAGCCACCTTCAAGCTACAGTGCTTCCATTTATCTTGCTGGAAAGCTGGCAGGTAAGGTAATTGCAGGGAGGACTCTTTTAAGGGGCTGGAGTCCCCCTGCCCCACAGCATTCCTTACATCCTTCCTCTTTATTGATGGAATGACTGCGAAGGCAATGACTTCATGGGCTCATGCATAGTAAATTCAATATTTTGCCATGACAATTTGATTTGGCAAAATCTTGCGATCAAGTTCGGTTTTCAATATCTGACATCACTCAGAATGCCGAATACTTTCCAGCACACCCAAAATAATACAACCCCTACTATCAGTGGTTAGTTTATATTTAGAAAATCAATGCCGCTTTTTGGAAAAGCTTGTTTTACTTTAAAATTTAATTTAAATGCAAGTTCCCTGCAAAGACTTTCCCCTCTGTAACCATCATCCTTCCACCCTCCGCCCATGTAAAATTTTCATTCTAACCCAAGTGACAAGTACAAGAGATTTCACTGTGCTTAGAACGAAATGCCACCGGGGAGCAATAACAATCCTATGAGACTCCGACAAGAGAAACACTTATGAATTAACATAGAGCACAAATATGTTCCTGATTGACATGATGGGATAGGGTGGGGGAGGGCAGTGACAGAGGAACGTATATAAGAACATGCCAGGAAGGAGCACAGGAGGAATTTTTAGAGATCTGCAAATATATAAAATAGACATACAATATTAAGTATAAATATGTCTGCATACTATATATGATCCTCCCTAAAAATACTTGATGTTCATATATTATGACTTACTACCTCTAGAGACATCTTTGGTTTTGATGGTAATCAATTTATCTGATAAGTTAGTTTACTAAGGGATACATTCGGTCAATGCTGGTGATGTCTTACTGTCTTGAACTGGGAATAAGCTAGAAAATTTTACTCCCTTGTTTAATTAAATAAGTGGGTTTTTAAAAAAAGCAAATCAACTCCAAAATACTCTCAGCTACGGTTCTCAATACAATTAGTTGACGGTATTATATCAGCCACTGGTAGAAAACTGCAAAGCGTCACACACACTGGGCATCTCTTGCTCAGAAGTGCCCCAAGAGAGGATGAGGATAAACACTGAATTAGAAACAGAGAAGATATTTCAATCAATGAGATGAGTTCAGGTCTCCTGTTTAAGGATTTTTATACGATACAGTTAATGATTTCTCATTGTGACTTCCCATGGGCTTGAAGCACAGGTTAAAATGGCAGCCTGATGGTCTTTCAAAAAGTCTCTCATGATCTTCAAACGCAGAAATAGTGTCTCTTCTCCTTTTTAGAATATTGAATATCAAATCCTGGCATGCGGTTTTTCTTTTTCTCTCTCCAACTAGACCCTAACTTTCTTAAGGGCAGTGACTCCTCGTGCCAGGTCTGGTGTTAGAGAGGAGCATTTGACTGGTCACTGGTCAGTGTCACTGAATTTATAAGCTCTACAGTAAAATACAGCTGCAAATACTGTACAAAGTAAGCCAGCACGTGCACACATTTCTGAATATTTACCATAAATGCTCTAGTGAAAACGACTGAGATCGCTATTAAAATTTAACACTGAATTCTCGGCCCTCTGTTTCCAATTAGCATCCTGGAGGCCAAGCATCTAGCCTCGTTAGATGCTTAGCTCTTTGGAAACACACTGTAAAATCACTTCATACCCTCCAACCTTATTTTAGAACTATCATTTCAGACATGGGATACAAATACACCTTGAAGTTGATATTAGAATTGAGCCAATAATTTGACTGACATATATACACAAAAGGAAAAACCTCACAGTGACTGTTTAATTTCCATGATGTTTGTAGGCTTCTTTTCAGCACAAACCCATGTAACAGTGCATTTCAAAGACGCCCACCAAAGTCCCTGCTGCTTTCATTTGTCTAGACAGCAAATGAGTTAAAAGCTTAGACTTCCTGTCTAAATGAATTAAAAAATGCAAAGGCACAGAAAGGCAGAATCCACAAAGAAAATCCTTCCAAGCACTAATTTTTAGGCCTGCAAAGCATCTTCTTACAAAGTTATATATATCTCCCTTTCTTCTTAAACATGTCCAATAACAAATATTTATCTCTTTGTTATATGTGACAATATATACAATCCTTAGCCTTAATATGTAGAAGGTCAACTGGAAAAAAAATATTTGATCTTAATTTAAAAATAGTCACAAGCTCAACAAATGACAAATTCATATCCAAAGCCAGGGATAACACAAGGAAAATTAATGAGTCAGAATTCATTTTAAGGGAGGTAGCCAAGAACCATTTTGGGGGGAAATTACTTTCACCTGATTCATTTGTATTCTTTCTCAAGCAAAGATTCCATTACGGGTAACTCTCATTTTAAAGGGACATATATAAGGATAATCAGCTAATCTGATACTTTACAAAAGCAGGCCTCAGAGCTAAGCATACTATCATAAGCAAAAATTTTTATAATGGTTATATTTCCTTTGATTTAAAAAAAATTCACACCTAAAATAAAAGCTATCCTCAAAGGTCCTTGGGTTAGAAACCCCTGATATGAAATGTGCTGCCATTCTAAATTTAGAAGTGGTGAACAATGTAAGTATGAAATATGCATCATGTAAGGGAATTTTTCTCCATTGCACAGGCCTCAGGGGGATCCTAAATTATTCTGTTTTTGAACTCTGCCCAGGAAGAGTCTCTGCTCTTCCACTATTAACAGCAGACATTATGTAGACCAGGAATAACAGCACATAGACCCGTAACCACAGTATGGGCAGTCTTAAACTTAAAAATAATTTGGTAAGAAAATTTATTTTACAGTTATCTTTTGGTTGCACGGAATTTGGGATTAACACTGTCCTCTTGGTTACCATCCTAGGCTACCCTTTCAGGTGATGATGATGATGTTCATGATCACGATGATTTGATGTTTAGCGATAACAACTGTGACTACCATTCTCCACAGCAGAGATATTATGTACATTTTCTTTCATGAGGAGACTACAGCACCTTGTGAGCTCCAGTCCATTGTTCCTACCAGGCAAAATGTTTTTTAACTGATTTCATTGTCCAAAATAGCCAGGACCCTTCCCGACCTCAAGTCAAGGCCCAAATCAGTGCTGAAAACGCTAAAAAAGACTCACATATGAATAAGTGCTGGCCCTTTGTTAATTCTAAGGGCAATGGCATCTTAAAGAATATACTAATTAATACAAATGACAGACTACTGGGGGAAAATAAAACTATATAATAAAGTGAGAATACTGAATAATTTGGGGAGAGATATTTGTACTGAGTCTTACCCTTAGGCAGGCATGCCCTCTCTAAGGTTAGCAGATGGGGCTGCAGGGTGGGTAGGTGGGAGGCAGTAGGGGAAAAAAAGGTGGAAGACAGTTTTTACATGTGGATGACATTTTATGTTGAAGTTGGCCTGTATAGGTTGATCTTGTACACTTAAATGTCCTCCTTTCATGGAGTCTCAATGAAAAGAGACAAACAGCTAAACATAAATTCTAAGAAAAAGCGAACTAACAAGTGTGGAATAAAGAATGGTACGTCTTCAGCCAGCGCACATCTGCCCAGGGGCTGCTGTCTGACACAGGTCCAGACTACGAGTGAAGGTGTGCCCTGTGGACAAATGGACGGCAGAGAGAACAATGTGTGAAGGCAAAAAACACTAAGGGAGGCCATGCCCCTTGGGAAGGGTGAGGAGATCAGAGAGGCTGGAAAAGCAGAGCGAGAGAGGATGAGGCTGAAGAGGCAGTTGTGAATGACTTCATATGCCCACGCCAAGGAATACGGGCTTACAGTTTTAGGAACTAGGGGGCCAACAGAGGTCTGAAAGGTGAGTTTTAATATTATCAAACAAACAGACAAAAAAATACAGTGGGTGCCAAATGAGAATTGTTAAACGTTTTAAGCCAAAAAAAAAACACCCTTGTTTTCAAATGTTTATGAACAAAGAATGCTTTAAATGTGATTAAAATGACAGGTACCATTCAAAAATAAATTTGTAAAACTTAAAAAAAAATCTATATATTTTTAGCACTATATAACATTTAACAAGTAAATGAACAAAAACAAAAAGTGCCTCAATAACTACAGTCCAGGTTAAATATTAGCGTGCTTTCTAACTGCAATAATTTCACGAGGCTACAGGCATCCTATTCCTTTCATTTATATGTAAGAATTAACGGATAAAATGAATGGAAGGGTAATAGCCTTTACCCTTAAAACAGCACAACAGTGTCTAAAAACTAATTATGAGTAACATAATTTAACAGATTATGTTCTTTAACTATATATTCTATTCCAAATCGGTGACTCTGAAGACATTTAGTTACAAAGGAGGAAAATCCGCTCATGACATGTAGGGGCAGGGATGTGGGTTTATGGGTTGGTGCTTTACAAATATCAATGCCAGGTATGAAACTATAAGTATGAATGACCCACGTGCTTTGAAAGCAAATGGACAAACTAACAAGATCCGTAAATATGTAAGATTTAGAGTTTGTCTACAGATATGAGGTCTTATTGCTGAAAGTACATCATAAATTTTTATGGCAGAAAAGCAATCAACACCAACTTTTTTGCATCTCTCATGGTAAAAAACAAAAAAACCCGACTATTGTTTACCTAGAAGTACAATGCTTAGCACATAGAAATTCTGAAAATAAAACTTAAAAACAAAGAGGCATGAACCCTCAGGAGACATCTATTTCTTCAGTATATAGCAATGAAATACTTTAAAATAGTAAGACGTATAGGAACTGCAAATAAATTAGCAACTTAAAAAAACAAAAACAAACAAAAAAACCCTCACAAATTGTACCGAGTCTACATGGAATAAAGGGAAGTTCTGTCATAGAATAATACTAAAACTTCGGGTTTTTTTTTTTTTTTCTTTTTTGCGGTACGCGGGCCTCTCACTGCCGTGGCCTCTCCCGTTGCGGAGCACAGGCTCCGGACGCTCAGGCTCAGCGGCCATGGCTCACGGGCCCAGCCGCTCCGCGGCACGTGGGATCTTCCCGGAGTGGGGCACGAACCCGTGTCCCCTGCATCAGCAGGCGGACTCTCAACCACTGCGCCACCAGGGACGCCCTAAAACTTCGTTTTTTGACATTTTCTGCAGTCACGTGGAGCCCTATGAACATACATACTTGTTCTACATCCTTCACTGGATTTTTAAAACCTTTTGTTTTGAAGTGACTTTAGACTTACCCCAAAGTGGCAAAGACAGTACTCACTGTTCTTTCACTCAGTTTCCCTTAACGTTAACATTTTACATAGTAACCACGGCATGTTTATCAAAACTATGAACTTGACATCGGTACAATACTATTAATGAAACACAGACTTAATTTGCATTTTACCAGCCTTGCCAGTAATGTCCGTCTTCTGGTCCAGGACCCAATCCAGGATACATGTCACATTTATTCACCTTGTCTCCTTAGTCTCCTCCAGTCTGTGACAATTTCTCAAATCTTTCCTTGTTTTTCACAACCACGACACATTTGAAGAGCACTCCTGAGGTATTTTGTAGAATGTCCTTCAATTTGCGTCTGTTTAATGCTTTCTCATGGTTAGGCTGGGGTTATAGATTTGGGGGAAGAATACCACAGAAGTGAAACCTCCTTCGCAAAGCAACATATAGGGGTATGATATCAACACGACTTAGTACAGGTGATGTTGACGTGGATCACCTGGTTAAGGTGCTGTGTGCCAGGTCCCTCCACTGTCAAGTTGCTCTTTTGCCCTTTCCACACTCTGTTCATGAGGAGGGAGTCACTGAACCCAGCCACACCCAAGGGAGGGCAATTAAGTTCCACCTCTTGGAGGAGGCTTATCAAAGAATTAGTGCATGTATGTTAAAGCCACACAGTAATTAGTACATATTTGCGGGGATGTATTTGCAACTATGCACGTATCTGTTTCACCTTCAAGTTTTGCCTAATTTTAGTATTTATCAGTCGATCTTGCCTGCAGCACTACTCTAGTGTTCTAATAGTGTTGATTTTCTATTTCCTTCATTCCTTTTACATTTATTACGTATATATGTAGGAGGAGATGTCCTGTCTCCATTCATTTTTACATGGTCAAGACAATCGTCTTATACATCTTTTTGGTGCAACTTAAGTTCCTTTATGATGATTAGGTGATACTCTTATCAACACTAAATGGTAGTAGTACCTCCAATCGAGATTTCATGATCATAAAATATGGGAGAGAGAAAAATATGCACTCTTTGCTTTTCCAGACACAGCTAGAAGCATATAACTTAGTATAATCACTTCGGACAACAATTCGTGAGCATCTTGTAAAGCTAAAGACGCATCTATCTTATGACCCAGAACGTCCACTCCTGGGTTTATACACTGGCACATGCCTATATATACAAGCACAGTAGCATTGTTTCAGTACCGTAATAGTCAAAAAAAAAGGAGACAATCTGATTTTCCAGCAATATAAAATCAAGAGATATATTCAGAAAATGGGATACCATACAGCAATGAAACTGAATGAGCTAGAACTAAAAACATTAATAGGGGGCTTCCCTGGTAGCGTGGTGGTTGAGAGTCCGCCTGCCGATGCAGGGGACATGGGTTCGTGCCCCGGTCCGGGAAGATCCCACATGCCGCGGAGCGGCTGGGCCCGTGAGCCATGGCCGCTGAGCCTCCGTGTCCGGAGCCTGTGCTCCACAACCGGAGAGGCCACAACAGTGAGAGGCCCGCGTACCGCAAAAACAAACAAACAAAAATGTTAATAGGAAGCTCACAAACAATACTGATAGAAAACTGACCAAAAATCTCAACGTAGCAATACTGAACTAATACAGAAGAGATGGAACAAAAAGAAAGTAGTGGACTGTTAACCTGGTAGTGGAAATTCAAAGTCTAGAGCAGCAGCAGTTAAGCAAAGCTCAGAAGAGGTAACGAGAGTGGGAGTAGCATTGTCTACGGATTAGAGGGGAGAACGAAACGAACCTCTGCACTGTCCACTCAATTAAGCCCCAGTTCCTTCCAAGACCCGTCCGTTACTATCCTGGTACAGTCTCCCCCGACATCTACAGCACCAGAATGAGCTACACAGCTCCTTCCTCTATGATCCCACATCGTATTTATCAACTACAGAACTTCCCGTGTTGAGTTTTAATGAATTGTTAGCATCTGCTACAATGCAAACTCTGGAGTAGGACCACTTACATTCAAACTTCGGCTTTGACACTGACCCTGACCGTGGGCAACATACTTAACCTTTCTGTGCCTCACTCTCCTCATCTATAAAATGGGGGAAATACTAGTATCTGTCAAAAAGAGTTGTTGTGAGAATTAAATGAGAAGTTATACGTAAAAGAATTAGCCCAGTAGGATCTCCGTTAAGTGTAAGCTATTATCATTATTAACCATAAGGGAGAGGCAGTGGGTTAGAGAGCCCAAACCGTGTGTCACTGGGGATACAGTGCAAGACAACAGTGTTACCGGAAGCAAGTGGCTGAAGAGTGAAGAAGAGGCAGGGAAATGTGCCCTCCCCATGTTTCCTGATCCCAGGGGGTACCGGTGAAGGCTCTGCAGGCCCTAGGGGAACCAAGTCGAGCAAGAGTTAGGAATCCGGTTAAAAAAAACGGAAACCCAGACAGTAGCAACCAAAGAGAAGGGGAATTATGTGTAGAAGAGGTAGGTTTTTTTGTTTAGTTTTTGTTTTCAGGTGTCCGCTCCATCATTCATAAGCTCTTTAATGAGTAAGACAAAGACGGCCGGCCTGCACCGTTTATGAACACAGGTTTTCAACAATAATCCTATCAATGAAGTTATAACAAATATTTGAGTACTGGAAAGTGGTTAAGAAAAACACCCATCATGACTCACTATTTAAGAATCACAAATGCAAAAGTATTACCACAAAGAGACCATTATGCTGTAGAAGAAAGAGTGCTGGCTCTAAGAGGAGTTTAAAGCTCGGTGCCACCACTGATCAGCTATGAACAAGACAATCTAAACTTTTATTCAGTTGTAAAATGGGAATTATAATGTTTATTATCTCAATCACTCAATATAATGAATAAAGCAAATGATATGGAAATTGTGAAGAATATCACTTTTAAAACATAAGATGGGGCTTCCCTGGTAGTGCAGTGGTTGAGAGTCCGCCTGCCGATGCAGGGGACACGGGTTCGTGCCCCCGTCCGGGAAGATCCCACATGCCGTGGAGCGGCTGGGCCCGTGAGCCATGGCCGCTGAGCCTGCGCGTCCGGAGCCTGTGCTCCGCAATGGGAGAGGCCACAACAGTGAGAGGCCCGCGTACCGCAAAAGAAAAACCAAAACATAAGATATTATTTCCTGAGGCTAATTTATATATTAGATACAAGATTCAAATCACTTGTTTTAAAGAATAAGTCAGAAATATAATAATAATGAAATAAATACTAAGGCCATATCAATTCAAATCACAATCTCCTTCCTTAAATTCATATCACCCTTTGTATTAATGCCAAAAAATGTAAAAACAAGAGTCGTTTCATTTCTTCAGTGTTAAAAATTTGAAGGAAGTTTTAAATTATCTTGTTAGGGGCTCCCCTGGTGGCACAGTGGTTGAGAGTCCGCCTGCCGATGCAGGGGACACGGGTTCGTGCCCCGGTCCGGGAGGATCCCACATGCCGCGGAGCGGCTGGGCCCGTGAGCCATGGCCGCTGAGCCTGCGCGTCCGGAGCCTGTGCTCCGCAGCGGGAGAGGCCCGCGTACCGCAAAAAAAAAAAAAAAAAAAAAAATCTTGTTAAACACGGAAAGAGTCTAATAGCTTCAATAACAGAAAGTGTTTTTATATTTCCATTGGAATCATTTTTAAGATGCCTGAATTTTTTAGAAAAAAGTAGAGAATCCAGAATTTTTTTTTACATGATTAGCCTGACTGGATTACAGATGGAAATGCTGTGTAAAGGCTATTTTTATATTTTAAAGTGAAATTCAATACATGCAACACTCCCCCCAAAGTCAAACTTAAAAACATGCATTTTTCTCATTTTCAGTTATGATTTACACACTCACTCAGATGAGAGGTTGTTTTCAACCTTGTACAGGGGCAGCCGGTCACTCAACACCTCAAGTGCTAGCACTAAAGGACAGTTTTACATAACAAATCTTCCTAAGAGCATATAACCATTTTATAATATATTACTTCAAAACTACTTCTTGAAAGGCGCTGGTTATAAACCTATTCAGGGTTTCAGACAGAAACTTCTAATACCAATAATAACAACGATGATGAGGATCATAGTATCAGTAAAGAAGGGCCTGAGTTAGGTCTTGAAGTCCAGCATGTTTCACACTCAACCACACCACCTCCCAACAGAGCCATTTGTATGCTAGGCAAGGGTATGAGGTACTGTACCTCACACGTACAGGTTAATTATCCTGTTGCTTGCAGCATGTTCCCAGGCCAACAAGAAGAATAGAGTTTTCTCTGATGACCACTTTAAGTGGTCTCAAAGACGGCATAAACAAATTAAGATACAGGATTCTGAAGGGCAGAAGGGTAAAATTCACATTTCCTTAGCCTTCTAAAACCTTTGGACAAGGGAGACACCCAAATAACCTGACTCGCAAGCCCATCACATTGCTGAATTGCTCTTTATCCCAGTAAATCATAAGTTTTGAAATAAAATTGGACTTAAACTCTTCATCAACCTAAAAATCCCTGGAAAGTGCTATGAAGCCTCCTTCTGAATCTCTACATCTTATTCCCCTCCTCTAATGACTTACTTTTAAAATGCGTTTATTAGATGTTAGTTTTCTCTTGAATATTTGTATTGTATTGGGGGTGGGAGCTTGCAAGGAATCGGGCTCTGGAACCACAAAGCTGCCCCCAACGCTAGCTGCTCCCTCACTGACTCAGAGGACTCAGGCAAGCGACTGAGTGCCATCAGCCGCCACCTCTCATCCGCACGCAGTACAGGGACAACAGAAGTAATGACCTCACAGTGCTGGGTGGGGTTAAATGAGGTAAATGCTCTGCATAAAGCACTAAGCATGCTGCCTGGCGCCAGATAAGTGCTCATTAAATATTTACTGTAATGTAGGTACACAGTAATAGTGTAGCGGTTAAAAGCATAAATTCTGGAGTAAGAGCAGTTTGAAATCAAGTCCCGGCTCCATCGTTTCTTCACCTAATCCTGGGTAAGTTACTTAACTTCACTGAGCCTCAGATTCACCATCTAAAATAGGAGGGAAATATTAATAATGCCATGGTGAGGATTACATATAATTATGAAAAATAAGTATTAAGCATATAGTAAATGTTCAATAAATAGTTACTATGCATATAAATGCATATATACACACATAACCATACACACATTTCAAATATGTATGTTTTTTAAAAAGCCCTGTTTATAATGTAAAACGCATTTTGAATACAGAATAAAGAATTTACAAATGACTTCTAGAAAAATATCTCACTTATAATAAGATGGATGAGTAAACAGCAGTGGCATGAAGGTATCCTTCTGTTCTTTAACAAATACTTAACAGATAATATAATGTGCGTTAGGAAAATAGTATAATATTAATTGTTAACATAACTAAGTAAAACAGCCTTTGGCATTTCTATAAAATGTAGTGTCACCAATTATAAACAGTGCACAAGAAGGAGGGCACTGATTGGAAAAGGTAATCAGCCCAGGTTGTGAAGTCTTGGTTCAAATCTGCGCCATCAGTTCTTAGTGGTGTGAATTCGGCAAGTGAATTAATATCCCAAAGCCTCAGTTTCTTCACCTATAAAATGGATCTGACTCAAAGAGGCGGCAAGAACTAAATGAGTTTAATCAAGAATCCATTTAATAAATATTAGCCATCATGAGTTTGATTTTTATTACGTCACATAGTATCCAGATAAATTTAAAACAGTATTTCTTGTTCACATCTAGAAAACTACATGTTAAAACGGCAAAAAACTAGAAACCACTTAAATATAAATTTACTAGTGGGCTATCTAAAACTACATACTAATTATTAGAAATATATATTTTAAATAATGTAATTTTTATTGAGTGAAAATCAGTAGTAACAGCAGAAAAACAACTACTAGTATCTAATTTATGTAAAACAGTAGAAAATACTTCACGAACATATACATTTATGTATACGTGTAAAATATGTGTGTGTGCATATATCTTTTTAACCCTTGATGCTCAACAAAATTTTAACAGTGGTTATTTTATGTGATTGGATCTGGGAGGATTTTCTCTTTCTTCCTTGTACTTGAGCAGTTATTTTAATAAATGCTGAAGTTTTTTGTGAAAGAAATAAAACAAAAGGCAAACCTACAGATTTCAACAGTCTTTAACAAAAGTCCATTTAAAAGACGGGAAAGAGCTGCATAGTAGTAGCATTAAATCATATTAGTATTTTCAGAATAGATGTTAAAACTTAATGCAAAAGTACATGGTAATGAAATAACGAGACAAAGCTGGACAAATACAAATTATGCTCACATGCATACTTTTCACATTCTTTCAGGCTAAGGTATTTTAATAAAATTTTCCTCATGGTCTTCATTAGCATGTACATGTATGCACATACTTCATGTACATACTTGAGTAAGATGGCGGAGGAAAACTTTAAAAATCAAATTTTAGGCAAACGGAATAAAGCAAAAATATAAATATTGATTTTAATAGTACGGCCTTATGATACAGCAGGCCCCAGCCTGACAACGCAACCGCTAAAAGTGATGAACACTCAACATACACAGACACAGGCACTTTTAGTTAAATGGGTTCCACAGAGCTGGTTCCCCACAGAAGCTGGCATCTTGAACCCAAGGAGTCTCAGAAGAAACAGAAGTCACATGTCTATCAATATTTTAGACAGAATCTAATACAACTGTAAATCTGTCATTGTTGGCAACACTGAAGAAGTAGGACCAGTTAATAGGAAACACTGAATACCACTGCTTCAGGTTTCTCTGTCTTCTATGGTCTAAATAACTCCATACAGAACACTGCCGTCAAAGGTCTCGCTGTAAGAGTTACATGTTCAAAATCATTGATTTCCTTTTACTTCCAAAGAAAACTACAATTGTAAACACAACTCTCTTTGTGAATTGATGCTTTTAAATCTATTTCATTTGGAAATTGTAAAAGAAAGCAAGCAACCTGAACACTTAAAAGTATCAAAATGGAGTTTAAATAATAAGCGAAGTATAAAATTATAACCGGAGGTAAATTTGTTCTACTGAGCTCACTTTAACTTCTAGAATGAGTAACCACATGTGACTGTTTAGGAGTGCCACAATGGTCCAGCAGTTTGTAGAATGTGATATGACTTTCTATGATTTGTCCTAGTGTTGAATATACCTGTCTCTTCTTGCCTTTCTGTATGCTGTTCACTTCTGAATTTTCCTCAACACTGCTAAGTAGATAAGACATCGTATTAAGGAAAAGATGGATTTTGGCTCTGAGAATAAAAGCAATATATTTTTAAAGCATGTATATAAAGATTGGTGAAAACTACTTATGAATTAAATAAAAGAGGAGTGAAGGAAAAATGTAAAACTACAACAAGCATAGCAATCTGTTATGAGCTGAATGAGCGCCAGTTTGGGGGCCTCGGGGCTCGGTAGGATTTCTCTGTACAGTGCCAAACTCCAACAATATTGTTATGGTTAGAAAGGAATTTCTCACGAGAGCTAACAAAGGCAGAAGGTCATAAATAAACCCAGCAGGATTGCCTTGTCAGTTCTCATTATTAGCGCTGCAGGTACTTGTTTTCCTGTGGGCTTCTTACAGGTTCATTTAAGTGTAAGAGTTCCTCCTTGAAAACTCAGATACTCATAAATAAAATCGTTCTTAATCCAGCAAAGAAAAATACTTGAAAAGTAAGAAAATAAGTAAGCAACTAAATAAATATAGAAAGGACAGAAGCACGGCCAACGGCAGAGCTTAGCCTGGCGTTTCCGAAAGCTGGAGCACCTTCAGTCCTGGCCTTCGCAGCCCAGCAGTGACCAACAGGATGCTCTGCTTTCTCACCACAATAACAGTCTGCAGAATTCTATCTGGGCAGGAAGTGAAGCTGAGCTCCTAAACTGATGCTGACATGTGTTATCAACTGAGGGAAGCACAGCTGTGTGATCATTACTGCAATTATGAAGTGACATTTAGTGTTAACTTTATTTTACTGAGGATTTTTAACTAGTAACAAAAAAAGGAGGTACAAATCTACTAATGACAGAGATGTTGATTTTTAGCAATTAAAAAATAGGAATGTATTATTGGGTCTCTAAAGAGAAACATTACCTTTTGCATAAGGCAAATCTACATCTTAAGAGCTCTTATCAATGCCTCTTAATAGAATAGAAGATTTAGTTTTGTAATATTTAAAAAGTGAGATGCAAACCTCAATTCTTTCTTAATTTTAAGTCCTTGTATTCTAAGAAGGGCTGAGAACAAACTTCCAATTATCCCAATACACATAATAATCCAACAGAGAAAAAAACCTGATAAACTTGATTCCATTTACTAAGTCAAAACGAAGACATATTTTTCTTCAGCAACAACAACATATTTCATGGTGTCATTTATCTTCTTTAAAAGGAAAAATAAAATAAGTACCTTTAAGTAATATAAACAAAGGAGAAATATATCAGAAAACTAAATAGAAAATAAAAATCCTCAGTAATGCCACTATTTAGAGCCAACCAAATTCTAATATTTTGCCATATTTCCTTCTAGTCTTTTTTCTTAAGAAGAGCAAAACAGCATATATCTTTTTTTCCTTTTTTTTATTTATTTATTTTTAGCTGCGTTGGGTCTTTGTTGCTGCGCGAGAGCTTTCTCTGGTTGCGGCGAGTGGGGGCTACTCTTCGTTGCAGTGCGCGGGCTTCTCATTGCGGTGGCTTCCCTTGTCGTGGAGCACGGGCTCTAGGCGTGTGGGCTTCAGTAGTTGCAGCACTTGGGCTCAGTAGTTGTGGCTCGCGGGCTCTAGAGAGCAGGCTCAGTAGTTATGGCGCACGGGCGTAATTGCTCCGCGGCATGTGGGATCTTCCCGGACCAGGGCTCGAACACGTGTCCCCTGCATTAGCAGGCGGATTCTTAACCACTGTGCCACCAAGGAAGCCCCAAAACAGTATATCTCTAAGCACAATGTGTATACAAAAATAAATAAGGCACCAACTGACCTGTCATCCTCTATCAAAAAAATGAACATTTTTCCCCAGCTGATTTTCAGTTTTATAATTTGTGAAGTTTTTATGTAATTGTAAATTTTAAAAATTCTAAGCGTCCCACATCACCCCCTTTAAGAGAATAATGAAAGTTTCCAAGAGTAGAAAGTTGTTCTCAGAGGCTAGGATGCTGGAATACCAATTTGTGCAGTTACTTAGTCAGTTATAGAAACTCGGCTATTAAGTGCGGGTGTGTTATGAAGAAAGGTATGTTTGCAGAATTACTTTTCACTGGCTTGCAGCCTCTCATTACCTACCACTCATGATTATTAGTGTCAAGCTGATGTTGAATTCTTCACAGAGAAAATTCTCCATGTTTGCTTTAGATACTGGCAATCGGTCTATGTTCTCAGCATTCACAGAGGATTGCCCTTGACTAGCATAACATCACTGGTACAAGGAACATGAATAAATGCTGAAAAGAGTAGTTTAAATGTCCAACAGTGGTAAGAAACTAAAACAGGCCTCACTTTACATTGGTGGGGAAAGGTGGGCTTTTCTAGAGAATATTTCTGAAGCAGCTAAGTTACTACATTAACTGTAGCCTGTATAAGAAATCTGTGGTGTTAAACTTGCAGTGGACTGCAAACGTCATATTACATTTTTCGATTAGTAGCTTTATAACCACGTAGCCCATGGTTGACAATATTAGGCCATAAAGAGTTCTCAGGAACTTACTACTGAATATTCTGTCAACAGTAATAAATAGTAAAAACAAGGGTCCCAAATCTGACACACTTAGGACATGAATAGTATATTAAAAAAAAAGGACCTATTTTTAGACTTCAACAGCTAACTCATGCTAGTGTTAACCAAACTAGACTTCACCAATTCTTAAGAGTTGTTAGGGCTCATATCCAGTATTTCAGGTACAAATGTGTTATTAGATAAATAAAACGTGAGAGCGAAGTTTGACTCCCTTGGAAGAGAAACACTTAAGATGGATTGTTATGAGCTGCACAGAATTTTCAGAATAAACAAAGCCATAGTAAACATTTACTCCTACCCTGCGTTTTTAAAATGTGAAACTGAGGTCCAGAGAGGCTAAATTATTTATTTCAAAACTATGCACAGGTTCTATAGACACAGACTACATTAGAATGCAGGTTTCTAGGTATCTTCGTTAAAACATTACTGCTGACATTGTTAACCTCACTCAAGATTTCAAAGGACAGAGTGTGCGTGCACGCACGCGTTACTGCTCACGAGAGCGCGCGTATATCTACTTAAGCGTATTTTCTAAGTTATTATTTCACACTACGTATCTAGGTACCTGCCTCTATCTCAAAATCTCTTGTTTCACTTAGTGATAAGGATATGACTTTGTCAGTGATAAAAGGAAGAACAACATGCAAAACCATGTAGCAGAGATGTCCCAGGATGTACAACAGTAGGACAGTTTAATAGATCCTTTGGTGATTTAAAACAAATCTTTCATTTTCTAATTTGTACCCTTTGGTGAGCCTCACAGAATGTTTTCTCTCGTTCTCTGATTTCTTGTTCACTCCATCTCCTTGTGGGTGAATCACACTAGCTGACACACACAGGCCCATAAACCAAGAGGCGATAAAGTGGCACCTCAGAGGGCAAGAGCCTCCCATGGCCACAGAAAGACAGAATATGCACATCCTCTTACCTTGCGACCTGACCTGGGCAGGAGGCCCGCCTCCAACACGGCAAAGGAACTCATGACTACATTCAGAGGGGATCCAAACAGTAAGAAGGTAAATGTATTTTAATCACTGAAACTGATAAAGCATCCGATTTTTTCATTCTGTCTGGCGACTACACCCACAGGATTCACAAGAGTGAAACAGAAGAGAAGCAAACTGTGAAGACAGACTGTTTTGTGAAATCATAATCCATGAAGTATGCCATCTGTGAGCTAGCACAGTTCTCAACCTGCAATGGCTCCCCACTGCAATCTGATAGGGTAAATATTTTATAGAGTTCTGAAGTATCTATAATTGTTTTAGGTCTTAAACGTGTGGGGTACAGTGCAAACGGAATTTAAATTCCTGAGAACAGCGGAATTAACTGAACTTTTGGAAAAGCTGGCCACACGTGATACACGATTACATCTAGCAGAACAGAAGGACAGGAAGAAAAGGGCGAAGGAGAGACCAAAAGAAAATGGGAGGAAGTAACAAAGGGCAGGAGAATATAAAGCACGGTATAATATGCATAGAAAGTGTTGAAGTAGTCCCTGGATGAGCGAATGAATAGAACGATGACTACATGTGCAAAATAAAGCAAACGAAGTAGAGAAAGCTTTGGGCAGACCCGGCTAATAATAAATACTGCTTAAGATTTTCACCTTAAATCGGTAGGCTAAACAGTGGGGCAAACTCTACACATACATCTGGACACGAAGCACCTTTGTGAGAAGCAAAAAAAAAAAAAAAAAAAGTAGCCTTCTGGGCAGATGCAGCCCCACGGAACCACGGTGCCTTAGTGGAAGAAAACTGTAGCCCTTTCTCAGGGCTCAGGGGAGCAGGGAGACTCTGTCTTAGCAAAGTGCATCAGCCCGATTTCAACCCAGTTATTTCCCTCCAGAAGTGAGTGCTAGGTGCACCACCACGGCGACCCTGCTGGTACCACAGACGGCCACAACTTATCTGGTAAAAGACAAGCTGGGAAGAACCAGCAGTTAGGAGCTTGGGACTTGTGGTCTGACCCTGGTTCTCTTCTTATTTCTAATTACTAGTCATTCAGCCTTACGCATATTACTTAGACTCTCAAACTGAGGCCTCAATTTCTTCGCTGATAAACTGGTAGAAGTGTTAAATTTATGGTTATAATGATACAAAAGAAAGCACACAGAATAGTGCTTGGCATATAGTGGGAATATGATAAACTACAGCTATTTTTATCATATATTTTTATCCAAACCCTTTTGTCATTTAATCCTGACAGCAGTCAAATTAGGCAGGGACAACCAACTGCATTTTACACACGAGGAAACAGGCTCCAAGGGTGAGCTGCCTGGGCCATGAGTCCAGCCCAGCTCTCTGACTTCAAAGCCCAAGGTATGCCCACGTTTCCATATTTCTCTCCTCGTTCCTCCTCCTGGTTATTCCTATTACCATGTCAAACAAAGGAAAAGAAAAAAGCCAGAGTAGAAGAATAAACGTACTCTTATCAGTGTTTCTAGGATGAAAATCCTTTAACAATCCAAGTGCATCTTCTCCCTCTCCCAGCAAAAACCTCTTAGTTTTGCTTTGATGGAAAACGAAAATCTTCCCCGCTGCAATTAGCTCCCGGACCCTCTACTGGACTAAGGGAGTGGCAAAACACCACCGCCAGTGTTCTAACAAGTGGACTAAATTTGATTCATTTTTTGGAATAAAAGATGACCCTGAATCCAGACATAAGCTACCTGTTAAAGACCATAATAACATCATGCAAACAGGATGGTCTTCTGGCCTAAAAATGTCATTAGAATTAAGACTTTCTTCATTTAGATATTTAATAGAAGCTATTTTAAAACTAATATGCATTATTTGTCGGGACAATTTAAAATTCTGAGATTATCTACAGTCCTCAGAAAATGTATATATACAAGAAAATATATAAGGAAGAATAGTAAAAACAAAACTGAAACAAGTTGAACTATAATTTTCCTTTTCTCTGACATTCTTACAGGGTAACTGTTGAACTACTGATTTTTCAGTGCAAAGGAAAGAATACTCTCTTCCATGACACCCATCATTTCTACAATTTCCTTTAATAGTCATATGAAAAAGTAAAAACTGATGTTGATATAAACTCCTTGAATAAGGTTTGTGTTTTCTTCACACAAAACTTTTAACATTTTAAAGCGGAGAAATAAGATCATGTTCTGTAGCGAAACTAAGTAAAGAATGGATTACCATTAGCGCCACGGACTCTGAGATATCACCGACTTTCATTCAGACGGGGGGGGGGGGCGCTGAGGGATGGAAGAGCATTTCCAGGGTTCTGGCGGGTTTTTTTGCACGGGGTATCGATTGTACGCGTGCGTTCACTTAGGAAACACATCAAGCTGCACACTTGTAATTTTGTACTTCCTTGTACTTATATTTACATCGAAAAAACTGACTTCTGGACAACAACCACGCAGTCATTTGTCATGACACAGGAGAAAAAAGCAACAAACCAAAGCAAACCCAAACCACCCACCTCTGGAGTCCTGTCTCATCCTGATAGGTCAGCACTGACATGTGCTGAGCTCTTTTTTCAGTATTCTCCCTGAATATATGATCTGCTATCAGGAAAGCAAGAGTCCAATTTAAATGGAAGTTCCGATGGGTAGGTAATGGTTTGACCCCTGACCCCATCACCACAATTGTTCCACTTCTCTAATGACTTCCCTGCAGGGTTCATTTACCAGTTCTGGGTCAAAGACCAACATGCCCACAAGTCAAGGATTGACACAAGCAGCGCTCGAAGTATTTGGAAATAACTGCACCATAAAGACACATTTCATCAATTAAAGACGGTTTTTGAATTTAAATTGAAGTATAAACCAAAAATCACCACAATTTACATTAACCAATTCACAGGTATACAGGTATGGAAGGATACATCCCAATTAAGGTACAGAATCAGTAACACCCAAAGCCAAAGCAGTTCTACCTTAAAAGAACTGTTTTATCTTTATTGCCTTTAGTAGTAGTATATTTGAGAGTACTGTCCAGTTGTCTGAGATATTCCTTTAAGTTTTAATTAATTTGAACTTCTTTTAACTTATACTCCTCATGACTTTAACTAGCATGGTTACAATGGATTAGATAGTGACTCAGAGACGTAAATTTCCCCAACTATGACAAAATCCTGCTTCAATAATCTTCCTGCTTAACACTACTTTATACTTTTCACATATGTAAACAGAACTACTTGCAAATAATAATTTCTTTGTTAGTTTAAACAAACTTCCTCAGTCAGTAGAGAATATGTTAAAGTTGGTGCAAAAGCTGTAGTTGGACTTGATGATACAGTACTTATTCAGGATTGAATTCAGTTCTCAAAAAAAAAAACCGAACAAGACATGTAATTCCTTCTAATGTTTATTTGTACAGAACAGGAAGGAAAGGGAGAAGACACCAAAAAAGCGGCGGGGGGGTGGGAGAGAGAAGGAGAGTGAGACCTCAAGATAAAAGAGGAAGAATAGGAGAGGGAAGAAGGGAAAGACAAGGTTCTAAAGAAAGATCGGGGATTGCACTCAAAAGGCAGAGACTTGACCTCAGAGGCTGGATTATGCCAGGGTCATATCCCTCAAGTACGTTTCATTGGGACTAGTCAGGTGAGGATGTAGGGACAGTGGAGCATGACACTCTTCAGGCCAACAGTAGCTAAGGAAGCATCTGGAAGACCCTGCTACGATTCCAGCCAGCACTGAACATTTTCCACTTGACTAACTTTGGATTGGGTTACAAGGACTCACCAATGAGAGGTCTGGAAGAGTAAAAATTAAGACAAAAGTCTCCACTGTGAACAACAATATATTCAAAACACAGAAGAAATGCTACAAAGAACATTTCCACATCATTAGAAAAACAATACAGACTCTAAATGTTTTATTTTGCTCTTTAGTATTACAAATGGACACTGCTAAACAAGCTTTCTTAAGAAAAGGGCTTTAGATTCACAGTGTTATAAACACAAGAAGAACAGTTAATACTGTTGAGCATATATACATATAAAGTTACCTTAAAGAGAAAGGTAAACGTCTAGGCTTAGAGATACCTTCCTTTAATCAGACAAGTTAAACTGATCTAACTCAAAAGAAACTTTACTGATCAAATGAGAGGCTGACAAGCAGTAGAAGCATAGAAAAAGAAAAATCACAGAGGTTCTACAAGAAAAAGCTGACAATGGGAGAAGGAATCCAGACCAACAGATAACGAAGATTATTATGTGATAATGAAGCATGGAAAACAGCATGGAATGCCTATTGTGGAAATGGATGTATCTGGCTAACCTAGTCTGATACTACAAAACCTTCAAATTATTTAACCATCCCACATTCTGATGCCATACTCACAAAGTGACATCTTTCTGTGTAGATCTGCCACCAGGTAGACCACTGCCTTGCCAACTAGGGCGGTCAGTGTCTTCTCCAGAGAGACAGTTCAACCATCTCTTGGTATCCTCCTGATAAAACTGCTTTCTGAGCCTTGCAGAATAGAGAATCAGACCTGGACTTAAGCACATTTGCTAAAGTAATGTCACCCTGTGATGAATCATGAAGAACTACAATTCTCTGGTTAAAACCCTGGTCATTTGAAAGTTCTACAAGGAATAGATTGTTAGGCCTACCCACTAGCATTAATTCCATACATAAACAACCATTATAAATTAGGAAATTTGACTTATTAGAAGTACATTTAATGAAGGTTTTACATTTTTTACACATTTTATTTTAACTCACTAACATCTGATAAGTTAATATATTGTTCTTTCACAGACTCAACTCTCACAGTAGTAATACAGAATTAAATCCAGTTTGTATAGACCAATCATCTAAAAAAATCTCCGACAGAGAACAAAACGGCCCTGAAGATAAGCATCTTGGTGGCATGGAAAAAGTACTGGCTTTTTATTACATGTCCGCTGGTATCAGCTACCTAACCTCTGAGCTATTTCTTCATTTGTAAAAGTGGCATTATACCACCTGCCTCTTAAGGTACTGTATTAAAAGAAGTAGTACATGTAAAGTACTTTTCAGAGTATCTCGTATTTACTTGTTGTTCAGTAAATGGTAGATATTCTGTCTTGGAGCGTTTGAGTGTAATCTGTTAAGATTGAAAAAAGGAAGAGCCGCCATACGGAAAATTCTCTATATCCTTCAAACCCTAGAGCAACAATGGTCTGGTTGGTCCCATCCATTCTCCTTCTGAAATGAGACTTAATTCTTTAAAATGTACTTTAAAACATTATCAGATTAACAGATGCTTTGTATAAAACCACAAACATCACAGAAGGAACAGGATGAGAGAGCCCTGACCAGACCACCGTTACCAATTTCTTACGGTACCCTCACTCCACATACTTTTTATGAGAAGTTTTAAAAGCTTTAAAACCAAACGCATGTCTACAGTAATTCACAACAATTAGCAGAAGGGAAAACAGAAATGGAGGTTAAGCACAATAGCAATGGAAAGCAAAAGCAACCATCTAATGCTGTAATGATGTATTTGGAAAAGGAGATTCAGCTTATCACGACTGCTTTGTCAAACCTTTGGATATCTCCAGAAAATGACAGTAAACAGGGACTATCTTTAGCTCCTTTCATATGTACTGTCTTTCTCTCCCCACTGCAAACTCAGTGTTTATTAGCTGCTGGAAACATTTACTATGGTGTCTCTCTCATCAAAATATTTTTCCACCTACAACATGATGCTGGCTTGGGAAGACTATAGCAGAGACACTTCAACTGAATTGTCCTTAACTGGGCTGTGTGAAAACCAAATATAAATTTTGTATGTTATGAAAAAGTACAGAAGGGGTTTAATCAACTAACCTTTAAATTTCTAGACTATCATTTAAGGACTGGAACAGAGTTGACACTCTGGACGAATTAGGATCACCAGATGAGATACAGAAACCAAGTTAAATTTGCATTCCAGATAAACAACAAAGAATTTGTTAGTATTAAGTATGTACCCTGCAATATTTGGGACATACTTACACTAAAATTTTATCCATTTAACTGGGAGATCTGTATTTTTTTTTTTTTTTTAAATCTGGAAACCCTCAACAGATGGATGGAAAAAGTCATAATAACTAGGAGATAAAATACATGAGCCCAGTGCCCAGGTCCACCACCAGCTGCGTGATGTTAAGCAGGTGACTTAACCCCCTAGCGCTGTCCTGTTATTCACTACGAAACGGAAACCTGCCACAGCTGCCTTGCAGGGTTGATGTGAGACTCAAATAATAGCAGCAGCAAACACACAGCGCTTATATGTGCCAGGCAGTACTGCAAGTGCCTTTCGTGACTAATTCACTCAATCTTTTGAGGTATTTGCTATTATAATTCCCATTTAACATTTTACCATTATATATTCTTATTATTCAAAGAGCTAGCAATGTAAATTCAAGTGCAGCCAGGCTCCGGAGTCTGTGCTCTTAATTTACTGCTGCAAAAAGATAAAATGTATGCAAAAAGATACAAAATAGATGTTCTTAATATTGTTAAATAATTAGAAGGAATTAAACTATGGTAAAAATAAATACGATGATCTCAGCTGGGGAACAGCCTGAGTAAAGAGCCATGGGAGGAGACACACAGCCCCCACCCCTCTGCTGTCCAGAGGCTGCCACAGCACAGGGGCACTCCCCCCTGTAACATTGTTCAAGAAGGCTAAGAATGAAAAAGACCAGCAGCTCCATGGGGAAGAAGCTGTGAAAGATCATTTATGAGTTAACTAACCATAGATGGACAAAATTAACCTTGGTGTGGACAAGGGATTTGTTGAGATGGAAAGGAAGGACATAGCTCAGAGAAGCCGAGAAGAGCAAATTAGCAGGGGGTTAAGGACTGAATCAAAAATGCGTACAATAAGCAGTAAGTAGATATTTATTACCAACTCAAGATTGTGAATCTGTGCTAAGACAGCATGTTGGGGCCACTGAAAGTGATGAGAAAATGAGAGAAATGGAAGAAATAAATATTTCAGATTTTGCTTTAAAGATAATAAAGTGCTTTTAAAATAAACTTAAATCTGTGTTTGTAACCAGGTTGAAACTTTTGTGTGTGCAAATTTGTTTTTAATGAAAAGTATTAAGAAAAATTACTATTGAAGCCACTAAATATTGGAAAACGGTTTTTTTCTTCCAATGACCACAGACCTTGGGGTTTTACATTTATTAATCAAAGTATGTAACGCCTGTGTTCTTATAGAAATAGAGCATTCGGTAAATAATTCTTTTCCTCCAGATGCTTACTTACCCAATCTTAAAAGATACACATACATATGCATACTCTACACTAATATAAAGCAAAAATTGAATATTCTCTGCTTTAACGTCACATTTGTTTCCGAATCCAAAGCTGAGATGTACTATACATAATTTACTTTAAGAACTGTTTTCATCAACTGATGGGTTGTCTTTACAGATGTGAACTTATCAGTGTTCTGTTTAGTGTTAGTATCTAGACAAGGAGTTGGCAGCAAAGTTCCTGTTTCACTAATTACATTCTTTTCCAAAAGTTCACCCTGCCTGGGTGTCCAGGTAATTGCAATTAAGTCAGGAATCTGGTAATTAGAAATTCAAGTGCCCTGCCAGCAATAATACACATCCTCTTGACGTGCTGCCCACAAGACCTAATTCACTTGGAAAGGACAGACGCTGATGTGAAGTGGCAGTGTAGATGTTGATTAAGCAACAAGCACTGAAATAAATTTCTCCCCTCACTGTTCTCCCTAAAACCAAATGCATTATATCTCATTTAAACTCCTACAAAGCATTGTGTGAATTTGGAAATAAGTAGTCAAATTCAGAATCACTAATACTCGAAAGAGGTTGCTCTCTCTCATAAAATCTTTCCAAGATAGGAAGCAGATTTCAAGGCCACCACTTCCAGTCAGGCAGCAGTTGGGGTGGGAGGAAACCAACAGTCACTTGTATCTTGCTCTTCAGTATACCCCAGGCTCTCCACAGGGCCCGGTCCACTGAAAGCAGTTCATAAACGTTGAGTAAATGAGCCTCAGAGCCTGCCAACACTCTAATCACGTAAAACTTTTTGTAAAATTCAAGAATAAAGATTTCTTTCACTTACCAATTGACTAATTTCCATTACTTTAATCAGACTCTATCTTCAACAAATCTCACATTTTATAGTACACGACTGAACATTTGCAAACAGATTCACTAGGCGATGAAGGTTTTAGGAAGTAAAGCAAAGAACAAATATGTATCTCAAACTATTTCTTTAAAAAGCAATGACTTAGCTGGGCTGATTATTCTATCCAAACCATTTTCTAGCTAATGGAGTCATTTTACTAGTTTCTTTTATTCCTGACACCACGTAAATGTATTATTTAACAAGCTGCTATAAATGATAATGTAAAACTTTCATTTATACAGCAATTTACTATTTTCCAAGCACTTTCATATTTTCTTGTTTGATTCTGAAAAGCTAAAGATATAAAATTAATCAATACATCTTCTCCAAACCCGGTCTTTCTTATACCAAGAGATACTGTTGACAAATGAACCTCTCTCTCTCTCTTTTTTTTTTTAAAACCCAAAACCCCATTTCCAAGCTGTAGCGCCTTTGGTTATCTCATTATGCTGAAACATGGTGAAACATCTAGGCAAGATACTCAACGCCCTCCAACTTCTCTCCTACAAAAGTCATTAGCCCCAGCCAAATCTGTCTATTCATTCCTGCCTGTCTGTGGTGCTTCCCCAATGGCACCAAGTCCAATGTCCTTCAAGGGCATAGCATCCTCAATCACACTGTACTTTCCCACTCACGGAGCCCTGTTGTGTCAAAACCAGTTAGCACTTGTCATGTGCTTTACCACCCCATTTCTCCCACCGCTCGGGAGAGTCAATGAAGGCTGGAACCAACTCTCACATCCTGGATGCCCAACCAAGAGGGAATGAGGCAAGAGTCCACGTGCCACAGCTTCTCCTCTCTGATCACAAGGCCTGCTCCTATTAAATATCATGCCATCAAAATGGATGGCCTTCAGAGTGGTGGGAAATGAACAGCCTAGCACAGGGATCAGCATAAAGTAGTTCAAGGAACAGTTGTTGACAAAACTTTAGAGAAAAGCTTGGTGTCATTCAGGGAGGCATCAAGTGTATCTTAACTCCCTAACCCTACTGGAGGGGATGTAAAGGGGCTGGTGTACAGGGATCCCTGGGAATACATGGAACAATGGTTTCGCCACTTCAGCTTATCTTTAAGTAGCACCTGTCTTGTCACGCTACGCCATTGTTTTTCTTAAGTGCTGTATAACTCATCTTGTGGCCACGCATATTCCCAGAAAGGTATGAATCCATAAAATACTTCACTAAAATTCAAAAAGTTCTGTAAAAGAAGCAAAATTAGTAATTTTTACGCCAACATTAGTAATTCCTCTGTAATATTAGAAAATAATCCTATTCTAGGTATGGAATATGTTGTTGGCATCATCAACCCCATCTAAAATTAATCCTTCTAAACTTTTATTTGATTCTAGAACTAAGTGCAGTAAATATTTGTTACTTTTTAAAACTAAAGTATTTGTTACATTTTCAAAGTAACTTTAAAGTAACGTTGAAACATCATTAGATTTGCTTCACATCTGCCAGTTTAAATTTTTGGCTCAAGGAAATTCCACTATCAAAAGGACTCTAATCAAATGAAAAGAATTCCTATTTAAAATATACTACTTTTCTCTAAAGTAATTCTGAAAGGAGGCATGTATGGCCAAAGATAAATTCAAAATATCTTTATGTGGGTATATAATTTTAAGAGGATAAGTAAGATGGAATTCTTTTAAAAAGAAAAAAGGTAGTTTGTATTTTTTTATACATTATATCTGGGCCTGATCCACAGAATTTGTAGGAAAAAATACAGTAATTCTTTAAAAATTAAAACTTGATTTTCATAAGCCAAGTTTCTCCTTATATACTCCAAAAATGATTAGTCAAATTTGAATGTCAAAATGTTTTGTTTTGTTTTGTTTTTTGCGGTACGCGGGCCTCTCACTGCTGTGGCCTCTCCCGTTGCGGAGCACAGGCTCCGGACGCGCAGGCTCAGCGGCCATGGCTCACGGGCCCAGCCGCTCCGCGGCACGTGGGATCTTCCCGGACCGGGGCACGAACCCGTGTCCCCTGCATGGGCAGGCAGACTTTCAACCACTGGGCCACCAGGGAAGTCCCCAAAATGTTTTTTTTAACAGCAAGAGAATTTTTTTCTTAGCATTGCAAGTCTATAAAACTAACCGGAATCACCAGCCTTGGTTTTCTGTAACTGGAACACCTGTGAAGATCCCGAAGGTCAGAACCAAACATGTTCACTGGAAGAAGAAACTGAAATAATCAAAACCTTGCAACAGAAGCACTGGAAACAGCAATGCAGAGCGTTCTCCACCTGCCCCAGAAGTACACCAACTGAACAGAGTAAGAGTCCAGAGTAAGAAACGACTTCTCTGGCTGTAGAGCAAAGCCTCAGGAGCTAACAGTACAAGAAATAAAACTGCTGTTATGATGCATCACTCTGTTAAAGGTGCTTATCATTTATTTTCAATGTTGTCAGTCAGATATGTTCTATTATACCCCACTTTCACATCCTCAGAACTGCATTTTTTGAAATTCAAGGTAAGGATACTTTGAGTACATGCAGACAAAACCTTTTCATCCCTAAAATCTGACAGCGTATGTGAATCAGTACCTGTGGCAGGCAGAATTCTAGGATGGCCCCCAAGATTCCTAGCTCCTAGTGTACGTACTCTGCAATAATTTCCTCCCTTGGAGTGCAAGTGAGGCTGTGAATGTGAAAAATAACACTCCAGTGACTATGATACTTTATAGGGAGGAAGGGATTTTGCAGACGTAACTAAGGTCCCTAAGCAGTTGACTCTGAATTACTAAAGAAGATTACCCTCAGTGGGCCTGACTTAATCAGGTGACCCCTTACCTTAAGAGAGGTGGGAGAGATTTGAAGCAACTCTCCTGCCAGTAACATGTTGCGGAGAGGGCCATGTGATGGGGAAATGGCTCATGACTGATGTCCAGCAAGAAACCGGGGACCTCAGAACTAGAGCCACAAGGAAGTGAATTCTGTCAACAACCAGTGGGCCTGGAGGAGGACCTGTACCTCAGATGAGACCTCAGCCCCAACAATACCTCAACCTCCACCTTGTGAGACCCCGAGCGGAGGACCCCAGAACTGGACTGCTGACGCATGAAAACTGTGAGATAAGTTAATGGGTGTGGTTGTCTTAAACTGCTAAATTTGTGGTAATTTGTTACTCAGCAGTAGAAAAGGAATATGTTAGCAATTTTCCTTTCCTTTCCAATCTAACCAGAGGGCACATGTAAGAATTTTTGAATTTTGCCTTTTTTAAAGGTTAGTTTTCCATCCTCATCAAGAGTAGTATAATAAATCTAAGGAAGACAAAACACTGCAAGGAGATATTACATTGAGCACTAAAGGCTTGAAGGTAATTATTCCCATTTATATTTTCTTTTTAAAGCAAAAATTTTGAACATTTATTCTCAAGGGTACTTTGCGCAAGTTCTGCAGGTGAATTTACACGACAAAGACAGAAACAAAAAAACACTACCTTACTGGCAAGAAAAAAAACAAAACCATAAAATAAGGTAGGTAAACTCACGACTATTCTCTAGTAAATTGATTAATGACCTCTATCTTTTCTAGTGGCACATTATCGAGGACCTGGCTGGATGCAGAAGGAAAAGTAATGACTTGTTACTTCTTAAGGAAATGAACTAGGAGTTGTAAAAAAGACAGCAAAGGGGAAGCAGTGTACGGCCTGCAGGTTCACACAGCGGAAACCTGACATACTCGCTGGGTACACTAACAAAGCCTTCACTGCCTCCTGACATCTGCTCCACGTCAGAGAGGAGGACGCTACTCTCTAGAAGGCCCTCCTGCTTCCCTTCTCATGGCAGCTGAGGGGCCTGCTTCCCAGCAGTTACCTGTGCTTCCTCCTATAAGCATACTTATGCTACACGCTCCTCTAGTTGTGAAACTTAATGAAAAATGGAATCAAGTAATGGATGAATGTGAAAAGAAGGGAGATGGAAAAATCCTACTCTACTAAAGCTGAACAAACTGCTAAAAAATCGCCGTAGAACTAGGTATGGCTGAGACAACTGTAAGATGTAAGATGGATGGAGAGGGAGGTACGTATAAATACACTTTGTGTTAAAATAAAATGTATAACGTATGTATCATTTTTCAATGATTTGTTTTGACCAACTTGAGCACCCATACCTGAACTCGTAACGTCTAGTAAGTAGGCTTATGTGGTGGTTCTTTTCCCTTGCACAGCTCAGTGTGTACAACTATTTTCCACATACCTTGCTCATTAGGCAGGAACCAATTCCACAGCTATAAAAGAAAAAGCCCCAGATTAGGAGCAAGGAGATACTAGGTCTAGTGGGTCTGTTATTCTTGCATGAGCTTCACTTGCTACCTTTATAACATGAGAGAAATGAACTATATAATAATGTCCCCTGTGGCAATTATTTTATAATCATATTTTAAATTTTATAAAATAATATTACCACATTAGTTAAAAAAAAATTATAACTCATCACCATTAAAAAAAAAACAAAAACGGGCTTCCCTGGTGGCGCAGTGGTTGAGAGTCCGCCTGCCGATGCAGGGGACACGGGTTCGGCACGTGGGAAGATCCCACGTGCCGCGGAGCGGCTGGGCCCGTGAGCCATGGCCGCTGAGCCTGCGCGTGCGGAGCCTGTGCTCCGCAGCGGGAGAGGCCGCAGCAGTGAGAGGCCCGTGTACCGCAAAAAAAACAAAAACAAAAACCTTCTATTGGGCAGTAAGTGTATTAAAGGATGCTAAGGACATTTAAGAAAGCTTTATGTTGTCTCATGTTACAATTCAGTTTCAAGATAGAGCATTTCCAAGGGGAAGAACTTAAATCTAAGGTAAAGAATGGTGACATCACAGTTCCCAGACATCCAATTGTGTAAAAAAGGACAATTTCGTGCTATCAACAAATTTACAGTGAGACACTTTACATCAAGTAAACAGCAACAACAAAAGCCACAAACATGATTTGTTTTTTTCTGACCACATTAAACAAAGCAAAACCTTTCAAACTGAGGACCTTGAAAGAATCATTTTCACATTCAAGTGATGATAATTATAGTCAAGATTCAGGCACAATGTCTCAGGATTGAATAATTGCCTACCAGGAAGGAAAAATACTAAACTGCTAGTAATGTTTTTAAAAGATGTACAAAATTAAATAGGTTTGTATACTACTTTTTATACAATTGACAAGAAAAAAGCCCAAGACACCACATCTCCAAAGTGCTGCTGTCATCCTTCATTACGGAGTCAGCTAAAGGTGATGTTAACTAAAACATGAAATTTTAAATTAGTGTAACTAAAGCTTGTAAAAACTGTCCTTCGCTGCTGTTGTTTGTTCATAAGTTGCTGTGTTTGTCCTACCTTTGTCCATTTAATTTTAAGTTCTTTGATGCTAACTGCATCTTTTCCTTTATAACTTCCACTTAGCCTTACAAGATGTTCTATAGAAGCAGCCCTTAAATATTATATCTTTCTGAAAGAGTTAGGTAGTTAACAAGAGTCTACTTGGGAATTCCAAGGACACTGATTAAAAACATCCATAAGGAAACTTCACTGAGTTTCAGAAGGAATGTGCAAAAGAGGTGTCAATTACACTGGGGGAAAGCCATCAGCTCCAGCAAAACTTACTGGAGGGCTTCCCTGGTGGCGCAGTGATTGAGAGTCCACCTGCCGATGCAGGGGACACAGGTTCGTGACCCGGTCTGGGAAGATCCCACATGCCGCGGAGCGGCTGGGCTCGTGAGCCATGGCCGCTGAGCCTGCGCGTCCGGAGCCTATGCTCCGCAACAGGAGAGGTCACAACAGTGAGAGGCCCGCATACCGGAAAACAAAAAAAAAACAAAAAAACAAACAAACAAAAAAAACTTACTGGAGTAGCAGAGTGTAGCATCTCTCTACAGCTGACATCCATTCCAATAGGCATGCTTTGTTCTAGACAGATCCATTACCATTCAATAACCTGGTTGAAAGCTATTCCCTGATAAATTCTGCTCTATTAGCCGAGTCACACGGGCTCTGAGAAGCTGGACGGTCTGGAGATAATTCAACAATATATAAGGGTCATTTTCTTCATTTTACAAAAAACACAACTTCTGCGATTCAACCTGTATTCTCATTGCGTCATCTACAAGACAAAATAGGACAGCTGGGGACAACAACACTCTCCTACATCATTATCTGGTACAGTAGAATGTGCCTGAAAGCCGACAATGTGGGCAAGGCCTCAGCCTTCAGCTTCTAACAGTCCGTTTCCACAAACTGCTAGCCTGACTGCATTCTTAAAATAATTACCTACTTATTAAATGCACAAAAATAAAATAACGCAAAACGCTAACATCAAATCGTATAAATGACCATGCAGATTACAATGGAGTATTTTAAAATACTTTTGTGAAATACAGATACAAGATTAGACATGGGCGTGACAAAAGGAAACAATACGAAAGGGAAAATACCACACTTTCATGAATTTATTTGCCATAAAAATACCAATACCTAAGTGTGCAGCATGTAAAAACTGTACCACTGGCTGCCTTCAATCCTGTCACTGAAGAATTAACTATACACTCTCTCTCACCAATTATATCATTACATTTTCCTGATATATATATAAACATTCTTCTTTTTTTTTTCTTTCTTGCCTTCCCTGCCTGCATTTACTGAAGGATACACAGGCACAAGAAATCTAGATACCTCTAAGCTAACATTCAAAAGACACAAAGCATGCAATTCAGAATAGTTGCATATTACATTTCAGTATAATCTAACATACAGTATGAATTTAAGAGGTTACAAATCACAAATAAAAACAATTCCTTTAACAATTTTTTTTTGCTTAATATGAGAATCTATTGTATATTCTCCTTCCAATTATTATTTACTGAACTCTAAACATTTTTCGTTAATATTTAAATTGATAAAGCAAGCTGCCTGGATCTAGTTTCGTTGTGCTCACTTCTATCTGCTGCTTTAGTTTAAGGCACATTTTCCTTTATTTCACTTTTCCACAAGCCATAAAAAAACTCATTTCTAATTCATCCGTTCGTTCAGCTTAACCTCTCTTCTCAGCAATTAAAGCACTCTGCGCATCCCTCATCTATCACACAGCCAGCTAAATAATGCATTGCGTCCCCCGCTCATCTTTTATCATCCCAAATGACAGGTATTAGCATATCTCCCCAGTCAATTACAGTGCAGCAGAATAATCACAGCATAATTGGGCGAAAGCCACTCTAATCACCAACCCTGCAAACTCGCAGAATAAAAACTGAGTGGCAGTTCAGACAGGCCTTGCTCTTGTCCATGACTCTAGCCAACAAGCCTGGCAGATCTCCATTTCCTTCCTTTTCAAACTTATGCTTTAGGGAGGTCAACTTCTCCATACATTCTATGTAAAAGAAAAGAATGTACACATACATGTGCACAAGCGGGAACTATTTACAACATGCACCTGCATGTCTTTATAATACTTGTGATTCCAGATGTTTGCACATACTATTAAATAGCACAAAATGAAAAATTCCACTGTCAATCAAAAAACAGTCATTTCATGAGTGATGTCATTAGTTCTACTTCATGACTCATATAAGGTAAAACAAAATATTAAATTTTTTATAAATTTTTTATTTACTTTCAAAATTGAAGCCCTTCAAATGTCTACATGGTGAAGATTATCTTCTTCATCCTAAAAAATCAGGATTTCCCAGCTTCTTTCCAAAATACTCATTTGTCACAGGAAATACTTTTTAATTGAATATCTGTTGTTATTCTTATACTGCAATTGTATGTAATAACTTTTTTAAAACTATGACAATATTAAATACAGGTTAACACATTACCACGAATAAAGAAACTATGCTTACATCTTGAGAAGGGGATTAAAAAGTAAATGAGACAAAAATAGGAATATAATGTGAGAAACTTAGAAGAACATAATCACAAATTTAAGATACAATAAATAAACACACATATTTTAAAATTCTGACAAATGTTCAGGAAATTTGTTTGAATACTTTTTATAAGCTTATTGATTTTACCATGATATTTAATGTGTAATATCCAATCTAGGCCTATACCCAATTCTCATTTTATTCTCATTTTACTTTATTTATTTACTTATTGGCTGCGTTGTGTCTTCGTTGCTGTGCGCGAGCTTTCTCTAGTTGTGGCGATCGGGGACTACTCTTCATTGCGGTGCGTGGGCTTCTCACCGCGGTGGCTTCTCTTGTTGCGGAGCACAGGCTCTAGGCGCACAGGCTCAGTAGTCGTGGCACATGGGCTTAGTTGTTCCGTGGCATGTGGGATCTTCGCGGACCAGGGCTCGAACCTGTGTCCCCTGCATTGGCAGGCAGATTCTTATCCACTCTGCCACCAGGGAAGTCCTGAATTCTCATTTTAAATAATATGTATTCATTTGCTACTCCATTCTTCACCTCCTCTCCCCCCCTTCAGTGAGACACAAAAAAGTCATCCTGAAATGAAAATTTAATTTGGGAAGAGTGGAGGGAAGTTAAGTGGAATTTCTTATAAAAATGTACGTAGCTTCTTAGGAAGCAGCCAATTCAGCGCCTTAAATTGCAACGTGTAGCTAGAAGTAAATGAAATTTTCTGTAGGATTTAATTTACTCTATCTCGATCACATAGAGCATGAGACCTACTATTTCTTGTACTTTTCCCTTCCTCACCTTCATCACTCCTTTTCACATTTCCATCTAAGACCAAAGGAAATCCACACCTGAGGTATGCTCTGGCCTGGAGAGAAGGCTTCCCCGCTCATCTGGAGGCCAGTGCCCACTCGCTGGGCAAAGTGGGCAGCGAATCTCAGCAGCAGGTCTCGGTGACCTGGCACACAGGGCCACACAATCACTGCGCACTGCACGGATGCTTTGGCTGTGCACAAATGAATAAATTATACATGGCAAAACCCTCTACTTTGTGATCCAATGGTAGCCACGACACCAGCAGAATTCAGGAAAGTATGAAAATAGGCAATTATTGCAATGAAGCAAACAAGATATACTTATTACTTTTATTATTTAGAATTTGTACGATTTTCAACCACAACTCTGTCAGATAATTCAGTCCTTCAGTACACACAAAGACACTAAGGCAATTACACAATATCAAAAAGCCAACTGTCAAAAGACCAGAGTAAAAGGAGAATTTAGACACAACAAATAGTCTCCCAGACTTTTTGTTTCCTAATCCTGTTGTTTTAAAATTACAATATGAAATGTTTTATTTGCATTATTACTTCAAGAACTCTGCATGTATTTTCGTTGGCATATCTTTGCAAATGGACCCACAGGATAGATTACTTCAGTTGTAAAATGGTAATTTTATTGCTTATTGGGGAATATCTGTTACAAGTATGTATCAGTGATACATCTGGTACGCAAGTATTAATTCAACAGGTTTTTTTTTTCAAATCTGATTTTTAAAAATCATATCCTAATATATTCTTTAATTCATATAAATGTTCTACTTGGCTTTAAACATCTTCCAACATATTGGCTCTTTCAACACCAGTCACTTTGACATTCTCAACTGACTTGCAAAATTGACATGGCTTGGGTAAAAGCCAGATTTATGGGAGGAGGAGGGTTTTCACCATCTGAAGAAACAAAACTGGCTTTAAAATTTGGCATAGGAGAGAACTTAAAACACATGCAATCAAAATCATCCCCCATCTCCCCTAGAATAACTGCTTTGCTTCTTCCCAACAAAATCTTAAGCAGCTTGATGATTATTAATATGGTCACAGTAACTCTATGCTAAGGAATTTTCTAGGCAAGCCCACAGACGTGTCTCTAATTATCTGTACACATCCCAATGAACAGGTGTTTCAGGGTGGGGATAAGGAGAATATATGCACATTTTGATTATTACTAGAAATTAAGTCCTCAGATAAGAGTGCCAAAATAATGTCCCAGCAGAAAAACAGAGTCAATCAAATGCCAGGATATGCAAGTAAATAAGCTTTCATTCAAGCATAACTCTTCCCTCCCTTAAAAAGATCACTTCTGAGATCTGCAGCACCTGAGGCCGTGCTTAATTCCTACCATCTTTTCTTAAAAACCAATGTAAGTCTGACAAAAGCAGGCATGAATTCTGCTAGCCTCCACTCACATTCCTTCATTCACCACCATCAGGGCAAACATTTTTGTACAAATATACTTAGGAGATCTAGCGACCCACGCCACACAGTCAGGAAGTCCATCCGAAGAGTCTGCCCTCTACCATCACCTGACAGAGCATTTGGTCTAGAAGAAATGGAGCTCCTACCACACTAAGAACCCACGTGGTCATGATGAATATTTCTGATTTTTTATATACTGTCAGAGCCTATTCTGGAAACATCACACATTCTTCATTGGACTATGTGGCTTAGAGTCCTTTCATGCCGATTAAATTCCACAAACATCTGTGATCACCTGATATTTCAACTAGTATGCACATACACACTGCAATTGGGGGAAACAGCTTTTAAAGAAAAACTGTTTTCACTACTGAATGCGGATCTAAAATGATATAGGAGAGCCCTAATACACTGGATTGAGTCATATGAAATTGCCAACACTGTTGGCAATTTAAGCTGTAAAAATGTCAATACTGTAAGATTCAATCTAATCTACAGCTCCAGTACTGGGAAGACTAAAAATAAGCATTGCTGTAATTCTGTATAAAGGGCACTGGCCCGGGAGGCAGAAACTTGAATTTTTTTTCCTACTTTGTCATTAAATAGGGCTTAAAATCAGTCCTGTTCCCTCCCTCAGCCTTAGTCATCGTGAAAGTAAATTGAGATGAATATTTTGGAGTACTTTTCCTCTTTGAGAAAATGATGAACAAATAACTGACCCATGAATCTAAGGCTCTAGAATTAGTCAAGGAGGCTCCAAGGGAAGTTAGGACAGGAGATGAAGATGGCAGAAAATGAAATTCCTCTACTTTGTTTCTCTTTTTAAAATCTTTGCCTGGCTTTATTTCATTGGGAATGTTTGTTTATGGACAAAAAATAGTTATATTTCCCCCAACACAATGAGAATAGCTTAAACTAGTAAGCACTCGCAGGGAGACATCAGAAGAAGAATAAATGAGCACAGAATTGAAGGTTTGACCTGATGAATACAGACGACCTGTGGCATTTTAGGGCTGAAAAGAACCTTAGTGAGAGCAAGGAATCAATTTTCCAATCTTATACTATGACTTAAAGTAAACTCTAGGTCTGCTCACTTCCACTTAAGTAGTCTTAATTACAAAAGAGCAGAGAAGGGCTGCTGTTCCGTATTTCATCCAAATTCAGAAATTAGGGGAGACCCTCCTGTCCCCACAACAACTGTCAAGTAACCCCTTTCATGGCACTCAAGACCTCAAGACCTTTATAAGTCTGTCTTTATCTCTTAGTGGTATATGCTTTGGCCTTCATAATATTCTGTCTTTTCTAAATTTTATATTTACATAATCCTCTAAAGACAGAGCTGAAAAAGAAGCTAAAATAGCTTTTAAAAATATAATTAAACATGACAAGTAAAACTGCACCAAAATATTTCAGGTGAGTATAAATAGAACATTTCCCCCAAATCTCTCCTAAAGAAGAAAAAAGCAGATTTATTTAAAAATCAAACATGTAAGTGTTTGAACCACCAGCAGGTGGCAGACTGAGAGGCTGGGAAATTCTCTAACAAAAGAAGGGAAGGACTCAACATGGGTTCCCAAATCCAGACTTGAGAATTGCTATGGATTTTGTTTTTCCTCCTCCAGTCTTTCTTCTACGGAGAAACAGAAAATTCTTTTGCTTTACCAATATATATATATTCTCATTTTAACTTAGATTCAATGGCTGAAACAGTAAAGAATAAGCTTGGTCCTTTATTCCTCTAAGGATTTCCAGTAGATTTTCATTAAATAAAGAATTGTAAATGCAAAAATAAATCCTTTATATTATGAAAAGTAATATGAGTTGATATGATTATGAACTTCAAAAAGAAAATGTTTGCTGGTTCATTTCAACGACATTGTTACCCTAAATATACTTTTACACCTAACTTATATTCACACCCCTCTTAGAGAGTTAGCCAAGTAAATTCACTAGAAGACACATCCTGGTAAGAAGATGGAAAGAGTTTAGAAGAACTGAAGTTAACATGGCTTCACAAGAAGGAAAAAAAAAAAAACAGAAACATATTAATGTATGCTTTCATGTGGTTACATTAATAAAGAAAGGATATTTGAACAGGTAGAAGCTCTTATTACATGACGCTAAACATTCTAAATCTGAAATACTATACTCCTAGCCCCCAGGCATAACCCCAGGTAAATCAATGAATTAATGACGCATTACAACAGTCAGAACCAGAAGGATGCCTAACTTCATGACCCAGTTTAAAACCTTTCTACTCTCAAAATCCAATGGGAAATGCCAACTTTATTATATTTTTTATATATATTTTTACTGAACAGAACATCCCCTCTGCTTTATGCTACTTTACCAAAAGAGCAAATTCCTTCTGTTCTCTACTAATCTGCTCTAATCCTCAGGATTTTTTATCAATTAAAAAAATTTCTATTCTAATTGTGAAATGTATTATGTTACAATGTGTCTTACGAACACTTGGAACTTTTATTTTCTAGACCAGCTCTGGCCAACAGAACTTTCTTTCAAGTTGGAAATGCACTTCAAGTACATGCACTATGACAATATGGTAGCTGCTAACAACATGTAGCTATTGAAATGTAGCTAGCTAGCGCAACTGAAGAAATAAATTTTAAACTTAATTTGAATTAATGTAAATTTAAATAGCCACACATGGTAGTAACTACCATTATTAGCACAGTTCTAGATGACCAGAATATGCAGTGAGAACTAATAAGGCCTGACTCCTGTAAGATGAACTGATCAGAAAAGAAAAACAGCAAGTGAGCCTCCTCCCGCTTTTCCCCAAGGTCACTTTTTTGGTTGTTTAGTAAAGGGAGCCCATTCAGAGATGCGCTACCAATTTTGTGTTCTATTTCCCTCTTAGACCTTATGACAAGCAGTTATGACAAGCAGTTAGACTGCAACATAACTTTTACTTTTATATGAAGGAGGAAAATACAGATGATTTTCATAATGGCCAGATGTCAAAATAAAGGAATAAGTCCAAAGGTAACTGAAGTCACTGCCAAGTATGATCCTCCACCTAGACAGTTGTCCACAATTAAAAGTACCTTATTTTTGAAAAGACAAAATGAATTTCACTTTTATTTTGAAATTTTGTTTACAGATGACTAATCCTTTTGTCATTTGTAAGTTTTATAAGTCAAACTGGAATTCTATTCCATTTTGTAGAATACAACAAATAGATTCAATTAAAGCAATTTATACCATAGAGTAGCAAAAAATTATATACAAGAGGAGAATATAAATTTGCATCTCTTCTAGAATTCCTGCCTGGAATAAGATCATTCCAAAAGTTGTGTCAAGAATATAAGGTCTGGGACTTCCCTGGTGGCGCAGTGGTTAAGAATCCGCCTGCTGCCAATGCAGGGGGACATGGGTTCCAGCCCTGGTCCGGGGAAGATCCCAAATACTGCGGAGCAAACTAAGCCCGTGCGCCACAACTACTGAGCCTGTGCTCTAGAGCCCGCGAGAAACGACTACTGAGCCCACGTGCTACAACTACTGAACTTGTGCTCGAGAGCCCGCGAGCCACAACTACTGAGCTTGTGCTCTAGAGCCCCAAGCCACAACGACTGAAGCCTGACCATGCGCTTGGAGCCTGTGCTCGGCAACAAGAGAAGACACCGCAATGAGAAGCCCACACAACTCAACGAAGAGTAGTCCCCACTCGCCGCAACTAGAGAAAGCCTACGCGCAGCAATGAAGACCCAACGCTGCCCCCCCAAAAATAAATAAGTAAATTAAAAAAAAAAAAGGATGTAAGGTCCACAGAAGCAAGGGTTTATTATTCTTACTACTGCATTCCCAGCACATAAATAAACATGTACGTTTATTCCACAGGTATTTGTTTAAATGAAATGCATTAGAATGACCGAATGAATTCAATGAGTGTAACTGCAGAACTAAGATTAGCAAAGATATTTAAGTTAATAGTGAAATAAATCTTGCTTCTTTATAACTGTTGACTTAGCTATATACAACAAATGAGAGGGCAAAAGATTTGTGGTCATGAAATTTTTAAGTGATTTATTTAGATTCTGATTAAGATCTCTTAAGAAATTTATGGAAAAGTTATGTTTACATAGTTTTTCTTTTTTAACAACCCAGAGATATTTCATTCATTTCTTTTTTACTTCCCTACTATAAATTTCTTTGTAGAACTCACAGGCAACAAAGTCCAATTTTTAGCCTTTTTCTATGTTTAACAATATCATTATATATATATTTGATTAGCTGATTTATCGTCTCATTATCACTACCAGCTTTACCTAGTATATTAATGACATAGAAGGCGTACTTCTCTTGTAAAAAGAACCAACCCATGTTGGCTGCCTCGGAGATTCCTGATTTATTATTCTATAGAATTATAAACTTTTAATATATTCAAGTCCTGATCACAGCTGACGTCAAGATCAGCAGTTTATAGTTTGCAGAACTTTCCTTTCCAAATATCTTTGCTCATTTTTTTATTTTCAAACACCTCTTCTATTCACTGAAATTCTTGTTTGTGAGAAGTATACATAATTTTAAATTAATTAAGCATCTTACTAGACCTGTATAGAAACAACCGCCAAAGTTACAAAACTCAGAACCACTAGAAATCAGTTGAAATGTTCAAATTCTAAGTTACCTTTTTTGAGATAAGCCTAATAAAACAATGAGTCAGGATTTGTGCAAAATTAAGGTTTTGTGGAGGAGAAGAAAGAGCGCAGATACTTCCTTCCTATTAGATTAGCTTTAAAAAATTAATGTTAAAACAGCCACAATAGGCATGACAGTTCTGAATGACTGCAAAATTGTATTCCTGGGTTATAGTTTCACCACACTCATAAACAGAAATAGGTCGTTTGCACCTCTGGGTCCCAACACAGTTAAGTCATTTTCCACTAATTCATGCTCATAGACATTAAGTAAATATTAAGTTTGTAGATTTTAGTTCGACTTGGGAGAAAACGAAGCATACAAGAAACGAGTAATTAGATAGTGTCCAAAAGAAAAAGTAAAGAAAGATCAAAGGCACATTAAAGATCACTAAAAGGATCAGAGACGTATATGGGATATAGACACACACGCCACATCCACCAAGACGATGCCATTAATGTGTTACCAGTGAGTCAGATTTCAGTTATTCTTCCCAGTGTATATAGAAACAGGAGAAAAGATCAACTGCAAATAAGTGTTCAAAAACCTGACCCATACTGAATACCTAGACCTTTGAAGAAACAAGATAAAAATATATTTGCTGACTTACAGATAATAGTTACCTGTATGAACACTTTTGAGTAGATATGCAAAAGTGAAAAGCATCTAATTCTTTAAAAATCATTCAATCATGGAAAAAAATTTCAAATTGTGTTCCCACAAGTTGAATTTAAGGCTACAGAAGCAATCTGCTAGTTTAGCCATAAAACAAATGCAAAGCCTTTCCACAGTGGGGCAAGCCATGAGAGCTGCTGGCATAAAAACCTTCCACAGTCCTGCTGCAAACGCAGTGTAAGCATGAAGGACTGTGGAGATGAGTTCACAAGAACTGACCCTACAGGTTTATTAAATATGCAGTGAATATTCTGCATGCATGCTGGGTATTTAATAAACAATGAAAAATGCAGAAGACGACCCTGTGTTAAATACTGCAAATACCGAATTAGCTCTATTTATAATTAGTTTTCTTTTAGTAATTTTTGGTAGATATAGAGGCAAAAAAAACAAAGGATATAAAACTTGAGTTAGTTTACCAAATATTTAAATATTTATAAAGTGTTAATGTCTTTTTACTTTTAATTTATATTTATTTATAATGTAATACCTTGCTAAGCTTATAACCTCTAAACAGTTTCGATTTTGGTAGTATTACAACGTCATTCCACCTGTACTTGCAGCACAACTAGTTTGACTGTACTAACAAAATGCCACGCATCTAGAAAGGAAAGTAGGAGTCAGGTAAGAGCACCCATACCTTACGCTCTCAAGTTTTCACCAACTACCCTCCGAGACTTGTGATTTGCAAAGTAATTGATGGCGCCTAGGCTGTCCTTCTATGCAGCTACATGAGAGGAAAGTCAGGCTCCCCTACCTAGTAAGTACTTCTCACCAGTTTAGTTACGTGGCTTAAGAATTACTAGCAAATATGTACAAAAGGCAAGTAAATCTAATAAAAAGAACTACAGGTCTGGAAGACTACGATTCTAAAAATCTGTGACTCCTCCGTCTGTGCTCTATATTTCAGGGCAGCCAATCTATTCCTTGATCTCACCCTCAGCTCCTCTGCCTTCCTTACCCTGCGTATCTGTGATCTTCAGGTCCTGCAGACTTACTTCTTAAGGATCTCTTTCCTCTTCCACTATGCCAGCTCTGGCCCACATCATCTTTTCACCTGACCTAGTCAACCCCTTCACTGGTCTCTGGCAAACCCATCCTCCACAAAGCGGCCCAAATCATCTCCCTAGGTTGCAGATCTAACCACTACTTGACTTTAAATCTTGTAATAGCTACGCATTTTCTGTAGGATAAAATTCAAATCTTTAACCTTTTCAACCCTAGAGCTTGCCACAGAAGCAGAATTTAACTACTTTTCGTTCCCTCTGAGTTTTTTCATGGATCTCCTCTGACCTGAAAACAGCTCTCATCTCTCCTGTCCTCTCTTGCCTAAATACAAGCCAAGCCCTCAAGCTCTGCCCAGGGATCAACCTCCGAGAATGCCTTCCCATCAACTCCACCACACTCCACATCCTTGGCATAACTCAGCATGGGGACAACCACACCACAGGATAATTTATCTGTCTATAGGCCTGTACCTACAAACTGACTGAGTAGCTCAAGGGCAGGAGCTGAGATTTCATCTAGTTGTGATTGGAACATAAGGGTCCAATAAATATTTGAAGCGGGGATAAGAAATAAATGAATGAATGAAGTTAGAATTATGAACTAAACACAGCATTCTGATACCATTCAGTGGTTGAATTTCACAGCCCCCAACCTGGGGGCGTGGGAATTTCAGTAAATTCTATTCCATGGCTAATTCAAATTTAAAAGTCATTTACTACTAAATACAACTCTTGGTCTCCTATACTATTTCTCATATTCACCACGACAAAGAAAGAAGGAAAAGAAAATACTACCATAATCTGATCTTAATCCCAATAACAGGGAAATCTGAAACTTTGGAAGATTTTAGGACCTCTCCATTTGATTAAAAAAACACAAGTCCTCTCTGTTGAGCCTTCCAATCCACTTAGGGGAGCTGATGAGACCTACACAAGAAGCTACATCAGACTACACACCTTGAGTCCAAAGGCAGTATCCTCCGAGGTCAAGACTTCAACCTGAAATCATAAGGAAAAAAATAATTCAGGCACTATCAAAAGCCTTCTTTGAGTCTAACCGCAGACACCAGAGCACAGGCATGGCCCAGAACTGAGAATTTTGAGAAAGCTGGTGTTCAACTTATGTCAGGTGTCAAGAAAGAGAGACCTGTGAGTCTCTTCATGAGTGGGTATAAATCCAGGTCACTGCCCTGGCTTCCAGTTTTATAACAGGGTGAGCACCTATCAAATTAATATATTTGCTATCATGTTGAAGTGGTGGTAGAAGTTCCTCAAAATGATCTGGGAAGTTAGGAGAATCATGCTTCTCACTTAGATCACAAGATGTCGCATAAACTTTTTGAACTTTTACTGTCAGTGAGGGGAAAGTTATGCTCCATAAAGCAATTTCATCATGCTTGTAAAGCTGCTAGTAATTTCTTGTCTCGTTCACATCAGAGTGGGTAGTCCTGAATCTCGGGAATGCTGCAGAGCAAGACTTCCTGAAAGCAATACTCAGGAAGAGGCAGGCAGAGTCTAAGCAACAAGTTGTGAAATGATGGCAAAACTTCAAAATTGCCTGTCAGTCTTATGCATTAGAAGACAGAGCTCATTAACATGAATTTTAAAAGCTGTGTGGAACAAGACGTGTATTGATAATTACTGTTTTTTAAACCTAATTATTCAGTCTGGTGTATAAAGCATTCAAGTTTGACTACTACAAAGTACCAGTATATGATGGAAAAGAGCAAGGAAAGAAAGCAACAGAACAAATAGGAATATTTTTTTAAGTGTCTGGGGAAGACAGTGGAGGTGGGGCAGTAACATCAGACTACCTGGCTTCACTGTTAGTGGGGTTTTTTGTTTTTTTTTAATGTGGACCATTTTCTAAGTCTCTATTGAATTTGTTACAATATTGCCTCTGCTCCACATCTTGGCTTCTTGGCTTCTAGGCATGTGGGAACCCAGCTCCCTGACCAGGGATCGAACCTGCACCCCCTGCATTGGAAGGCAAAGTCCCAATCACTGGACCACCAGGGAATTCTCTCACTGTTAGTTTTAAACACCTTAAAGTCAGGCATTTGCGGTAGACACTTAAGTAGAAAACATACAGGCTATCCAATGTATCTTGCTATAAAAAAAAAAACTGGATTTTTCCCTTGGGGGGGGAGAAAATACAGAAAGGAAGATCACTGCAATAAGACTGTCATCCAGTATGAAAGTAAAGGGGTCACAGAAGAAATGAGGAAACAAATTGCACTCTCCAACTGCTCTACTGAAAGTGACGCTCACCCACCACCTGGTACCTGACAGAGGTTGGTGCACAAGGCAAGAGAAACGCATGAATGATACTGAGAAGACGAGCAGCCTAGTTTTGATGAAAACCATATGTTGCTGATACCAAACGTGATTTTAGGCTAAAGACTGAAATGTTGGATAACTACAGCACAAGATCATTATAAGATTCACTGACAGCATTTGTGTTTACACTTAGATTTCCAAAGCTAATTGTTAGACTTAGAAACAAGATCTTCTTATAGTCTTTAAGGAAAAAAAAAAAGAACTCAGTTATTTGCAATTTACATATGTTTGAATTTCCTAAGTCCTGCCTTTCACAACACTAGGTTACTAGCCTCAAATATTTTTACATTAAAACTTCTAATCGACATTGGAAACTTTAGTTAAGGAAAAGCACAAGCAACAAAGTCACCAAATCTCAGCTACTATAAACACAATATGACATTTACTCTTGAATTATACACATACTTCATATCTGCATACCTCAGTGTTAGGTACATTCACCCTTGATATGATATTTTAATATGTATAGAATTGCTTTTAGAACATATTGTATGTTTAAATCTGCAAAGATCATCTCCAGAGTGAGTTCTACATTTGCTTAACACAGTACGAAAAGTCAAAGTAGTAAGAAAATTCAATGGCAAATAGAAATCTATTTAAAGATATGGCTTTAATATATTGGACAACTTGAGATGATAGCAAACCAAAACTTTCAAGTGAAATTTAGGAACTCTCCATGTGGTATGTCAGCAGACAGAGACGAAGACAGACTTTGGGGACTGGAGTAAGGAGGTGGATCTCAAAAGGTCAGCCTCATCTTCTACCCTAGATTTTATCTCCAGGAGGGCTCAAAGTGATGTTTTGAGATTCCCAAGTATTAACCAGTTTAATTAAAGCAACTTTCAAAAATTTACGGTTTGTTCAAAAGCACTATGGTTTAAATACATGTGCACTCTAGTTCAGTATCCTTTATAATTTCTATTCCTGTAAGATTTTAATTGCAATACCTACAGAAGGACAGCTGATTTTTAAAACATGAGATTAACTTCAATTTAATAAAAAAGAAAGATCAATGTCATACAGAAGTTTTCATGTTGTATCTAATAGCATTTTTACCTAAGTTGGAAGGAATCCCCCTCTAGTGGGAGTAAGGGAGTATTTCAACTGTCACACATGATTTTCAGGTGGTAGTCATTAGACTTAACTAGCAACAGAAACCAGCTAAGCTTTTTTGTTCTTTTATCATAAATTTGAATCTTTTGAAAACAGAAGGAGGATAAGTATTTTCTATTTCATAAGCCCAACATCTATAATTCCTATAAATAAGCTAGAAGTAGATTTGTGCTTATCTGATGGGATTTTAGTTATTAGACAACCATCATCAGCAAATTGAGACTACTATGATGTAGTCTCAATTTTAAGTTAAAACAAGAATTTACAACTGGAAAAAATCAGTACATTCTAAGTGTAAAGATTTAATAATGTAGTGGGAGGATAAAGTGCTGACAGTCTGCATTTACTTAACTCATTAACAAAGACTTTCTGGATATTTACTACATGTAAGACATGTGCTCAGTACTGTATGAGATAAAAAGTGGTGAGTTTCACTAAATTATTATTAATTGGGTACAATGTATTTAAACATTCATTTAAAAAATAAATTCAATCCAGAAATGAATAGACGAGATTACTCATGGTGTCATTTTTCTTTTTAATCTTCAGTTTAGGGAGATTTAAAACTAGCAATATTATAAAATCATCCAGAAAAAAGGTCACAGGTTTATCTAAATTAAAATTAGGACATGATACCCAATGTTCTCCTTCTCCACACAGATGCTGTAACAAATGCCAAAGATGACTCTGAATATACTGATGAGAAGCATACCTGACATCACTGGGAGAGAGAACCTGTCAAGGGGTCCTGAGGTATAAGGTGTGAAGGGATTTGTGTGGGCTAACAAAGCAGAGACTTCCTAAGTCCAGGATAAGTCCAGCCCTTACCGTTAAACCATGCTTCTTTCAAATGATGCTACAATCAACACTTCACATGCCTAAAAGGATTCCATTTGTAGAGAATTTCTAAAACCACTGTGGAAATTCAATCCGCCAAGTTCAGAAGCAGCTACACCATTCACAGTTCTTTCATTCTAATCAAGCAAAAAACCTTCAATTGGCTTCTCTCTCTCCCAATTACCCTAACAAGCCCTCCCTCTGCCAAAATTAAAATAAAACACTTTAATTTCCAATCATTCTATTAAGAAAATTGGGAAAATGTGAATTCATGAATTTGGAAGTAACAGTGGTTGTACCTTCCCCTTTCTTGAATCACTTTCAAAGCCTTTTTTACTTTCATCTCTAAAGCAGAAAACACAAATATTCAGCAGCATTTTCATGTACACACTGCTATATTTAAAACGGATAACCAACAAGGACCTACTATATAGCACAGGGAACTCTGCTCAGTATTCTGTAATAACCTAAATGGGAAAAGAATTTGAAAAAGAATAAAAACATATATGTAAAAAAAATTGACAAAACTATGTCCCATTTTAATAAAGATTCTAAAATCGGGATCACACTCACAAAAAGAAATAAAGTAATGAATAATGATGATTTATAATTATGTGCACAGATTCTTACACATAATAAAAAGAATTCAAGTCAAAACTTCCAACATTGTTCTATTTTTCTCACCATGGATTACCAAAGATTAAAAACTTAGATAATTATAATATCGACAAAGATGTGGGAAATCACTCAAATCATGGTCTTGCACTGATAAGAACATATATTGGAATAAAATGCAATTTGGCAGTATCCACCAAAATGTATACGCATGCGATTAGGTGTAAACCCAAGAATTCCACTGATATTCAAGTGCAAAAATAAAGATTTACAAAGTTGTTTACTAGAGTTGTTTGCAACACTAAAAAGCTGAAAACCACCACCAACCAAATGTCCATCAACAAGGGGGTGTTTAATAAGTTCTCATACAGCTAAGCAGTAGAATATTATAATACTGTTAAAAAGGAGGTGTGTCTATCTGTGTAGATAAGGAAAAATTTCTACGATATCACATGAAGTGAAAAGAATCAGAATAGTGTACATAGTAAGCTAACATCTGTGTTAAAAATAAAAGTGGGAGTCGATTAATATGATTGATACACTTAGACTATTTTGTAAAGATATGTAAGAAATACATCAGTGATTGCCTCAAGGGAGAGACTTATTTTTCATTGTATTTTGTCTCCCAATGTAAGAATTTTTTCACCAACGCATGTGTTTTTCTTGTTCAATTAAAAGTAATTAGTTAACAAAATAAGCCAATGATAACATTATAAATTGTTCAATGTCAATAATAATCATAGAAATGTAAGTAGAAGTCTTATCTTTCAAGTTGGCAAAGCTTAAAAGTATAGTAGTCAGCGCTTGTGTGTACAACCAGACCCTTCAACACTTGTGATGGGTATGTAAATAAGAACAGCCCTCCCAGAAAAGAGTTTTCCATTATACATCAATAGCCTCAAACATATTCATACCCACTTACCCAGCAATCTATTTGCTAGAGAAATCTTTGTGATCTGATTTGTGATCAAGTGTTTATACATTAAGTGTGAATACTACATCATTATTTGAAATGATGACAAATTAGAAAAAAGTATAAAAATAGGGACTGGTTAAACAAAGTATTATATATGATTGACCACTGCATAACCATGAAAAACTCAACTTTTCAAGAAATATTTTATAAATTAGGGAAGTGCTTTTGACATGTTAAAATTTTAAAGTTGGATTTAAAACAGAAAGTTGACATTATAAATAATCAAATCTATCCATCTGTTCCCTCCATGCCTTCTAGAATATGTGCCACGCTGGAAATTGTCTTGCCCACTCCTGGATTTTATAATATTCATTCATGTTTTCTTTTAGTACGTTTCACTTTTTATTTTTTACATTTAAATATTTGATCCATCTATAATTTATTTTGAAATAACAAGGGGAGGAGGACATGCAGTTTTAATTTTCCATTTGAATAACTGTGATGCAGAATGATCCATTATTTTCTCCAGTGATCATACATACCATACCTTCACCATAATAAAACATTAAAATGATATCAAGTTTGCCTCCAATTCTAGGTAGGGATGGGAAAAGCAAAATTATCTGTGAGGTGTTCAACCCAAAGGCAGATGGGAGTGAGAGGAGGAGAAGAATCTGATGGAATCTGCAATCACAATATTTGTCCACAATTAAATTACCAAGAATTCGATGCTTTTAGAAAAAATGATTTTTGCCTAGATTGATGTTCAAGGGATAAAGATACTATTCTACTTACAAAGATTGCTGTGTCTCTTTTTTGGTTGGCCCGAAAAGACCAATACACCAACTACAACGATTATGCATACTTTTACCTATTATACATTAAGGAGAAGCAGACGTTAATAAATAAATTGTTCTCCAAAACCATGTCACAGGATTTATGAAATGCAGACTGTAGGAAGAAAAGCTCTCCAACCCCCACCTCTCTTCCTCTCCCTCTCCCTCTCACATAAGCACACAGATAGCTCACCTTGGGTTGCAAAGTTTTAATTTTAGCAAGCAAGGAACTTGTTTCATCTTTTTAATATTACTATTGTTTATTATTACCACTACTATCATTATTATTTACTTTTTTGTAATCCATTTAAAAAACGAACACTTAAAAAAAACCATGTAAAACCCTGGCAGCATTCTTCTCTTACTTATTATTCTCCTCATTCTTCTTCTCAGCATGTACAGGCCACATGACAGCTCAAGGACACAGCTTGCAGAAACTGCTAGGTGTTTGGTTAGCTGGTAATAGAACACATAGTGATGCCTTCTACTATTAAGTGCTCTGAGTAGAACATCCATTCTCTGAATGTATTTAAAATTAACTAAAAACTTGTACCTATATAGGGAACGGATAAATATTAATAAGTATTATTATCTATACACCAAACACCATTTCTGTTATACTTAATATAGTGTAATACAATTTCAAGACAAACAATGGATATATTATAATTACACTTTTCACTGCAAGTGTTATGCTCACATCATCTTCTATACTAGAATGTTAGCTGTATCTTCATAACCTGGGCTGTTAAGTTTAAAACAGAGGTTGTGAGCATTGTGGTCACACTCCTCTTTCTAATTATGTTCTCTAACTGGGTGAGGATACCTTCACTTAAGATTCACAAAGCAATCACAAACTCATGATATGGCTCAGAGAAGACAGACCTTGAGCATAGAACAGTATGCAAAAATAGCCCCACTCTGCAGGTGGAGTCTGTTTCTCTAACCCTTTAATCTGGGCTGGACATATGATTTGCCTGGATCAACGGAATGCAGCAAGAGGAAGCATAGTGTACCACCTCCAAGTCTAAGACTCAAGAGGCAACGCACCCTTTTAACCATACTCTTGAAAGTCAACCAGCCACCATGTGAACGAGGCCATACTAGTTTGCTGGAGGATAAGAGACGTATGGTTCCGTTACCACATCATCCTAGCCAAGAGCCCATCAACTTCAAGAAGCGGAGCCATTTAGCAGATCAGCATAGCTAACTGAAGATGAGAGAATGAGCCCGGCAGAAACCAGGAAAAATACCCAGGCCAGACTGTCAAAATGAAGCATCTCATGGCCCTCTCTTACCTCATAGCCTTTGCACTTGCTGTCCTCTCCTCCTGGAACACTCTGCTACCAGATCTTTCTATTTACTGGTCCCTTCAAATCACTCACACCTCAGTTTAAAGGTCGCCTCCTCAAAGAGCCCCTCTACCTTGCTGGTATTACCACCTGAAATTTGCTTATTTATCCCTTTACTAAAATGTAAACTTCACAAGAGTAGGGACCTTGCAAGTGTCATTCACTGTTGTGTGTTTCTTACCTAGAAAAGTGCCCGACATGGAGAAGGAGCCCAATAAATAATTGTTGAACAAATAAATGAGTAGGTATGAATGAATGTGTTGAGGACTGTGACACAATGAAAATATGAATACATGTTTATAAACCACGATTTGACACAGCTGTAGATCTAACAGGATTTTAAAACATGCTCCACCTAATGTAAATATATTAAAGTCTTCAAGTTTTCAAGGCAACTAACTGATAGCACACCACTATTCCAGTCTGCCCAGTCTTCCTCTCTCCAAAATAAGCATGTTGTCTAAAAAAAACTGTACAAGAAAAAGAGGAAGCCTTCAAAAATGGGTATTAGTTGTGTGAAAAAGCTTTGCTACTGAGTTTATTTTAATACCTTTTTGAGTTCAAAATTGTTCAATATTAATCTTCTATAATAAAGGGCCATACAGGCCTTGTCTCTAAAGAATCTCTAGGTGTGAACACTCGAAAAATACTGGTAATTCAGGACATGGGCATTTCAGTACAGAAAAATGTCAGGGAGATAATTACAAACCTTCATCTGCTCACTGAAGAGCTGGATGCCTGGGGACACATGAGGCTCAGGTCAGACTGGAAACAACTAACAGAAACCTGAAAAGGCACCTCTTCGGAACAAAGACTGACCCAAAGGAGAAGGAAGGCACCACACTTGTTAGTGACACTCACGTCGCTACTTCATGTCAAGGGGCACACCTTGACCTGAAATAATAGAGCCACTTTCTGAAACAGTGCTGATGGATGATTACAGCGCTCCCCTGAAGAGTAAATTATCAAGGAGGAACCCTCTGGTTCCACCACAGACAGCAGTACCATATGGCAAAAGAAAATATGAGTAATTTGTTTAAAAACATGGGATTCGAACACGAGAACTGATTTTTTTCAAGTAATCTACTGTGACAAGATAATAAAATAAAAGTAGCCTTACCACATGATCCAGACATCTCACTTCTATGTACTTACTCAAGAGAAATGAAAACATGTTCACCTGAAAACCTGTATGAAAATGCTTATAGAGGCTTTACTCAAAATTGTCAAAAACTGCAAACAATCCAAATGTCTATCAATTGGTGAATGGAGACACAAAACAATGGACTACATCCATACAGCAGAAAACTACTCACCAATAAAAAAGGAATTGATTACTGATATAAGCAACAACACGAATGCATCTCAAATGTATTGTGCTAAGTAAAAGAAGCTAAAGCCAGACTCAAAAGGCTACTGACTGTATGATTCCATTTCTAAGACATTCCAGAAAAGGCAAAACTGTCAGGAAAGACAACAGATCAGTGGTTGCTAGGAGCTGGTTGTGGAGGGAGGAGCTGACTACACAGGGGCAAAGGAAACGGGGTGATGGGAAAGTTCTATTGAAAAGGTTCTAAGGTTCTACTGGAATACTATTCTTCGCATATCATTGAGTTTTGCATTTCACAAAACAGTAATCCACGGTACTCAGCGAATATTACCATTTCCAAATACACAGACAAGAACTAAAGTAAAATAATATTCCAGTTTGTCATCCTCAAAACGCCTTTGATTTTTATTGTAGAGTGTGCCTTTTTTCTTTTTTGATAATGTGTTCTAGATCATAGGACTGAAATTTTCAGACGATAATTTCTAGAGATTTCTGAATGATTTGGGAATTGCTAGATTTTTCTTCTGGGAGGGGGGATTTGAGGTTTCTGAAATTTTTTGGTAAGGTAGAAAACAACTTTAGGGTCTTTGTTGAAACTAAAAAGGGATCGTGTCTAATGAAAATCTTTGATATTTAATACGCATAAAATTGCACATAAAATTGAATTTCAACATGAAAACCAGCAAAATCAACTTAAAAAACAAAACTACAGCCAACACTAAAGTTAAAGCAGTATGTACAAGTTCAGACAAGAAAATACAATACAACCTTCAGATATGAAGTATGACACTTACCTCTTCATAAGCTATAGCTCAGAAATTTTGAAGTTCAGTTTTTAAAATTCAAATCTTAAAAAAAAAAACCTGTTAAAGGACCACATATTTACATTTATTTGGTAATCCAGCCGTAATAACTCTAAGAGATGTATGAGAAAATTCAGAGTTACTGAGCTTATACCGTGAAACTATTTTCTACATATAAAGTAGCAAAAAGCTTGAAATACAGTCTCAAGGTTGAAAAACTTGGTTTTTAACGTATGAAATATTTACTCTCAGTAGGCCCTTTCAACACTGTTATATTAAGTAGACTCAATTTTGTTCATACAAAGTTTTTACAGCTTTTTTTTTTTTTTAATTTATTTTTGGCTACATTGGGTCTTCGTTGCTGCCCATGGGCTTTCTCTAGTTGCAGCGAGCGGGGGCTATTCTTTGTTGAGGTGAGCGGGCTTCTCATTGCGGTGGCTTCCCTTGTTGCGGAGCATGGGCTCTAGGCGTGCGGGCTCAGTAGTTGTGGCTTGCGGGCTCTAGAGCGCAGGCTCAGTAGTTGTGGCGCACGGGCCTAGTTGCTCCGCGGCATGTGGGATCTCCCCAGACCAGGAATCGAACCCGCGTCCCCTGCATTGGCAGGCGGATTCTTAACCACTGCGCCACCAGGGAAGTCCCTCTTTACAGCTTTTTAAGCAAAAATGAGTTTTCTGAAATTAAAAATGTACAACCAAACTTAAAATAAAATTTAAAAAAACTAGTTACTTGGCAGTAACATTCATGTCATGTTTCACCAAGAGTTTATAAACAATTTTGGCCAAGGATCTCCAATGGATTTAATTTTTGTCTAGACCAGTGATTCTCAACCAGGAAAAAGTTTGTGCCCCTCCCCCCCCCAATAAGTCAGGGGATGTATGACAATGTCTAGTGACATTTTTAGTCATCACAGTTGGGGGTTAGGCTGGGGTTTGCTCCTGGTATCTTGTGGGTACTACAAAGCACAGAGTAGCCTTTTTACAACAATGACTTATCAGGCCCCACACTGTCAATGGTACCAAGGTTAGAAACTCTGGTCTAGACATGGGAAATCCCAGCTACTGATATTAAGCACAGGAAGAAAAGCCTTGATTCAAATCTTGATTTTATTAACAGGAAGAAAAACAGTGTTTGGAATGAAAGCTGCCTCAGGTGCTGAAACAGTTACACTGCATTATCATCATGTTCATGGTGGCAAGGCTACAGAACCAAGGTTCCACAAAGCAGTGGTTTAGTACTGTTGAAGTAAAATGCTGTAAGACAAATTTTTCTTCCAGAAAGAAGCTCTCAAGCTCAGTGACAACTCTGCACAGGGAGATAAACCTACTCATACAAAATGTGAGCTCAATGCCATATTTTATTTTATTTTTTAAAAGAGAGAGTTGTTACCAATTAATACAAATTCACTTATTTTACAAAATGGGGGAATGGGTAAAAGCCAAAAGTAAAAATAACCTGAGATAGCTAAAGCCTGTTAACATATATAGATGCAGGTGTATGCATGTTCATATGTGTATATCTTAGCCTTATCTATTACCTAATTGCAAGATTAGTCAAATCAGACTTTTTTTTTTTTTTTTTTTTTTTTTTTTTTTTTTTGCGGTACGCGGGCCTCTCACTGCTGTGGCCTCTCCCGTTGCGGAGCACAGGCTCCGGACGCGCAGGCTCAGCGGCCATGGCTCACGGGCCCAGCCGCTCCGCACGGCATGTGGGATCCTCCTGGACCGGGGCACGAACCCGCGTCCCCCGCATTGGCAGGCGGACTCTCAACCACTGCGCCACCAGGGAAGCCCCAAATCAGACATTTGATTGAAATCTCACTGAAATCTATTATTTACTTCAAGACTCCCTCTGAAAAACCTGGGGGAGTGTAGGAATCGCATAGTCACTAGGACTATTAGGTAGGCAAAGTGTAATTTCACAATTTGCTGTAAACCAGGCAAATGCTTGGAGCAAACAGAAACGGCTCCTGGAGACAGTGGGCATAAATGGCATAAATGACTATTCAAAATAGGTATGTCTTTTGTGCTGACACTTATTTGGGTTAGGGTTTCTGAATCTAAGACTTTATGATCAACAAGAGAATACTGGCTCCTAAATAAAGTTTGATGTACCTATAATTTCAGATGTCTTTTCACCAATGGGATTAGGGGGTATTCATGTAACCATGGAATATGGTGCTGGGAGGATGTGAAAGAAGTGAAATTGTTCTTTATTCAATTTATGTTATATTTTTCTCAAATTCCATCAACTTCTGTGAAAAGTTTGTTTTCTTTTGCAATTATATATCATTTCTGAGATACACAGAAAATTAAGCCTTTCCATTAATTCAGTACTCAGAAAGCTAGAGAGTTAAAAAGCTTGTCAACCCAAAACTCACTTACCAGAACCAACTTAACCACTCTTACACAAGACGGTAGCTCAAAATCTAAAAAGAGCTGCTATCTTGGCCCACTGATGATCACCAATGAAGGCTTATGCTAACACTGCATTTGCTCTTCATACTCACTAAAATGTGAAGAGGTGTACAATACCATAAACTGGTACATGACCCTCCCCTTTTAACAAAACACTCAATATTTGATTTGATTTAATTTAAAAGGGAACTGGCAAGTGTCCTACGCAAGCAACTATGATCAAGGTTAGGAACGTCCCTGCTAGAATCTATTATTTTCTACAAAATCTCTTGTTTGTATACACATCACAAGTGAAAATATTGTGCACATTCATCTGCCACAATAAACATAATAACATTATAACCCATAAAAGCAAATAGAAGAATGTTAATATTCAGAACTCCTATTCAAGGCCATTTCTCTTATATTCTTCACGACACATTTCCTAGATTCTGCCTCTACATCAGTATTGATAAACTAACTCAAAACGACATTCCCATAATAGATCAAGTTTCCAGAATTCCAAGATTAAGCTGACTTGAATGATAGAAGAAACATACCACATAGTAAGCTATTTATGTAAACAGTATCAAAGTAAATAAACTTTAGAAATTACATAGTCCATGGAGTAGAATAAAAAAATTTAAAACCAATTGGCCACAGTTGATTACTACTAGTTGGATTAAATGCATATCTTAATTAATCTATTGTACTATAGTTTTATGTGTCGTTTAGCTTACTTGAAAACGTCAAAGATGTCTAAATTGCAACATTCTACTTAAGACTCCTAGAGAAGGTGACCAATGAGAACACTGAATGATCCCTAAGTCTTCACAACAGAGAAAGGCTAAACAGCAGAAAGGGAATATTCCAAAAAGCCTATGAGCAGGAAAACACAGGCAGGAGATAAAACTTTACAAGCTTAGAGTCTTCTCAGCTTTTTCTTTTCTGTTTTGAATTTGATTTTATTTATTTTTTATACAGCAGGTTTTTATTATCTATTCTATACATGTTAGTATATATATGTCAAGAGTCTCCTCAGCTTTAAAAAAATTTTATTTTATTGACGTATATTTGATTTACAAAGTTGTGTTAATTTCTGCTATACAGCAAAGTGACTCAGTTACACACATATATACATTCTTTTTTATATCGTTTTCCATTATGGTTTATCTCAGAATATTGAATATAGCTCCTTGCGCTCTACAGCAGGACCTTGTTGCTTATCCATTCTATACATAATAGGCTGCATCCACTAACCCCAAATTCCCAGTCCATCCCTCCCCCACCCCTCTCCCGGCTTTTAAATAAATGCTGAGTTGGTTTTCCCGCCAAAGGTGGACGAGCATGCACTTGGCCCCAAATAGCCGTTATTACACAAATGGAAACCAAGCGCAGTCTAAGCAGCCCCAGCCTGGGTCAGCCTGACTCCGGGCAGCAGCGGAGCGGCCAACGGCGGCGGCCGCCCCGCCCCTCACCCGCCGGCCCAGCTGAGTTCTCATAGGCCTGGGCTTCAGGCTCCACCCCGCGGCTGTCCTCTGGCACGGGCCCCGCCCAACGTTCGGCAGCCTGGGCTCCGAGCTCTGACCCCGCCCCTCGCCTGCCAGCCCCGCCCTGTTTTTGTCAAGTGGGTTTTGAACACCGGCCCCACCCTGCGTTTAGAGGCCTGGGCAGTGCTCGGACCTTCCTCCTCAGCGCCTTCAGTGCTTTTCCACCATCAGACACTCGTTTTAATCATGCAAAACGAGCTGCAACTCATCCAGCCCTGGAAGTTGGGTGGTGGTGTTCCTTTTGGGGCGGGGGAGGTAAGAGTGAAGAGAGACGCGCCAAAGTAGGGGAAAAATTAAAGCACACCGATTTTGGCAAGCCGAACTGGAGGAGGAAGAGGAGGTTAGGGAGGAAAGGAAGCAATTTCGTGTGGAACTGTGGCTAGAACTGGCACAGAAAAAACGCTCTTCTGCCTGCGTCAGTCCGGCCGGTGCGTTTCGTTTAAATGTTAAGCTGTGTCAGCAGAAACTTTACAGAACTACGTTGGACAGGGCACTAGGCACCTCCTGCCTAGGTGCCAATTTTCCGGCTTGCAGAAAGCTCCACAGGAGGCGCCACGGGCTCCCCCTCCCAGCGCCCCCCAAGAAAGGACCCGGGCCGTGCAGTCCCGGGCAACATGGCCACAGAGGCAGGGACCCTGGCTAGTCAAGCTGGAAAACACCCCCCACTCCGCCCCCGCCCCCGCCCAACACACAGGCTCACAGGCTACGTGCGGGGGAGGGGTGGCGGGGAGGGCGGGGCGAAGGCTGCCTGCCGGGAAACCTGGAGTGGTGGGCGGGGCGCGGTGCCTGCTGGGAGTTCGCCTCCGAGAGCTTTGTTGAACAACCTCGCCCCATCGCCCCAGCCGCCCTGCCCGGTCCCTCACCGGCTCCGCCGCAGCGCCTCGGAGCGGAGACTCGGGGTTCCTGGGGCTCCAGGCACCAAGGGAATTTCTGAACTGGCTTAAATCACTCATCTCCCCCGCCCCCACCTCGCCACCCTTTCGGATTCCTTTTTACTTTCTTCCTAAACGTTTGTCTGTTTTTGTTTTTTTTTTCCCCTAATTGATGGCCGAAGCAAACCTCTAGATGTGTCAACTGTTCAACGTATCTTGGTTATGAAAGCGAAAGAAACAAACGCAGAGTTGTTAATTTTTAACGCATAGAAAAATGAAAACAGTAATATTGGGGCTAGTGGCTAGAAAGGGGTTCTCGCTGCTTCAAGTATCTGATACTCTCCAAAGCCAGTCTCTGGCAAAAAATAAAAAGAGGTAGATTATTAAGAGTGGTGAATGATGAACTCTGAAGCCGACAGGCAAGGCAGGAGGAGCAGCAGGCGGAGGCACACTAGGGCCAGAGCCGGGAGCGCCGCGGAGGGAGCGGGCTGGAGCAAGGGCCGCGCAGGAAGCGGCTCCCGCAGGAAGCGGCTCCCGCTCAGCGGTTGCCAGTGGTCGCCGCGTCTGAAACATCAGCCGTAACATCCTTGCCTTTGAGGGCCAACGTTTAAAGTTTTAGTTTTCCGAATGTATATGTGATTTAATTATCAAATTCTCCAAGTAAGCAGCATTCTGTCACTCATTAAGGTTATGTATAATTTATAGCCACAAATGCCGTATTATTTCTTTTTGGAAGAAAATAAAGGAATCACGTAGATTAAAGGAAAATATATACAGCATAAACTCACATACCATTAGTGGGAAGAAAAGTCTTGAGCTATAAACAAGAGTTATGTGGCGGGAGGTAACAATGGTTTGAGGAAAAAAGAAAACAAAATTAGAGGAACAAGATTAATTTTGAGGAAACTGTTTAAATAGAGTTTTAAATCCCTACTGTGTAGGATTATGAATTTCAATTTGAGTAAGAGAACTGGCTAAAATTAGATTTCATTGTTGTTTATATGAAACCATTTCTCATTTAACCCTACCTAGAAACAGTAACAGAAAAACACGCATGGTGGCACATAGCTAGGACTTAAAGCACTTATAAGCCCTTATTCAAATTTTAAAGTGTGGGGTAATAAAAAAAAGATGATGCTCATTAAATTTATTTTGGATTCCATATTTTTAGGTCTCAATTTACAATTACATGGTTATAACAACATTTTACCAATAAAAAAGATGTGCCCATGAACGTTTTATTTTTTAACTTTAAATTATATCCCTTATGAAGTGCTGAACTTTTAGCAGGGTGTAAAAGTAACATATAAAACACTGCTATCTACAAGGATAAAAGACAAGAATACAGAGAACTATTCAAACCCATTTTAGGTAAATTTCTCATCAAAGAGGGAATGTTCAAAACATTTATATTCATTCCATTTATTTTCTGAATATTATTCATTTTCCTAAAACATACTTTGCTAAATGGTTTTCAATTTTATTTCAAGGTTTTTTAAAACCATAAATAGTTGACATTTCCTTAGTTATACATGCACTATTCCCTTCTTCCTGAAATTTCTCTCTCCTCCTGTCCCCCCTTTCACAGCTACTTTTTGGTCTTTGGCTGCTTTTTAGTTTTCCAAATTATGTCAGTTGGTTGGTAGGTAGGAAGGTATTTATGTATATACGTATTTCTGCTTGCCTGCACGCACATCAAAAGAAAAAGGCAGGAAAAAAAAATGCTTAAAGGGACATAATGAGATTTTCAGAGAGTTCTAATGAGATATGATGGTTATTTGTGACGGTAGTCAACATGACACCCCAGTTTTCAACTTGCTGGGCTGAATGATAGCAAGGCTATGTCATTAACTAGCGACTAATGAGTCTGGTTTGGCGCTGTTTATTTTCACATGCTTGTGGTACACCCCGGGAGGAGAGAGCCAGCCAGCTGGCAGCAGGAAGTACAGGTCAGGGTACCTGCACTGAAGACTAAAGAACTTGAAGTCATGGGCAATTAGATGATAGCTGAGTTCATGGGAGCAGATGACTGAGCTTATTATATATAGAAAAGCATGCAGAATAAGATGAGAACAGAGCAGCCTAAACAGAACCTTCATGGGCATCGACATGTAAAAGACAAGTTCCTCCCTCCGCTGATGGAAGTATAACAGCCATAGGGTAGAAATGTTAGGATTTCAGAGTTGCTTTTTCCTCCACAACCAGGGAGAAATAGAAATTAAGAGTCTGGACTCAGGCAAGACTACCCGGGACTGATTTTAATTCCTCCAAGCACTGGCTTTGTATCTTTAGGCATGTTTCTCAGCGTCTCTGTGCCTCAGCTTCCTCCTGTGTAAAGTGAGTATAATAATGACAGCAGATAGTTGTTATGAGAATTAAATAGCACCTGACTAAAAGTTCGCTTTGATCATCATCCAATCACTCCCCACATCCGGATTTTCAAATCCATCCTAGCCTCTATTCCTGTTACCACTGCCTTAGTTGAGTGCCTCATCTCTCCCTTTAAAACCTAGAATACTGTGAAACTGGCTTCCTTGACACCAGGCTCTTTCCCACCCATCACCTTGCACAGTGCCCGAGTGTTGTCTTCAGCAAACATAGATTTGAATTATGTCACTCTGCTCAAAACCCTTCAGAATATCAAGAGAATTGGGTCTAGACTCCTTACCTTGGGATAAGGGCCCTGGGTAGTCTGTTTCTTATTTGCCATTCAGTTTCATCTCCCTGTACTCGTTCCTTTAATCACCTTTGGTAACTTGCGTGCTGAACCTACCATATATTTTTTTTCCAGGCCTGTATTCATACTGAGCCCTTTACCTTCCCTATAATTTTGCCCTTTGGAAATCGCCATGCTTTCTTCCAATAAGACCTTATTGATCCCCTTCATTAGAATTACTGCACTTTGTACAGTACTGGATTGGATTTATATAATTTTATACGTAATCATACAAGTCTATTTTCCTCCAGATCTCTGAAGGCAAGGTCCATCCATTGTGTACCTATGTATGTTCTACTACCCATAAAACCCCTAGAAAGTGTGCTACCCGTAAAACTCCTAGGAAGTGTGCTACACACATTTAGGTAACTAAATTAAGCAAAAACTTAAAAAGAGGGATAAAAGCTAGAAATCAGACATTCTCATACTCTAGCTATACAAATCCTCAGATTAGTAAACAGGAGTAAGGTTGAGACCTGAAGGTTCTCTTTCTCATATGCAGACAGGCAATCATTAAATAACTGTATTGGGGTAAGTATGTCCAGGAAGTAGACAGTTTTCTTTACCATCATAAAAAGGGGTCATTTTTAAAATATACAGCTTATTTTTGACCATTTTTTCCCTACTAAAAAAAGGAAGTTTCCATTTTACAAGTTTAGGCTATAGACATTTGCACCACACAGAAGGAGCTGGGGCTATGTTTACTTTCAGTTTACTTCAGTTTCAAAGCATAATCTGAGAAGGTGAGGTGCTCTTTACCTATGGATTGTCCTCTGTCAGATTGATAGAGCTTTGTTTCCAGATGAATGAGGTCTGGTTTCAGAAGAGAGACCAAAAAAGGAGTAAGAAGCAATCACCTAGAGGAAATTTTTATTTTACTGGAGTTTCGGCTAGCATGAGAAATTCCTAAAATAAATACCATCTTTCTACTGATGGATTCCTAAAATGGTGCTAACCAATTACTTATATATACTTATATAATATATATATTATATATTATATATATATAGTATATATAATTACTTATATATACTTATTTTACTTTATAAAATTGACTAAATCCCTTTTGGAACAAAAAAAGAAAGTAAAAACATACTTTATAAAATCCAATAGTTATAGAAATTACAGCCCAAACAAACAAAAAACAACTTCCTGTGGTCCCCAATAGACGGTTTTTCTGGTTGCAAGTATTATTTTTCAGTAGCTCAATAAATGTAAATTATTTCCCCAATCTGCCCTTTGCAAAATTCTCTGTAATCAACAAACATGGTTTTAAAAATCACCAGAATTGTTGTTAGACTACCATAGGCTTCCACACTGGGCAGTGACAGTAGAAACAAGAGCAATCAATCACTAACAAATCCACAAGCCGGAGCAATTCCTTTGGGGTATGCGCAGGGGTGGGGTGGGGTGGAGGTTGTATTTGGTGTAGATTAGTCTAGAGTCACACTGTCCAGGAGAAATATAACGCAACCACATACGTAATTTAAAGTTTTTGAGGAGCCACATTAAGAAGAGAAAAATGGTGAAAGTAATTTAATAATATATTTTGTCTGACTCAATAAATCCAAAATATTATCATTTCAACATACGCTCAATATAAAAATACGTGAGATATTTTACCTTTTTTATATTGTCTTCAAAACCTGATGCATAATTTACAGTTGCGGCACATATCATTTTGGACTAGCCCCAGTTCAAGGGCTCAACAGCCATACTGGATAGGTCTAATTATCTTGGAAAAATAACAACAAAACTATTTGGGATTGGATGATGTAGTTTAAATTTATACTGAGGTGGACTTCTTTTTTTAAACTAAAGACATCACTGCATAAAGCGTATCAGTGATTCCTTTACTGATATGGAAACACAGGACAAAACATTCAAGGAGGATCTATAAAGATTAACACTGAAATGTTTCTAATAATGTAAAAACAGCAGCCAAGTGCTCAAGTATATAAATTAGTCAAATGTCTTCTGAGAGACAGAAATGAAGAAACCATTTCTAGTGACCCTTCCCTATACCAAACTGCAGAAGTGTTTCCATCTGTGAGAAGTCTCCAGTGAATGTCTCTTACAGCTCTATCAAGAGGCTTGGATCAGTCTGAGAGCATTTTTGCTGTGTTTAAGGGCAATGCAGATGCAGGAATCCTGTCGCAATCTGCCTTTCTTTCTGAGGGGTGGGACGTATGCAGTGGTAGGACGGGGGTAATGCTGTGACTGGCACAATAAGGACAGTAGGGCATTTCCTACAATTTTACTATCATGCCAGGGATGAAAGGAGTGAAGGGAAGACAGAATGACAGCAAATGCAATGTTAGATAGTCAGCACTTGCTAAATTCTAAATCCAGAGAACCAAATGCTTCCATTAGAAAGAGGCTGTTGAGGTGCTTGGTTCCATCAAGGGTGGGTCCCTTTTAAAATACATCTAATCAGCTCCAGAAATGTCAATTTGAAAATACTCTCTTCCTCATACATCTATCACAGACATTCTTATCACTTTCCCTGAGCAGTCTCACTCACTCCGATGGCTTCCAATATCAAACATTGTGATGAATCCTAAATCTTCATTTTTTCTACTTGAGCTCCAGGACTGACCAGACCTCTCCAACTGCACACGGAACAGTCTTGTGAGAATGTCACTCAAAAACCTTGAATTTAGCCAGTCAAAAGCTAAACTAATTTTCTCTTATCATACCACTGATCTCAAACCAACTTCTGTATTTTCTTTGTTCAATGACAAATGACTACCACTTTGCCTGAGCTCAAAACTTTGGAATTCATCCGTGTCTCCTGAGACTGTTCCAATCGGAAATCATACTGTCATCTTTCTCTTTAATCCAGGCTCTCACCAGCTCTTTATTCTTCAGGGCACAGTTCAAACTTAATTCAACAAACATTTTCTAAGTGCCTCCCATGTATGTAGCAAGCACTGTGTGAAATATGCTGGATATATAAGAGGTACTTGATATCAAATGTCACCTCTTCTTTCCCAGTCCTATATCTCAGTCAGGTTAGCCAACTCCTTCTCAAAATACTGAATTACAACGATCTGATTATTTGTTTTCTACAAATTATTTGTTTGTATCTGATTATTTGTTTTCTGCGCAGGCTAAAGCCTGCGAAAGTCCCTAGAAGATACAGAATAACATACTTTGCTATTCATCTTTTTATTCCTGGAATAATACGGAAACAGCACGGTATTTAGTATACAGCAGGTAACTGATAAATTCTAATGAATAAAAATAAATGAAATAAACATTTGGTTTATCACCCTTTAGTTTACAAAGGAGACTTAACAGTTACACTTGTGATACCACCTAAAGGTTCATATTTAACTAAAATCTAGATGATCACCCTTCTATCAAAAAGCTGTTTATTTCAATGGAGTTGATAACATCATCCCACACTGTATTGTTAGAAATCTAGAAGCTCTCATATGAAGTTTTGCATCTACAAAGCCCAGTAGCTGTAACTGGTAAGACAAAAAAAAAAAGCTTATACTCCGTAACAATGCAATTACAAGTAAATTTTAATCCATGTAAGTATAGAAAGACCACCACTTATCACTTAATCTAGCAGGACCCAAGTTACCAGTGATTCACAGCATACCCCCCCTTAGTTTAAAACTTATACGGTAGCTAGTTTACTAACTATACTAATCAAACTTCTTAAAAAGAAATGAAACTGAGTTTATCTCATTTATCCTAGGAGGGAATTTCACAAAATAATATTAGGATAGTTAACAGAACTGATTGTGGAGGACCAGGATTGGAAAAGAGGTAAGAAACGAGGGAGATAGGTCAACAGAAATTATTTTCCCAGAACGCCACCACCAGCATTTACAATAATGGACACACAACGCTTCCAATATTGCTGGACTCTCAACTTCTGTGTCGTTTAATCAAGCAGGAGCTTATGACTGGCCAAGGCTTAGTCACACGTTCTCTCAACAGCTTGTAAGATCTGGTCTCCTTTGGATTCAGTAGTGAAAAAAACAAAGTTGTTTTTTACTAAGTCTCATCCTTGGAGGAATGACCCCAAAAGAAAGTAGCCTTCAAAAACAAACCAAAACACCCAGCAAATATTCAGTATCATCAAAAATATCATGATGCCCATAGGTTTTCTGTACGTGTGTCAGCAATGCACAAAGTCAAAGCACTGCTCTCAAGCACGGTGTTGAGTATAAGATTCCTACAGTGCTGGCCATATACCCATGTGGCTGGCTCCTTTAACTGATTTTCGCCTGTCACTTCTACTCTGTTCAGGTATGCCTCTGAGTTGCCTTTGTGCTGACATCTAATTTTGCTACGGTGCAATCAGTTCCCAGGAAGCACAGAAGAAAATAAGTTCATGAGATTGTATGCAAGTGCCCCTCAACCTTCGATTCACTCTCACCCAAAAACTTCACGTGGTATTTAATGTGAGTGTTGGACACCAGGCTCACTTTGAGCAAAACACACACTGCAGTTCTTGGCTCATGACGGATCCTGTCTTCAGTGTTAGTTACATAATCCGGTAAATACCTTTTGCCCAACCAAATGAAGCATATATAAAGCAGTAATAGTACTCCTAGCATTTATTTTCTATCATTAGGCTCAACTGAGACCTCAATTCAGGGTGCAATAGTTCTGATATTGAATTCTTTTTCTGCCATCATTCCTACGAAATGAATAATGCTGAGTCAATATACTGCAGAAAGTATGGAATCTAAATATTAGGGACTAGAGTTGCTAGTGCCTGGGATCATCTCAGAAGACAAGTAACTTAAGCTGAGATCAAGCTTTGGAGGCACTGACTACCTCTACAAGGTATAGTGTGCTGTAGGCAATGTCAGACCCATGAGATGACTAGCTCAAAAACTTCAGACCCTACTTGAAAACACAATCTTTCTACCGTACATATCACCTGAGCACATTCACTGCGTTCGTTGGTATTTTGCAGGGATATTCGCAGATCTGAAAGAAAAACTGGATACTAAGCAAGTATTTCTTATTTCATAGATGAGGCAAAGTGGAAGCCCAACAGGTTAAATGACTTGTCTAAGGCCACAAACATAGTCGTTTGAGAAAATCAGACTAAAACCCAGGTCTCTTGACCCGGTCAGCGCTCTTTGTACTATACTATACTATGCCATTCCAATAATGCCTCGATATTTGGTGAGAGCCAGCTACAAACTGAAGAATCTTTAGGTTAGAGTCAACCAATGACCACCAAGGCCAGTTGTGTGTCAGCAGCTTGTCCATACAGGTTGCCCTTAGCCTCCCAAATACCTTTCTATCTACCGAAATGTAGGTGGCATCCCTAGCATGTATTCTCTATGTAAGTGACTTGGTTCCTGGTTTCTATTCCACTTGTCTGCTGAAAGTGGAGCCCTTCTAATCTACTTTATTATGCCACTCCCGTATTCCCATAACTGCCTGTCTAGAGTTTTTCAACCTGGACCAACTCCCTCTGGGAATCAAGAAATGACCGTGAGCTGCTGACAAGGAAAACCTCTGTCAGGTGGTGCTGGTACACACCACTACCCAACGTGGAATGCCCCACATTCTTGAAAGCTTACTTCTTGAAAAGTTTACTTCTGGACGCATTTTTATGGAGGCCAACTCTAAACTAAATTAACTAGCCTCTTTCCAGCCCACCTTAGCTTACGACCCTTTCCCCTAGAACCTGCTTTCTACAGAATAACTTGAAACCCTGCATCTCTCACAGCTTTCACTTCTTAGAATTAAATACTTTGTCTCTTTCAAATATATTAATGTATTATTCCTTACTCCATAGAACACACAAACAAGAAGAAATAAAGATAAATTGTAACACGATGAGCATAAGTTAAAAATGAGAAAAACAGCAAGGGCTGTTCAATTAATGAATTTAACTAAAAGTGTTAAAAATCGGATTTTTAGGAGCCATGGATTTATAGGAGCCTTTAAAAGTTACACGATATACTTTATTGATGTCTGGATCTCATTTCCAGAGATTCCACTGTTAACTGACTGGAGGGTGACCCGGGTTTGATGAGTTCTTAAAGCTTCCAGGTCATTTTAATTTTCAACTAAGGTTTGAGAATCACTGCCAAAGATAAAGATATTTATTTGTCTTTTTGTTTTTTTGTTTTTTTTGCGGTACGCGGGCCTCTCACTGTTGTGGCCTCTCCCGTTGTGGAGCACAGTCTCTGGACGCGCAGGCTCAGCGGCCATGGCTCACGGGCCCAGCCGCTCCGCGGCATGCGGGATCTTCCCGGACCGGGGCACGAACCCGTGTCCCCTGCATCTGCAGGCGGACTCCCAACCACTGCGCCACCAGGGAAGCCCATGTATTTATGAGATATCTTGTATTCCTTTTTTCATACCAATGTGGTATCACCAGACCTATGATTACTGGGAGCTTTTACAAAATTAAACCTTTGCACTTGCACGCAAAGCAGTGAAGAGAAACAAGTGGGCACAGAAGGCAGTTCATTCTGAGTGAGAGGCTGCGGCTCCAAGGGCAACCACGGGTCTAATAAGGCTGTGGGGATCTTACATGACAGTGTCCTCAGATTTCGTAGGTTCGGATTACCGGAATTTTTGATGTTTCAGATGCCACCACCTTCCCTTCACCCCAAATTCTAGCTCTTTGAGAATCAGTATCCTGATGAACAGTATCCTCCTTCAAACAAAGCAACACAGTGGCTATATAGACCCAATATTTTTGTCCCCTAGATGGGAAACCAATCAGTGGCATCGCATGTGGGCATTGACGGTACAGCTTAAAGGATCAGAAGTAAAAGTGCATCTCACGAATGCTTCAGGTCTGAACACAAGTGATGGTGACTGAAAGACACCTGGGTCACATTTCTCCATGGCAGGGAAATATAACTCCTACGAGTTCTGCTAGCCAGGGCTTCTAAGTCTCTGGGGCAAAGCTCTTTGGTTGTTCTGCCATAAAATGCAAGATCTAGGAATCTGGCTCTACCACAGCATACACGAGGGCACTCAAAACATCTCTCCGTACAGTCTTCCCCTATTGTTCTTTTTAACAAAACAACTGCCTCTCAGAAAGAGAGACAATCCACAGTTTAACAAAAACAACAATCTGAAAGCATTACTGCTATTCATTTATTGAAAAACACATGAAGAGTTAGGGGGACCTGTTGTATAAAGAGTATCAAGACTTTAAAGTGAAGCCAACTTGGGTTTGGATTCTGCCTCTGCCACTGGTCAGCTGTGGAGCCCTGGTCAGGGTAACTGCTTGCAACATCTAGTCTCTAATGTCTGAAATGGATAAAATAATACCTGTCTTTGCAGAGCTACCATAAGGACTACAAATGATAAATAAGTAAAACAAGTAGCAAGATGCCCAGACCAAAATGGTGCTCAATAAATGAGAGCAATTATTAGATTTTTAAAGTAGGAGACAGAGAGAATAAACAGAAAGACATAAGTGGCGTCTGCAGTCACAATTACTGAACGCTGACATAACGTATAAGCTACCTGCATGCCTATTTTCATCTACAATACTCATTTCATAAGCTAAGCACCTAGCAATCCCATGAATGTCAGCGATCCCTTTAGGACTCAGAATTACATCTCATCATATAGAAGAGTAAAGCCTCAGTAACTTCAGTCTCTTAATCTGGAATGAGCTTGGATGGGTTTCCTAAACTGATCAATACTGTAAACAAATTTAAGATTAAAAAATGACTGCATTGTTTATAGATTTGCATAATCAGGAATAAGGCTAATGATCTTTTTAAAAGCCCTGAGTCGCTCTAGTTGAAAATGGTTTATTTTGTTTTTGTAAGATTACTATCAGGCTAGTAGGACCCCATTTTCCCCACCCCCACCCCAGTGCACTGTTTTGTAATATTTTTCACTCTCTTTATTCTTTCAGTGGTTTCCCTCAACATTTTACCACGTATTTAACTACACAAAATCTCTTTATGTTCTGGAGAGTAAAAGGACTGTAGTTGCCATCTCCCTCTTTCCAGCTTACATTCTCTTGTTGAACAACATTTCAGTTCTTTTACTTTTAATTCCATAAATTAGACAATTATTACTTGGCTCTATATTTGTGCCTTCTATCTGTTTATTATTCCATCTTGCGCCTCAGGCATTCCTTCTGGGACAGTTTTTCTTTCTTTTGAATTACATCCTATAGAAGTTCCTTAGAGGAACTGTAAGAAACTCCCTCAGTTCAGTGATAAACTCCCTCAGTTGTTGTCTATCTCTAAATATTTTCATTTTTATTGCAATTCTTGAATAGTACTTAAAATAATTTAGCTAAATTCAGTTTGTAGACACTTTCCTACTTCTGGATTCCACAGAACTACAGAAATTTGCTACCATTCTATTTCTTTATAGGTGACCTGTTCTTTTCTCCAGCTGCTTGTAAGGCATTCTCTCTGTCTTTGGTGTTCTACAGTTCAGACAGGCATATATTTCTTATTTAAACTTGGAAATACACTGTGCTTCCTGGATCTGTGGATTCCTTATTTTCATAAATTCTGAGGAATAACAATACCCTTTGAAATATGCAACAGAGCTATCGATCAAGACAGGGCAATAGAGAAAGACAATAAATAAACTTTTTGGTACTGATGCATTTAAATTCACTTGTAATAAAACACAAATTCTTTGATAACACGCATATTAACATCTCTTTTCCATTTTCTGAAATAAAAACATTCCATCTAGAAACTGCGGCTGTGTGCTTTAAAGGCTCTTCATGGAAGAGATAACAGCACAGGCTCCTCTTTAGTCTATTAAAAACATTATAGCTGCTCTGAGAATTTTGAACAAATTAAAATATTTTTCATTCTGATTACGCACTTTTTTTTTTTTTTTTTTTTGCGGTACGCGGGCCTCTCACTGTTGTGGCCTCTCCCGTTGCGGAGCACAGGCTCCGGACGCGCAGGCTCAGCGGCCATGGCTCACGGGCCCAGCCGCTCCGCGGCATGTGGGATCTTCCCGGACCGGGGCACGAACCCGTGTCCCCTGCATCGGCAGGCGGACTCTCAACCACTGCACCACCAGGGAAGCCCTGATTACACACTTCTTGTTGATATCTTTCCAATGTTAAAAAAAAAAAAAAAAACTTGAAGACATTTCTTAACAATTAATAACTGAAATAAAAACTGTGTATTTGTTGGAAACGAGCTTAGTTTCTAAGAATGCTCTCCTAGTCATATCCAAAGGACTGCTTAATCAGAACTGAAACTGGTACTTCTTTCCAATGACATATTACCTCTCTACTACAGTAGTATTTTTATAAAATAACATAAATTTGACCTTACGCTACAATTCCTTAAATATATTTTTTTCTGTTCAGAATGACAACTTTAATGCCAGGGGGTGGAGGTGGGGTATGGGTGGAGAAGAGACTGTTAGACAATATTCCACATCAGCCACATTACATGGAGCTACTCTCCCCACCAGCATTTGTTTTAATAAAATGGCTTGCAATACACTGAGTTTCTGACATAACATTAATGAAGTGATGGTGTAAAACTGCATATCAATGGTAGAGCGCAGAGATGGTTCCAAATGGTCTTCAAATCAGGTCTTTGAAGTAAGAACCTTTTTTGAGCTAATATGTGCTATGAATTTCTATAATAGTAACATAATATATCTGTGAACTTTCTATAGAATACCAAGGGCAAAGGACTCTCTTTTGTTTGGATCTTTTGGGGTGGGGCAGGGGTGGTGGGGGAGGGCACAAGGGGAAGGGAGAACAGGAGAAGGAAAAGGAAGGGGAGACAGGAGGACCAGAGAGGGGAAACCTCAGTAAGTAAGCCTCCTAAAGTAGCAGTGTAGCTATGACACTTAGATCCATGGCATAAGAAACAAAGTTAAAGCTAGCGACGTAAAAACAAGCCCAGAGCTCAATTCTCAGAGTTAGGAAGTAGCACAGGAGAGAGAATTGGGGAAAAGGTTGAAATGCTGGCCACATTTTTAAAAAGCAATTTAAAATATTTGAAATTATTTTGTTAGTCTATGAACTCAAAATACATTATGTTAAAGTCATCTGCTCATAAAACGTAGGGTGTTGGGATTTCATCTTTATGGTTAAATTAACTAATTATTGATTCTTCTTGGAAGCTGGTAAAGCGGACTTCCTTGAGAATCAAGACTTTTCAAATGCCATTTTTGGTGAAAATGAATCTTGTGTCAAAAATGACCCTGAATTTTAAAAATATACAGGAAAAATAGGTAAGGAGAAATGTTACTGTTCTAAAGATATTTCTTTCCTATTCTGAGAAACAATTAGATTCTTTTTAGTATCCACTGATGAAGATTAACAAAATTAGTATGCAATATAGTACAAAAGTGTGTGCCTTCTCAAAGACTGCTCCTAACTCAACCACAGAGAATTATTCTAACATTAATACAAAGGTGCTTAGTGCACAAAGCCAAATTCATCTTTACAACTATTCTGAATACATTTCTAAATTTAAGGTAACTATCATCTGTCGGTTTATAAAAGAAACAATTTTTAACTTTTAAATTACAACTTATGTTTTAAAATTACAAAATCCTTACTTGGTCTCAGTGTTCCTTTAAGCCTTTATGTCAAGAAATTACATTTCATGAAGTCAAGCAAAATTGTGGTATTTTATCACTTAGATCTCTGTTTCTAATATTTGCTCACAAGAGAAACAAAATGGCTTCACTTAACATTCTAGGAGCTGTAAAATGATCACACCTAATAAACACTTAGCAAACATATAGTTGACAGAACAATATAGCACTTTAAGCTCTTTTTGGAGGGGTGGTATATATTTAATTTTCCAAGCTTGAGACATTTCAATGAAGACCATCATGGGATGTGCCCTAATGTTGATCGACAGCCCTTAGATGAATTTGGACTATAAAAGGCAGAGCCAAAGAAGCTGCCCTTATCCCTTTACTGCAGGATGGTCGATTCCTTTGTGAAAAGGGGTAGAAACAATAAATGGATGTGCTCCTTCCCTTATCCACTCAAATAAGCCAAGTCTGAAAACTAGGTATCTTCCTAGCTTGTCCCCCTCCTTCGCCTTTACAGCCAATCCATTCTAAGACCTGTGGCTCTTCTTCCTCAAGAACCCCTAATTCTGTTTTTCTTCAACTCCAAGGTCACTGCCTAAACCCAGACCACCAGAGTCTCCATTCTGAATGTCTACAACTTCTCCAGAGCTGTTGTGTAACATCACCTGGGTTGTGCACTAAAAACAGAGGATGGGACCGCAACATTACGCTCCCTAAAATTCAATGCTGCGTAACCTGCAAGGCCATGATGGCCATACACAGACAGTCCCTCTAATCCATGCTCTACACTGCGGTCAGAAATTCAAGTGTACTCAGGTTATGTCCCAGATTAAGATAAAATCCCTTGTCAACAGTTTCCCATTGCTCTCTGGATCAAGGCTAAACTAACATGAATTTAAAAGCCCCTTGTGGGGTTGTCCTAGTTTATCTCCCCAGCCTTGACATTTAGTACTAGGCTTCCACTTCCTAGCTTCTTTCCCCAGTGGACACTGTACTACTTGGAATTCCTAGATCATCCCAAACTCCCACGTACCTGGTCTCAGCTGCTCCCTCTTGCTAGAATCCCCTTTTCATTCTGGTGCTTGGCTACTCGTCCTTCAGTTCTTCGTTTACATACATGCCTTCTCTGATTTAATAAAAGATTAACACCCTGTTTCTAGGTAATCCCATGTTTCTTCCTAATGCAACATTTTATCAATTTGCATTTTACCTGCAAATTGTTCTGCCCCACTAAATTATACAGTAACAGACTTGTTTCCTGTTCATTACTGTTTTCTCTACTCGTAGCAGGTGGACTAGATGAATGATCAAATGAACATTTTCACGCAGACCAAATTAAAATATTCCAACAACCATTTCACAATTCTAACAAATGAGTTTAATATTTTTCAAAGTATTTCCAAAAGACAAATTTAACACAACCATAGAAAGTATCAAGGGCTTCCCTGGTGGCGCAGTGGTTGAGAGTCCGCCTGCCGATGCAGGGGACGCGGGATCGTGCCCCGGTCCGGGAAGACCCCACATGCCGCGGAGCGGCTGGGCCCGTGAGCCATGGCCGCTGAGCCTGCGCATCCGGAGCCTGTGCTCTGCAACGGGAGAGGCCACAACAGTGAGAGGCCCGCGTACCACACACACACAAAAAAAACGTATCAAGAATGAGGAGACCTCAGGAGCCAGCAAATGCTTCTGGTTAGACAGCAATATGGTGGATTAATAGAGTACATCTGTATCCTTCTTATAAATGCAAAGATTTGTTCATTACAAGTGCCAACTTTGTATAATAAACTTAACGTATGGAATTTTTTAGCCCTCCTAGAGATTAGGAGGTTTCAGAATCTAGGGTTAAAGGAGAAGCCTCTGAACAATTTTTTTTAAGTAGAAGGAATAAAAAATGTAAAGATGCCTTTGGCTGAAGTTTCCTTCAAAAATAGAAGTACAGAGATCTTCAAAAGGAACATAAAATACTAAAATTTCAAAAAGTTACACATCTAACTTTTCAAAGTTAAACATTTGCCCCAAGGTATTAAGTGTATCACAGTTATGAAATCTATTTCTCATTCTGACTTGGCAGTCAGGAAACTAAAATGGAGCTTTTCTAAGTTCTAGCTATAAATAAAAGCTAACATTTCTGCTGTACCATCACAGCTGATATACAGCAGAGCAGGAATTCTATGGACACAGTTTCATTCATGTGAACACCCCGTAAATACTTAGAGACACCCTTCCCATCCTCAAACACTCCAGGAGACAGGTAGGTCTCTGTTGGTAAGGTGTACTGCTACCTGGCGCCAAACCTCCTCTCCCTTCAGGAGGAATTCAAGAGGGACCCCGGGAGCCAGCGTCATCTCACCCAATTGTCCCTACCTTTTGCAGGATCCACCTTCTTAGAATAGAGGTACTAACGTAATGATGAGTCAACCGGCCAAGGACAGTAGCAGAGTCCTGTTCACAGCTAGCATTTAGGTGCTCATAAACCCAGAAATACAAATACTTTCACCTTCCCTGTTTGTTTGTCAATCTAAATAAAAATCCAAATATACTTTAGATGTAGTACTGCATAAAATATCAAACAAGGCTTCCTGGCTTTAATACTCAAGATTATTAAATTGTTAAATACTCAAGAATACAAATTTCAATAACCTTCAAACACTTAAAACAGGGATCATAAGGTAGCTGGTTCTCATGGTCAGTCTCTTAGGCTACTCGACACCAGAAAGAAGACCTGTTCTTTCTAGAGAAGCATAAGCAACCTCAGATAAAATGTGCAAAATTAAAAAAAAAAAATTTTTTACCATCTTTATTGGAGTATAAGTGATTTACAAAAAAAAAAAAATTTTTAATGTGCACAATAATCCAGAACCTCATAGCCATCTGCAGCTGGTTAAAACATGGTTCACATGAAACCTGGAGCACCTATCATTTATCCATGTAGACTGGGAGGGACCCTGAACTCTGATTTCAAATCCTGGCTCTGCTACTGTGAGATGTATGAACAGGGCCCTAAGCCTCTGAGCAGCAGTTTCTTCACCTGAAAAAGGAGGTAATTTCAACCTGCTTTGCTAGGCTGCTGCAATGAGATCTTTTTAAAATAACCTAGAATATAGTAGGTGCTCAGCCAAGTTTTTAACCCCTACACTCTGCTTCCTTATTATATGGCATTAAGAAAATACCCTTAGAAATTAAATGTGTACTAAGTTCTGAAGGACTATAAAGAGAGCTATAAAAACGTGTTCTTGCTAATTTAAAATGCCAAGGAATGGTGCCGTAACACTCATCCCTAGCCTGGGCATGCCTTACTAAACATAGGTGTTTGGAAAGAGTGCAAATCCAACGTAATTACTGGAGAAATCACCCTTCTCCCCAATATGTTTACAATGGTGGGAAAACTTAAGACCATCATTCCGTATCTATATAGAGTGCTAAATACCAAGAAAATAATCATACACAAAAGCAAAATTAGGACAAAAATTCTGAAATTATTTTACTACTCTAAAGTATGACGTTGCACTCTACTTTCAATGTGTATTTGGTTCACAGTACATAGGACATTTTTCATGCACTTTAATATACTCATATCCCCATCACAAAGAGACACAAACATATCTCCATGTGATAACTAAGAAAAGTTTTCAGGGGCAAAGCAGCCGAACATTCTGGTTCACAGGGACTTTTCTGGAGTCCTATTCAGCAACGTAATATAGAAAATCTCCAACTCCGACTCTGTAAGAACTAGTTAAAGCACATGATTCTGGCTCTGCCTCTCCCTCCATTCCCCTATGACTTGTCTCCAGTTATGTCCCACCCATTCCAGTGTCACAGCCTTCTCCTTAGCTACTTACTCCCTCTTCCTGGAATGCTGTCATTTCAGATCTTTGCACGGCTAGCTCCTTGTCCTTTGGATTTTTAGCTTAAAGGCTTATTTCCTCTGAGAGGTCTTCCCTGACCATACAACATAAATTAGCCACCTGCTCATTCACTTTCACATGGTCACATCTAATTCTATGCACAGCAGTCATCACTCTCTGCCATTTTCTGTACATCTATTTGTTTACTGATCACCGTCTTCCACTAAAACAGGCTCCCTGAGAGCAGCAACTGTGCCGGTCTTTGCCTGACTCTGTTCCTAGCACCGCACTGAAAAGCGGGTCGTAAACGTTTGCTGAAAAGACAGGCCTCTGATGTGGCTCAGGGGCACCTGTACGCTCACAACCTCAGACAACACAGCACCCAACACACGAACATCACCACCAGATGTCCTGGTGCCTGTGTGCTTCCTCCGGCGTTTTGCTTTCCAGCATCAGCGTGTGAAACCAGTGGCAGAAACAAAAGACAAAGTAACAGCATTCTGCACCTCCACAAGGGAGCAACTCTCTGCAGTATTCGTGACTGAGCCAAGAATGATGGTGATGACAGTGATGAGAATCACAGTGTAACAAAAACTACTGGGCTCTTGGTGGCCAGGCTCAGACATGGGTTCCTCTGATACAAAAGCACTATTAGACAGGTATGGTTACTTTTACTTTATAGATGAGGAAATTATAACTTAGAGAAATCAAAAGTCCTCTCCAAGGTCACACAACTAGTTGGCTGCATGGCTGGGCTTTACCTGATTACATGTCCCAAGGGTAAACGGATAAAATGAAGCTCCTCATGGCAACCCTAATGCACTGATGAAGACAGCGGCTTCCTACATCCGAACAGCACACGGTACATGTAAACACAGAGTTCACTATGCATTTGGTCTCCACACAACTGCATACTTTGGGGCCTCTGTGCTACCTCTGGGGCCTCCTGGGTTGGAAGTTACTGGCCCAGGAACATTGTGGATGTGCCACACGAGGTTGAGGGCATCACCGAAGACCGGACATATAAACATTTTTCCTTCTCCCACTCCAAATTTCTTCCGACAGCTCTGCTGAATAACTTAGAACATGTTCTCACAACACTCAAAGCCTGCTGAAAGCGCACAGAAATCTTTGAAGAGCCGCAGACAATCACAGTTGAAGGAAAAGAATGTCTTTTTTCTCTTTTCTAAGCAGACTAAATATGGCTTGGAGTTAACCATTTTATCACAGAACCAGAGAAAACGCAGTGGTTACTTTTTTACCTTAGTGTTACACAGACCAAATTTTCACATGCAGTGTTGCTTCTACCATGTTTTCTGACTCAACAACTGAGAACGGGAAAGCAACCCACTATGCTCAGGATGAGGGGAAACTGGGTATAAGTACTGACTCTGGGGCTGGACAGCTCTGCACCCCTATCATTCCAAACTCCCTCAATCTCTCTGAACTTTTCCTACCTTCTTTCAAAACAGAAAAAAACAGGGAGAGGGAGTCAAAAGAGAAAAGCTACGTCCAGTAAACTACACGCTCACATCACAAGCACATTCAGAGCTTTCTATCCACAGCGAGAAGAAGAGTTGTAACAATTACACTACAATGGACCTATAATCCACACTCTCTCTGTTTTGAGACCAACAGGATTACCAAAGTAACAACTTCCAAGATGACATGGCTGCTTTAAGCATTAGACTAAAAAAGTAGGAATATACCCCCAAATGTTTTCCCATATATGAATTTATTCACACCCATTAAACTAAAATTATGGTGACTTCACTCATTTAAATAAATAAAATGAATAAATCTGAAAACTTATTCATTTTCAGATAAATGATTTCCTGGGATAATGTTTTTAGGCTTACAGTTTATTTTGTATAATTTCAGTCTTCTAAATCTTTCAGAAATAATATATTTAGGATCAAATAACTTCATATCAGTTTTCAATAAGAGAATCTTTAGATATTAAAATGCATTCCTTTACGCTAATGTAAACTTAAATTAAATTTCTAGAAATGATGGGGGAGAGGTTCTTGTGGGAGTAGTTGGTACACTGAAAATAACAGTAAAAAAAGAAGTTAAAATACATGTGTTTAAATCTCAGCTATTCCAATTACCACCTGAACTTTGTAATAAAATATTTTCTACATCCGTTACCTCTTACATAGAATAAGGATAAAAATGCTTGCCATATTTACCTCTTGGTAATTGTGAATATTTAATCAGATAACAAGGCAAAACTTCTAAATGCTATACAAAGGGCTATACAAAGGTAAGAGTTAGTGACAATGACAACAATAAAGAACTGTATCTTCATAATAAAGTAAAAGGCGTGCCAAATGTATCATTACAATCCCCAGACGTATACAGAACAGGAAATAGATTAAAGTGCTGTAAGACAGATTGTAGGATTCTTAACACAGAACATTAGAGGAAGCTGTAATACAAACATAAACCTCTACGATTTTGAGGTGTATGTCAAATTCAATCCCTAAATTTTGTCAAAAAGGGAAAAAAATCATGTTTATATAAATGACTGGTATAATATACATAGTAAATCACATCTCTTAAGAACATCAATTTTACACCTATTTTCATGTTTCCCACAGCACACAACAATTCACATGTGCTTGTGAAAACAACAGATTCAAAAATAATTCCCTGGGGGCTTCCCTGGTGGCTCAGTGGTTTAGAGTCCTCCTGCCAAGGCAGGGGACACGGGTTCGAGCCCTGGTCCAGGAAGATCCCACATGCCACGGAGCAGCTAAGCCTGTGCACCACAACTACTGAGCCTGCGCTCTAGAGCCCGCAAGCCACAACTACTAAGCCCGCATACCACAACTACTGAAGCCTGCACGCCTAGAGCCCGTGCTCCACAACAAGAGAAGCCACCGCAATGAGAAGCCCGCGCACCACAACAAAGAGTAGCCCCCGCTCGCCGCAACTAGAGAAAGCCTGCATGCAGCAACAAAGACCCAACTCAGCCATAAATTAATTAATTAATTTTTTAAAATTCCCTGGAGACTGAGATTATTGAAAATTTATCTCCCTTAAGTAATGCTAATGACCATGTCTGCTGGGCCAACGTTACCATGTTGCGTGCTCTCTATTAAGGACACGCTGCTTTCTGCCCCCAGCATCACATGCCACCATATTTTCACTGTGATTTTTAAGTCATTATAATAAATTATCAGGGTTATATACTAACACGGCCACTTCAAGTAAAAGTGTGGATTAAAACACACACACACACCAGGAAGCCACTGTGAAACCACAATTCCAATTCACAAAATTTATTAACAGGAAAAAAACTAATTCAATATGAAGCACTGCTAAGGCTTAAAATTCACAGTTGCTAAAAAACTCATAGCCTTAATACCCTCTATCTGTAAAACACACTACAACTTATAAAACACTTCCAATACTTTACTTTGATTTATCATTTACTTTGACTCCCCAAACAATCCTTGGAGGGCAGATACTACCCCATTTTATAGTGAACAAACTGAGGGCCAGAGAAATAAAAAATTAAGTCCAGCTCTGACGGTGAAGGCTTGGGCGTTGGCTCCTAAAGTTCGGCATTCTTTCATTTTATCATCCTGTCTCTAACCAGGTACCATGAAGGTGGTGGGTGGGTTGTTGGTGATGGGTTTGTAAGATCACCTTTCTGAGGCTTTGGGGAATCCTTAGAACACTCAGCCCCTTCTGGTTGTCCCAGAATCTCATCAGGACACTTCTCACTGCAGGAAAAGGAAATCTGTACCTGGGTTACGGCTCGGCCGTGCAGATGTTCCTCATGGGTTTTGGACCACTAGCAGAGAACAGTCATGGCATCCAGATTCTGGTTAGACTACTCACCATCAACCAAGCTTCTGGACAACATTAATGTAAATTAAGATTTCTGTGGATAGAAGGTATTCCTACTCACGCAGTACTTGAGTTTGATGCAGGGTTAAAGGATTTAGTCCTGACTTTTGAAAAGCTTAAAGATGCAGGGGAGCTTAAAATGAAGAATTCCAACTGATGTGTGGTCCAGAGGTTTTCAGCAGCTGAACTCATGGAGAGGCCTCTTCTCATTGCCAGAGTGAATTCTTCTTCCGTACGGGATTGCCAGACTTAATAGTATGTTCTGTGTAATGTGTCCCACGCAATATATAGTACCTACTTACGCTAAAAAATTATTCATTGCTTATCTGAAATTCAAATTTGTCCTGTGTTTTATCTGGCAACTCTACTTACACATCCACGACACGGCAGCACATGACTAGATTGCAAGCAGGTTGTCCAGCTAATCTGGCGACAGCTTAATAGTAGCTAGTGCAGCATTAACTATAATTTCATCCTCCAGCACTCTGTCACTGAGCACATTTTCACAAGAACTATGCACTAGCCACAAAAGTGAAAACTGAGGCTCAGAAAGGTTATGAAGGGGACTCCCAAGTTGTTCCGTTCCCAGTACAGTGCCCTAGGCTCAGCACAAGGCAGACGCACCACACTACAGGACCATGTATTACTTAGCAACAAATACTTAACCCTTGTAATGCAGCCTGTGTGAAGAGTTACCAAAACTCTGCTGCTTAATTTAAGACAATCTCTGTCCGTAAAGCACCTCATCAGCTGATTCCTAAATCCATCGGTAGAATAGGGTTTAGGTTAGCTATTTACAATCTCTTCCTTTTTCTTGGCCCTTTTTGTACCTTAGGTGTACCCAGAGTTCTTTGTGGTAAGAAAAAATTAAAGGAGAAAGGAAAATGAAATTAATTTTTCAGGAACTTTTTTGTAAAACATCTCAGCCCAGGGCTTCCCCGGTGGCACAGTGGTTGAGAGTCTACCTGCCGATGCAGGGGACACGGGTTCGTGCCCCGGTCCGGGAAGATCCCGCATGCCGCGGAGCGGCTGGGCCCGTGAGCCATGGCCGCTGAGCCTGCGTGTCCGGAGCCTGTGCTCCGCAACGGGAGAGACCAAACAGTGAGAGGCCCGTGTACCACAAAAACAAAAACAAAAACAAAAACATCCCAGCCCATCCTGGGAGGCACTGGCTTCCTACTACCTCAGTAGACAACGGGTGCACGTAGAAGCCCCAAGCCCAGAAGAACAGGGTACAGCCACCGCCTCTGGTACTTCCTGGGCTCTCTTTGGAGAGCGACTCAACTGAGAAGTTCAGCGACCTCCTGTTCACAATCCTGCACAGCAGAGGGGTGCCTCAGAGAGCACTCACTGAAAAGTCTGTGTGCCCTGACTTCTCTGCCGCTTGGTCCACCCACACACGGCTGGCCAGGTGGGGGCTTGGTGCTCAGGGTAAAGAACCCTGCCAAGCAGACACAGAGACAGAGACAGGGAGAGAGAAATCCAGGGCACAGAGAGGAGAGGGTAGCAATGTCTTGTAACAAGAGGAAACAGCGGAGGACAAATCCTGGAAGCAATTTTCTGTCTCTCAACAGCTGTATGGTCTTGGTCAGGACACTAAACTTCACTGAAGTGTGAGGGACTGGTCTGAGGATTAGAGATAGAGCACGTAAGGTGACCCCGAATAGCTAACAATGACAGCAGTTGTTAGAAATAACAGGCGTGTAGCTACCTTTACTTAATGACTCTGAACAATTTTAAAGGACAACAACAACAAAAGCTGTTTCTGATTATCCAAGTATGAGTGTGAGTTTTTACTTGGGAAAAGCATTTTATTAATATATTTTTGTTTGTGTGTTTGTTTAAATATCATTTCCTCCTTTGGAGGGAGTAAATCAATAAATGTACCTCGCAATCAAATGGCATTCTTTGGAGTCAAACTGCTATTATCACATGTATAAAAGCCACTGGAGCATTCTGCATTAAGCCCACCTATCACTTATGTGTAAGTCAGATCTGTTATTAAAAGAGAACATGGTTAAGAATCCACCTGCCAATGCAGGGTACATGGGTTCGAGCCCTGGTCCAGGAAGATCCCACATGCCGCAGAGCAACTAAGCCCATGCGCCACAACTACTGAGCCTGCGCTCTAGAGCCCGCAAGCCACAACTACTGAGCCCGTGTGCCACGACTACTGAAGCCTGCGTGCCTAGAGCCCATGCTCCGCAACAAGAGAAGCCACTGCAATGAGAAGCCCGCTCACCGCAACTAGAGAAAGCCCGCGTGCAGCAACGAAGACCCAACGCAGCCATAAATAAATAGCTATAAAAGAGAACGTGGGGCTCCCCTGGTGGCGCAGTGGTTGAGAGTCTGCCTGCCGATGCAGGGGACATGGGTTCGTGCCCCGGTCCGGGAAGATCCCACATGCCGCGGAGCGGCTAGGCCCGTGAGCCATGGCCACTGAGCCTGCGCGTCCAGAGCCTGTGCTCCACAACGGGAGAGGCCGCAGCGGTGAGAGGCCCGCGTACCACAAAAAAAAAAAAAAAAAGAGAGAACGTGGACCAACATACATGATGAGCAGAGTGCCGGTATTGACGTTACTTTAAACACACGAAGCCGTTCAATCCCTTAAGTCGAATGACTCATAAAGGAAAAAAATAAGTCACTACTTCCACTGTCACTGTGTCAAATATTATCAAATAATACTTCTGGATAAAGCAAACACAGAAATCCATGAACAAAAATTTCCCCAAAGTGGAAATGTGTATCTCTTTTTCTACAAAACAAACTTCACGTTGCTTCGTTATCTTTGTTATCATGGTACAGTGGCCTTTTGTCAGCCTGGGACATTCAATAAATATTGATTTTATAATTTGAATAAGTGTCATTCAATAATAACATTAGCTATTCAGTAACGATTTGGTACAGGAAATATTTAACAAAGAGATAACTTTCAAAATTTGCATTTGATTTTTATTAATTTTAGAATGTATTGTCCATATGTTTATCAACAGAAATTCAAAAGTTAATCATCGCAAGTCACTAGACTGTTTCAAAAGAAAAACACTTTTTGTTTCTACCCTTTATGAAACAGCAATGGTTCCAATCAGTGCTTGTCAATAGAACAAGTATTATTTCTACCGCACTCAGAAAATTTTGAAAGTTAAGACAGTTGTACAAAAGCAGCCTTGGTATTGTCATTAGATATACAACTTCCTGATGGCCACTTGGAAGAAAAATTATTTTAGAGAATTTTTAAAAATATAATATTAAGACCTTAAAGGTCTAAAATATTTTATATCCAAGCAACATGCCTATCTACAAACTAATATAAAATGGAGTAACACAAACATCTCACAAAATAGGAAATGTTTGTGTGCTAGAGTCACTACGCTGTGTGTCTAACAGAATACTTCTGCTAAAAATCTGATAAAAAGAAATTTCCCTTATCCCTTGTAACAGTTAGAATACCCACCACTGAGTAAATCTCAATCCTCTACAGGAGGCATTTGAATTTTAGACCTATTAATAAGGTGTGTCTTTTAGTTCACTGAATACTGTTTTCTTAATCATGGTTAGTTTTCTTTTTAAATCCAAAACATAAACTTGGCCCCCAGAAGAAAGACACTGCATCGCTGCTCCCACAATCCTTTCTGTAGCTGGTGGCCCACTCAAATCCCATACCTGCTTGCCAACCTTCGTGCCACTGCATCACTGTGGTGCCTAGAAGCCTAATGGGACTTCTCTACAGCTGAGCCGACTCTCCAAGGCCCAGTGGCCTGTGAGCAGAACAGGACACGTCTGGGGAGCCAGGACAGCTCCTGCAAGCTTTATCAGTGAACAGGCCCAACAGATGGGAGCCCACGCTGAAAACCTCCCGCTCCAGAAGGCAAGGCCCTGGTGCTGGCCTTCTGTCCTTCTGTTCACTGGGCTCGTTTTCTGATACGGAAAACAAACAGAGGAAGCACAAAGAGGCACACACCAAAATGGAAAACATATTTAGAACATAGCTGGAGAATCGCTGAAAACACACTAACCATATTCTATATTCTACGGCTGTGAAAATGAAACGAAAGTCATTGGATTTTCATTTTTTATAATTATGATCTTTTAATGATTTTGAACAAGTTGGAAGGAGCATTTAAAACATGATGAGATGTTAATAGATAACATTTTTGTTTAGTCAGATTTTTTTCCCTTGAACCTGCAAACCTAGAAAGGGGCAACCAAATGGCTTTCCCAAATGAAGTCCTGCACAAACACACACAAGCACACTTGTGTCTATATCTGTAACTATTTACCTCTGAAAATCATAAACCCAAAGCTAAAATGTAAGCTTAGTGCAATTAACATTTATATGTTATATTGTATAGTTATTATTATATGTTAAAATATTACATCCCCTACTAAACACTACATATGAAATATTTCTGTTGTGAAAAAAATTAAAATTAAGCAACTATGTTTTGGTTATTGTTCAGAACAACAGATGTATCTTTGTAACTTTGTTGACTATTCTTAAGATATTATTTTGTTAGGATTACAATTTTGTTACCCGTGTTTGGACAATTTTCAATATTAAGAATTTAAAAACCTATACTTGAACAAACATATACATGAGGAGCAAATTAAGGTAAAAATAAAGAGCAATTTTTACAAGTTTTTGCATCCAATTTCAATTGGATGCAAATTAGTTTGCATCCAATTGAACTTTTTACCAAAAAAATTCAATTACTGCATCCAATTTCAATAGAAGTTTTGAAGTACCGAAAATGTTTGTGGGAGTGGGAATCAGGACATTTAGAGTAATTACTTTTTATGTTTATGAACACATTAAGTTCCAATTATTCTTAATTAAAGTAAATTGAAAGTCAATATCCTGACACTGTATTCATGAAAATGTCCTTTAAATTTCTGAAATTCAAGATGGATACAAGAAATATAGATTTCCAATTCTAAATTGGTGCAATATTGTCAGCAATCCTCGATTAATATATAGATGGACCCCCATTTTCTAATGAATATCACTACAGGCCAGCACAGTAGGGTCTGTGGGGCCTCACCGTCAGGGTTCCAATTCTAACCCTGCCATTTATGTCAGCTGTGCAATCATGGCCAAGTTACTGCTCCTCAGAGCATGAAGATAAAACAGGACAAATAAGAGTCCTCGTAGGAGTGCTGTGAAAATTAAACTAGTTAATACTTGTAAAACGCTTGCAAAAGTGCCCGGCTCACAAGTTAACCCTCAATCAATGTTACTTATTGTTACCACTACAGTTGTAATTATTAATCATCTTGACTATGAAATATTATTAGCCACGAAAAGCCATTTATGACACCTAATTATTAAGCACAATACGGCAAAAACATAAAATAAAACAAAAAGTTATGGAAATCCTCCTTGGCTCTCTATCCAGTTCACTGACTCTACGATTCACCAGACTCTTAAGTTCTTGAAGGACCAAAGCCACATCCTGTTCACATTTGCACTCCCAGGACGGTAAGCCCAGTGCCTGGCAATATAGCACATGCTCCTTAAGTGCTCACTGAATCAAAGTTAAGTAAATGCTATTTGTGTAAGAAATTTTACATTACTCACTGTAAAGTTAAAAACCAAATTAACTGGCAAGAATTACACTAAAGGGATAAACTACAAGCTTAGATGTCTCTGATTAAATATTAGATCACTATTTCTTATCACTACCCCACATGGCAGCAGCAGAGAAGGTTCTCAACATATGCGAAATAACAAGAAATACTATTACGTCTGCAGCTATGACCACCACCTCCCTGACTGAGCGTCTTATCTGTGTGCACACTAATAAGTGAAGGGCAAACATGATCTCACCGACTCCTCAGAGCAGCCCTGTGAATGGGTCACCATCTCCATTTTACAGACAAGGTAACGTAGGTTTAGAGATGTTTAGAGACAGATGTTAAGTAAATTGGCCATAGTCACACAGCCATCAAGTGGGCCAACTGGGATTAAAACCCAAATGTGTGTGACCCAACAGTCCTTACTAAATGACGATCCACTAGCAGTAAAAATTTAGAATTTCTTCAATTTATGCACTGGCTTTGTGTAGTACAGCTACGAGAGCTTCCAACAACTTGTAGTCACTGAAGATTAACATTCAGGAAATAGATAAAAACATTAGCTGTAATTAACTCTCTCTCTGGAATGGAAGAAAGCCAAGTATCCACTACTGCTTTTATATTTTCTAGTGTTTTATAAATTACTTATGAGTAGACAGTTTGTGGGGTTTTATTTTGTTTTGCTTTATATTTTGTTTTGGGGGGGATTGGCTGTACCATGCTGCTTGTGGGATCTTTGTACCCTGACCAGGGATTGAACCCGGGCCCGCAGCCGTGAAAGCGAGGAGTCTTGTGTTTTAATCACTTTTTTTTTTTTTTTTTTTGGTGGTACGTGGGCCTCTCACTGCCATGGCCTCTCCCGTTGCGGAGCACAGGCCCCGGACGCGCAGGCTCAGCGGCCACGGCTCACGGGCCCAGCCGCTCCGCGGCATGTGGAATCCTCCCGGACTGGGGCACGAACCCGCGTCCCCCACATGGGCAGGTGGACCCCCCAACCACTGCGCCACCAGGGAAGCCCTGTTTAATCACTTTTACTACTGTTATGCTAAGAGTTGTTTCCTTAAAAAATGGTAGCACTAGCTTTTAAACAAAGTTGACTGTAGTCTGTGTAAAAGGATCTATGGGTCTTTAATAATAATAGTAATAGCAACAGCTAGTTAATTACTGAGTAATTGCTATGTGCCAGGCAGTGTTCTAATTGCATTACATGTTAGTCTTAGGCTAAGACGAACGTATTATTGTCCCATTTGACAGGCAAGGAAACTAAAGCATAAAGAAATCAGACAATTTGCACAAGCGAGTGGCAGAGCCAGATTCAAACCGAAGAGTCTAACCGTCGGTCCTGGCTAACTTGTCTGTAACGCTTAGTCGGCAGAAGGTTTATACTTTGAATAATGCTTAGAAGTCATTAGTCAACCAAACTTGGAAACTTAAAATCTTTTTACTAAACAGAAATTAGAATTGAAACAAAATTCTCTCTTTAATAAACATTAGTCATGAACTTGTTTGAGAGGTGCTGCTCACTTAACTAGTTAAGGGGATGAGAGGAAGGTGAGGGTGGCTAACAAAAAAAATCCACCCTGAAATCATGACACCTGAGGGTAGACGAGTAATTCAAACGGGAATTAAGTAACTCTGAAATGAAGGGCTGAGAAGCCTCCCTGCTCTCCTCCCTCACTAGTGTGAATCTTGACAGATCAAAGACAAAAGCCTTCCGGGCTTCCCTGGTGGCACAGTGGTTGGGAGTTCACCTGCCAATGCAGGGGACACAGGTTCGAGCTCTGGTCCGGGAAGATCCCACACAACACGGAGCAGCTAAGGCCGTGCGCCACAACTACTGAGCCTGCGCTCTAGAGTCCACGAGCCACAACTACTGGAGCCCGCAAGGCACCACAACTACTGGAGCCCGTGCTCTGCAACAAGAGAAGCCACCGCCATGAGAAGCCCGCGCATCACAACGAAGAGTTGCCCCCGCTCGCCTCAACTAGAGAAAGCCCGTGTGCAGCAATGAAGACCCAATGAAGCCAAAAGTAAGTTAATTAAGTAATTAATTTTAAAAAAGACAAAAGCCTTCCAAGCAAAGGAAATTTGGTAGAAATTGATAAAAAATTGACAGAAAAATAGCAGGAGGTAAGAATACTAGTGAAAATTACCTCGTACAATGGAACATCTCCTCTCAAAATGAAAGTTGTAAAGGTTCTGTTTTGGCTTTGCTGCAGTGAGCCTATCAGTTCCTGCAGGCTGATGCAAGGTGAAAGGTAGGGCACAATCGACTTTCTAAAGATGATCTGGACGGTATCATGACACTTCGGTGTGAGTTTTCTTGCAGAATTAAGTTTTGCAACAATGTGCAGATGTTCAAGCTTTATTATCAATATGGTTCTCGGACTATATAAAAAGCATATGCAATTAAACCCAATATCTGTATAAAAGTTTTAATAAAAAGAGAAAGATTCAAGACACAGTAGTTTTTTATACTTATAAAAAGAAAAACTTTGTCTATAGGAAGCTGAATACTAAAGTAAATTAAAAAATAAACAGCCAATGTAATATAAAAACAGGAGTTAGCTGAGGTAGTTAATGCCCGTTAAATAGCAAATGATCCGTTGCAACCCATGTTTAAACATGGGCCAATTAAATGTGAGCAGACAGCCTTACAATTCAAAGATTTCCTTCTTCCAGATTCATGTACTGTCTTTTGAACGTGAACATTTACTCTGAATTAAAAACCTTTCTTTACGCTCTATACACAAACACTAAATAAGACTTTGCCAGCTAAGTTTCTCAAAGCTGGGGATATTATTACATTGATTTTAGAAAGGGACAATCCAAAGGCTACTATCGATTTAAAATCATTTTAGTAATTTTTACAGAACACAATATTCTCACTACTCTTTACTCCTTTTTCTTTCAAAGTCTGCTACCAATAAAATATGTCATGGGCTGCCCTTAAGAGCCACAGCCTGAAAGCATCTCAAAATGTTTAAAATACACCGAAGCTTTCTTTCCATAAGAACTTTTTAAAAAATAAAGCAGTATTTAACAATAATCTACCGTGTTTATCTGGAAATGAAGGTCTTTACTCGCAAAAACAGTTTCTGAAATACACTCTGTTTAGCTGAGCGAAATCTTCTGATTTCTTTCCAGATCTGTGCTGGAGATGCAGCCACACAGCAGCTTCCATCTAGCACCTGCACCACCCACGGCTTCCCTCCCTGGAACCTTCTCCAAAGCATTCAGAGAGAGCTGCTTTTCCTCACTTTACTTTCCAGTAACATCACATCATTATGACAAACCCCTCGAAAATTCCTAAAATGCCAGCAGACACCAAACAGGTCCAAGGAGATCCAAATCCCAATTTGGAAAATAACTGCTTTGGCGCATTTCTCATGTATCCAGAATGTCCTTTTCTTCCACAGTCATGTTCAGGTTCCTTTAAAACAGCAGAATAAGAGCCCCGTGGGACAAAAATAAGGATCTGAAAATTGTATTTTGAGAAAAGATTTAAGTAGAAATTTGAAAAGACCCAAGGGAAAGCTGAAAAGAGAATTAGTTCCAATGATTATTCAGCTAATGGGTCCATCTCCCATGGCTTACTCCTATTTCTGGAGCTAGGCCGCACTACCGCTGCAGCACAACCGTGCTACACTGTCTTCTGTCTCTAAGCTTTTGCTCTGATACATCATGAAGCGATGACCAGCCAATTGCGAGCTGCTCTGTGCCCTCCTCCCAACTCCAGCCAATGTCTTGTCTGCAACCATGTGAGAGACGGCTGGCCAAAACCTCACCTTTCCTGAATTCCTGACCCAAAGAAACAGGGAGAGATCATCAAATGATTGCTTTCATAAAATGAGGTTTTGAGGTTATCTGTTAACCGAAACAATTACTAACAATATATGCAGATGTAAAAGGAAATGGAAGGATGAGAAACAACTCAGAGAGAAGGAAGGCCAATCCTAAATGTCTGAGGGGCACAAGACATAGGGTATCAATAAGGAACAAACCAAGATAGCCTGCATAACCTGGAAAACTCAAGAGCTGGGGATCTCCAGACCAAAATCAAGGGAATTAAATGAAAGTCTGCAAATCCAAAGCATCAGACCACTACCATCCCTATCAGATAAGGGGGAATTCTCTGTAGACATGGAACCAGAAATGTTCAGGGCTCCCAGGGAGGAGAAAGCCCAGGAGATGGCAACAGGCTGTAATGAGATAAGTACTGAGCACTGAGACCTGAAACCCCCTTCCCTAATCCAGCTCCAGGATGTCAGCAGCCAAGCGTAGACATCACTCAGCATCTCTCCAAGCAGAAGACTACAGGTACCTCCTCCGGAAAAAAATAAACGATGAACTCCAGAGAAAAAGATTTTCAGACACCAACCTGACGAAATCCCCAGTGAGAAAGCTGGCTGATAACATGATGGCCCTAAAGAAACGCCTGCCAGTCCACAAGTCCAGCTCACGTGGAGAGCTTCCCAACAGTAGTTCAGTACTTCACACGCGTATAAGAACACTCTGGAGCAAAGCCTCTGGCATAAGAGAGATTATAAAAAGTAAAAAGAATAACTCAGAAGAAACAGAGACGATGCAAGAAATAGAAGAAACATTTTTTTAAATAACATTCTGTTTCAAAGGGAAAAAAGATATTGCATTTATTGCATGAAACAAATAAAGGATGCTATTAAAAAGCAACAGAGTATAAACACTTTGAAATAAAAAATATAAAAAGAAAAATAAAATAATAATCAGGTTGTAAGATAAAGTCAACATTATCTCTTAGAAAATAATAAAGGAATGCAAAAATTAGTAGAGGAAAGAAAAGATCAATCCAGTTTCCAAATCCAACCAACGGGAGTTTCAGAATTAGAGTAGATAAAGGGAGAGAGAGAAATTATCAAATAAATCTCGTAATTGCCCAGAAATGAAGACTAGTATAAACTTAGTGCCCAGCACACAATTCAACAACTGTGTTGCTGAAGAACAACAACAACAACAAAAATCCAAAGAAACCCACTTCATTATTTTAGAACATGGGTGAAAAATCCTAACAGCTCCTAGAAGGGATGGGGGAGTAGGTCACATACTAAGAAAGGACCACTCAGCAAAACGGCATCTAATTTCTCAACAGCGACACGAGATGTTTGAAGGCAAGCATGTCAGAAGTTAGAAGGTTTTATTTTTTTAATTCTTAGAGAAAATTATTTCCATCATAGATTATTCTGTCTAGCCTAGCCAAGCTATTTAAATGTGAGCGTATACTGAAGGTATCTTAAAAATACAAGGTCAAAAAATTTATCTCCCAAGCACACTTTCTCATGAAGCTACTGAAGATTGTGCACAATCAAATAAGTGATTTAGGAAACAGAAGATCCATAAATAAGAGGCTAAGAGTCAGAAAAATAATGAAGGGACACCCCAGGATGCAGCTGTATACACCTAAAAATAACAACCACTCCAAACTGGGATAGGAGACTCTGGAAATTCAGAAAGTATGTCTCTTAAGAGGAAAAAAATAGCGTTGAAAACAAGTATCTGATAGGTAACGACAGGATGAAAAACTGTCTTATTGCTGAGCTGGTGAAGGGTGTGGGAAGAGCTAGTTGGATATTCAAAGAAAACCAACCATGAGAAAAAAATGAGGCAAATTTTAACTCTAGACAAAGCTAAAAGTTACCCAAGAAAGGAAGTGTAATTATAGTACTGTATACTACTTACATTAATATGAACAATACTTTAAATGATACAATAATGAAAATAGTAATATAGGCTTAACCAAAAGTTGAGATGTAATTACATTGGGAGGATGGGGAAGAGTGGGAAAGAGAGGGTGGAAAGCAAGCTATAATCCTCATCTATGCAAAGGTCATCAAAAAATACCGAATTTAAAAAATAACATATATTAACGATTGTATGAATGCGCATTTAAGGATATATAGATAGACATATCAATATTTTATATAAAAAAGACAGTTTCGTTTGATTTTTTTATCACCGATGAATTACACTTTTCTAAATTTTATCTAGTTTTGAAAACTTAAAAAGGGACATATGTGCCTTTAAGCCATTGTTTTCCCACGTTTGAGTCTATACACTAGACATGAAGAAAGGCAGACACTCTCCATTTCCCAATTTCAGTTAAGTAGGCCATTAATTACCTCCCATTCCCTGCTTTACTACCACCCCTCAATAAAACCAAACCAAACCTCATCTGCCCTGCGCATCCACAGCTAATGTGAGGGTGTGGGCAGTCTTAGAGAAAAGAGACTCGCGGTGCCTTCTCACAGTCGGGACAGCTCTGGCGTCACACACAGAAGTAGATAAGGGAGGATGCTTGCTAGAAGTCTCAAGAAATTAGACACCTTTTGTTTTTCTAGCCAAGTCATGAATTAAACAAGAACAGTGGGGCTTCCCTGGTGGCACAGTGGTTAAGAATCTGCCTGCTAATGCAGGGTTCACAGGTTCGAGCCCTGGTCTGGGAAGATCCCACATGCCGCGGAGCAACTAAGCCCGTGTGCCACAACTACTGAAGCCCACGCACCTAGAGCCCGCGAGCCACAACTACTGAAGCCCACGCACCTAGAGCCCATGCTCCACAACAAGAAAAACCACCGCAATGAGAAGCCCGCGCACCGCAACGAATAGTAGCCCGCGCACCACAACTAGAGAAAGCCCACATGCAGCAACGAAGACCCAGTGCAGCCAAAAATAAAAACAAACAAATAAATGTATTAAAAAAAAAAACAGTGGTTTCACACAACTGCCAGGATGACAGAGATCTATACCAAAATGTAAGTATCAAAATAAATACTGAGTAGATTTACCATGAAATTGTTTCTTGCAGTGAATGAAAATGACTGAAAGGGGTTACCTCCAAAAACATCCACCAAGATCTATGCACTACTTTGTATGTCGAAGGCTCTTCGATGCTTCAAGCTAAAATCTCAGCTCCTGGCACATGGAAAACGACTGCCCCCTCTGCAATGTACAGTCTCCACACTGCTGCACAGGACAGACCCTCTCCACAGTCTGAAAGGTCTTCCCTCAGCTGCAGAGTAACCCTCACTGGGTCTCCTACAGGGCCTCAGCTGACAACACAGAGTTCATTCCATGCCACCGCTTCAGGGAGTGCCTCTGCCACTCGACCACACCCCCCCCTCAGGGGAAGCCACCATGAATTTCAACTCCGTATCCCCAGTAGTCGGCACACTGCCTGGCACACAGAAAGGAGCTCAATTCTTTTCCAGATATACTAATCAAATTATAACACTATAATTATGGATCTAAGCCTTATTAGAAATTTTGATGATTGTTTAATGAGAAATACTAAACTTTTAAAGATACTTTCTTTAGAGTCTTTTAAATTGGGTGGTTTTAAAAAAAGAAAGAAAGAAAAGCCACATTGCATTCAGCATTTAAAAGGAAGAACGAACTGACGAAAAATAATTCATGTGTGTATTTCATGCAAATCTCTAATGTTCCTGGACCATTACCAAGTGCAAATTCAGGTAGAGCAAGTAGTAATTTCTAATACCCTCAGCAGCAAAGAAAATGAGCAGCAGCGTCCTGTCCTCCCAGCCTCCCATACCTGTCACTGGGGTGGGTAATTTCTCCCCATGGCAGGATACAGAGAGTTTACAGCTGAGTCCGTTTGCCTTATTCTGTATAAGGGAAACACGGGAACTTGACCTAGAAAGGGTAAAAGTTTCCAACTAGGCATTTCAGCAGTTACTTTAGATAGGTACTTTATTATAACATGATATACTATATACTTATCTTTGCAAAGGTGGGATCTCTGTAAATTGAGAATTTTCAATGATACTGTAAGCAGAAGAATATGCAAACTAATGACAGAAAGTAAAATTCTTAAATCACAATCAGGCAGCATTATCAACACTACTAGTACTTTCAGGATTATTCATTTTACAAACTGAGACATAAGCACCGAAGACATTTAAATCTTCTTTCATTCATCAAGCAATTCAACAGCTAAAAACAAAACCAAACCAAAAAACACCAACAAAACAAAACAAAACAAAAAACAAACAAAAAAACAGGTTTATTACTTTTAACTCAAAAATGTAAATGTACTATCATGTACACTTGAGTCAGCTGCCATCTGGATAAAAAATGGAAAGAGATTTGGGACAAACAGAATAACAGTTTGATTCTGCTATAATAAGGAAGCCTGGAAAAAGATATGTAGCTGGAAAAAGTAATATTATCACATTTAAATATATCCTACTGCAAGGTAGAACTTATGATTCTCCAAAGGAAATAGTTCTTTTTTAAACTAACAAAACTCTCAAATTAAATTCTTTTTTGGATTATATTAATGAAGACACTCCTACCATGGAACTAAATAGGTTTTTAAGTAAAGATCCATCTAATAAAGTAGCACAGTGAAAATAACTTTTTACATAATGACACACGACAGGCTTTAATAATTTGTATTGCAGAAGAACGAAGATTTTTCATGGTGAAGAAATGGATTCTGTACCATATACTGGGACTTCCACGTTTCTTTCAAAACAACACTAAAATGATGTCTAGCACATGTTTACACAGTAAAACTCAAAGGCAATAACAAAATTTATGGAAGAAATAATATTCTCTCAATATCAGTTTTGAAGGAAAAAATGGCTGAAAATTTTCCAAATTTGATGATCTGTAAATACACAGATCCAAAACAGTCAATGAGCTCCAAGGAAAAGACAAAGAAAACTACAGCCACACAGCTATACATATGACTACAGGCATATAATGATCAAACTGCCTAAAACCAGTGATAATTTTAAGGGGGGTGGGTGCACATAACACATTACGCAAAGGACAAGAAGACAGACTTCTTGTCAGAAACAGAAAACCAGAAGACAACGGAGCAATGTGTTTAAAGTACTGAAAGAAAAATACGGTCAAACTAAAATTCTATATTCAGTGAAAATATCTTTCAAAAATGAAGCAATCATACACTTCACAGAAAAATCGGATGTGGTTTTAGAAATGATAAACTGAACTTCAGTAAAGGCTTTGGGGGAGTGAGCCTTCAAAAGATACCTTTGAGAAAGTGAAAAGATAAGCCACAGACTGTGAGAAAGTATCTGCCAATTATACCTGATAAAGAACTTGTAGCCAGGATATATAAAGAACCCTTAAAAACTCAATAAGAAGAAGAGAAAATAATTCAATTTAAAAATGGACAAAAGGGGCTTCCCTGGTGGCGCAGTGGTTGAGAGTCCGCCTGCCGATGGAGGCGACACGGGTTCGTGCCCCGGTCCGGGAAGATCCCACATGCCGCGGAGTGGCTGGGCCCGTGAGCCATGGCCGCTGAGCCTGCGCGTCCGGAGCCTGTGCTCCGCAACGGGAGAGGCCACAACAGTGAGAGGCCCGCGTACCGCCAAAAAAAAAAAAAAAAGGGACAAAAGATTTGAATAGACATTTCCCCTAAAGAAGGTATACAAATGGTGAATGCCACATGAAGAGATGTTCAGTATCACTAGCTATTATGGAAATACAAATTAAAACCCCAGTCACATCCACAAGAATGGCTAACAAAGAAGAGAAAGAAGGTGAAAGGATGAGGATTGGTGAGGATGTGGGGAGGCACATCGCTGGCAGGAATGTAAAATGGTACAGACACTGTGGAAAGCAGCTTAGCACTTTCTTAAATTGTTAAACAGAAATTTACCACATGTCCTAGCAAAATTCCACTAGTAGGTAACTACTCAAGAGAAATGAAAACATTACGACGTCTACAGAAAGACTCAACACATGACTGTTCCTGGCAGAAGTATTCATAATAACCAAAAAGTGAAACAACCCAAATATCCATCAAAAGGTGGGTAAATAAAATGTATAAGTGGTTAATTAAACCTGTGATAATAATAGCAAAAAGGCCCAAGGGGAGAAAACAGTACATTGCTGTAGGGTTCTTACACTACCCGTGCAGTGGTATAATAAACGTTGAAGATAGGCTGGGATAAGTAAAAATGTATATTTGAAACGCTGACGCTACAGATAAAACAACACAACAAAACACAGCCAATACATTCTACGTTCCGGGTGATGCTACCCACTGAGTTGTAACAAACCTGCCAATATCTAACAAAAGGTAAACTAAAAGATAGGAGATTTTTATACCTGCTTTCACTTGGCTTTTTAGTTACCTGAATTTCATTGACATAATATGTCTTGTGTGAAGATGGCAAGAGAACAGTACTGAGGGTTGTTTTCTGTTCTGCGTTTTTACGTTTTCAAGGAACAATTTAACCTTTACCCTCTCCAATCTTAGGCAAAATTGCAACACTTTGCTCTCTATCTCCACACAATTAGCCTTTCATGTCCATTAACCAAACAAGAGTATTTACTATACAACACTATTTGATAACCATAATTCACTGTGTTTTAAAATGAGGTATGCTCTGCCGAAAGAAGAGTCAGTAATGCTTCCCTTGTGAGAAACTAAGAAGTATGAATAATGATTGCAGGACTCATATGACTTTGTTATTACAAGGTTTATAAAACTAAAGCTCCCCAAAGAGTTTACATGCTTTAAAACCCTGAACTGTAGTCAATGTGAACTTGTTTAGATTGCACATCTTTATCCAGAGTATTACAAGTAAAATGTACATAGATAGCTTTGAAATATACCCACAGTGAAAACTCAAAATTCAAAACTACAGTTTTTACTTCACTCCTCCCCACACTCTCTGGGGGTTTTTTGTTCTCCTAAAACCTGGGCATTGTCAATCCCTGAATGAATAAAATAATTTTTTTAAGTTAGGTGCCCTTTGGGAAATCACATCTAAATTAATCGAGCAAAATGTTGTAGAAAAACGTTCCATAAGGAAAACTTTTGAGATACACAGAAAACCTCTGTTTAAGCCATGTAAAAAGTAACCAGAATGGCCAAGAAGTTCGGGAGTTGGAAATAAAACAAAAAGACACAGACCACAACACATGTTTTCATTATAACCACAAATACACATCTCAATAGTTTCCTGTTTTCTATTCATAATCACAGTAAAGAATTGTCACTAAATGGTTATGAAGGAATTTTTAAATAAATCTGATGTTATGGCTATTGAGACAAGTTAGTAAATCAAACTGAATCAAAAATAAATGTGTTCATGGGGGCAGGGGGCAGGCTCATTCAACGCATGGTTTTGGAGAGTTAAAAATATAAACTAAATGGAATATTCTTTATGAATTTCATGTGCCTCTAGCTTCTTTATTTAATAGTGGGAATTCTGTGATGCTTAAAAAAACTCAGTTCCTTTTAAAACAACATAAAAAATGGTTTCACTGCATAAAAGTAAAAATATATATGCAGGAAGATGAGCAACTTAGACACTCACTAATAAAATAAACCTACATATCCTAATAAAATGCATTTTAAAGTAATTTATAGGAAACAATAAAGCACAGAATTTGAGAACCAGAATGGATATTAAAACTCGTTTAGTTGGCTCTTTATTACAGGAACTTATAAACTACATTCACTTACACCAGCGCTGCTCAAATGAACTTGCTATGACAAGAGAAACGTTCTACATTCTGTGCTGTCATTATGACAACCACTAACCACATGCATCTATTTAACTTTAAATTCATTAAAATTAAATAAAATTCCAAATTCAGCTCCTCAACTGTACCAGCCGCACTTCAAGTGCTCAACAACCGCATGTACCCAAAGGCTACTGTGCTGCACAGCACACCTCAGACTGGCGCTTCTCACTTACATAATATGATGTGAGGCTACAACAATGCAATACGAAGAGATGCCAACCACATAAACTATGACTTATTTCCATGATTTTTCTATTTATTTCCTTCAAAAGAATCAAAATACCGAAAAACTCCTGTAAGTTTGAAGTGTCTTTTAAACAGAATTATTTTGACCAGAATTCCTAGGATAACCTCTTTGGTGGGTGCTTTGATAGAAGATTGTTTTAAAGAGAAGTATCTCTGAACCGCAGCCAATTCCACGTCTGATTTCTATAGGTTCCTCTGGGTAGATCCAGTTGAACATGAAGAGACTGCTATAATTCAATTGCTCACCTGAGTCCTAAAGGATTACTAAGGAGAGAGCAAGGGTCTACCTGAAAAGATGTGGCAGAGACAGCCTCCTATTTTAACAAACAGTGGGTAAGCCTCTCCGCTTAGGGGACTGATTTCAATCTACAGCACTCAAGTTTAGGTTCACCTGCTTACTAAATGTTCATCTTCCACTGGTTACTAAGGAAAAATTCTTAATAATGTAGATTTGTATCATTTTATACTCAGAGAGACAAAGGTGAGGCACCAGGTGAAACGGGCAGCTCACTGCCAGCCCTCACTCACTGGTGCTGTGACACTGAGCAAACCACCGGGCTCCCCTGGACCATTAACTTCTTATTTCTGGTGGTCAGTCCCTCAGGGACTGTTCAGCGCTCAATAAAATTTGAGGCCTGCTACCGTTGGCTTCACAGAGATGAGCTAAAACTCCTTCTAGAATTTCAATTCCGTAACTTTTACTTAGAAGTTCTGGAGGCACTCTCCTGTCAAGTGAACTCTAAAAACTTGTCTTGGGCTTCTGAATTGTTACTATGTTAAAATTTTTGAAGTTCAGAGCCCTACGAACTAAGGAACGTAAATCTTTCCCAATCCATTCCCACTCTGTGGTAGGCAGAATTCTCAGATGGCTCCCAAGATGCCTGGCCCCTGATGTACATAGCCTGTATAATCCTCTCCCCATGAGCACAGCAAGGGCCTGTGAATATGTTGGGATGTTAAACCCTTGATTAACTTACACTATATGGCAAAGGTCAGGGACTTTGCAGATGAAATTAAGGTCACTAACTGATTGACTTTGAGTTAATCAAAAGGGAGATTATCTTGGGTGGGCCTGACCTAATCAGGAGAGCCCCTTTAATAGGGTCAGCGACTCCCTCCAGCTGGCCTTGAAGAAGCAAGCTGCCCTAAGTTCTACAGCTGCAGGAAATACATTCTGCCAACAACCACATGAGCCTGGAAGAGAACCCCATACCTCAGATGATACCCTGGCCCCAACTGACACCTTGAGCAGAGGACTTGGCTACACGGTGCCCAGATTGCTAACCCACGGAAACCATGACATAATAAAAGGTATTGTTTTAGGCCTCTAAATTAGCGGTAATTTATTACATGGTAATAGGAAACTAACACATTCCCAAGCTCTTCCACTGTTTACTGATTGATATATCTCATCCAGAAATTTTCTATGAATACACACCCCCTTTTCTCAATTAACTCTGTGTTAAATTGTGCTACATGTCTTTATTCCCGTTTTAAAGATAAGGAGCTTCCAACAAACACATGAAAGAATGCTCAACATCATTAATCATGAGAGAAATGCAAATCAAAACCACAATGAGATATAATCTCACACCGGTCAGAATGGCCATCATCAAAAAATCTAGAGGGCTTCCCTGGTGGCGCAGTGGTTGAGAGTCCGCCTGCCGATGCAGGGGACACGGGTTTGTGCCCCGGTCCGGGAAGATCCCACATGCCGCAGAGCAGCTAGGCCCGTGAGCCATGGCCGCTGGGCCTGCGCGTCCGGAGCCTGTGCTCCGCAACAGGAGAGGCCACAACAGTGAGAGGCCCGCGTACCGCAAAAAAAAAAAAACACTAGAAACAATAAATGCTGGAGAGGGTGTGGAGAAAAGGGAACCCTGTTGCACTGTTGGTGGGAAAGTAAACTGATACAGCCACTATGGAGAACAGTATGAAGGTTCCTTAAAAAACTAAAAATAGAACTACCATACGACCCAGCAATCCTGCTACTGGGCATATACCCTGAGAAAACCATAATTCAAAAACAGACATGTACCACAATGTTCACTGCAGCTCTATTTACAATAGCCAGGACATGGAAGCAACCTAAGTGTCCATCGACAGATGAATGGATAAAGAAGATGTGGCATATATATACAATGGAATATTACTCAGCCATAAAAAGAAACAAAATTGAGTTATTTGTAGTGAGGTGGATGGACCTAGAGTCTGTCATACAGAGTGAAGTAAGTCAGAAAGAGGAAAACAAATACCGTATACTAACACATATATATGGAATCTAAGAAAAAAAAAAAAAGGTCATGAAGAACCCAGGGGTAAGACGGGAATAAAGACACAGACTTACTAGAGAATGGACTTGAGGATATGAGGAGGGGGAAGGGTAAGCTGGGACAAAGTGAGAGAGTGGCATGGACATATATACGCTACCAAACGTAAAGTAGATAGCTAGTGGGAAGCAGCCGCATAGCACAGGGAGATCAGCTCGGTGCTTTGTGACCAACTAGAGGGGTGGGATAGGGAGGGTTGGAGGGAGGGAGACGCAAGAGGGAATAGATATGGGAACATATGTATATGTATAACTGATTCATTTTGTTATAAAGCAGAAACTAACACACCATTGTAAAGCAATTATACTCCAATAAAGATGTTAAAAAATTTTTTAAATAAATAAAAAAAATAAAGATAAGGAGTTTGAGGCTAAATGACATGGAATAAACTAAGTCCTACTGTATGTAGGAAGGAATTTGTTAGCTCTTTACATTAGGCAGCTCATGTAATCTACTATCAATAAGGATAGGAGGCTCATTTTACCGAAGACATTGCAATTTCAGAGAAGTCATAATTTTTTCAAGATCACAGGCAAGTAGAAGCAAAAACAGGAATGTCTGAATTCAAACTATTTGAATCCTAAGCCCAAAAATCCCCCCCAATTTTCTGTTTTTACTCTGTGATAATTCTTAAATAGAAATAAATTTCTACAAATGTCATCCACAGTGAATTTTAGGATACATGAGGATGAATGAGGACACAGCAGTCTGTCGTTTGTATGTATGACTAGCATCAGAGCTTCCCCAGCTAAGGAAGCCAGCAGCAGAGAGAAAAGTCAGCACCCAGAGAAAATCAACCATCTACACTTCCACACAAGACACACACTGGGGCAAAATTATCTTTCTCCGCTAGAGATCCAGGAATAGGTAGGATGGTCAACACAAGGCTGAGAGAGAACCAGGTCCAACATATGACAGGCAGGCAGCTTGAGCAAGACATAAACAGTACAAATCTAACCACCACCCACCCTTGGGCTGGAAGGGGATACAGTTTTAGCCTAGACCAACAAACTTATTTTGAATAGAGATTTACATTCATCTTGAATATTTTCTGGATAATTTTGTTGACACACGCACACACAAACACAAATAAAATCAATTGAGATATTAATAGCAGGGTATGTTTTTACTTGGTGACCATTATTGAAATAATTTACAAATAAGTTACACTAAAGTTCATCTCTAAGTCAAGCTGTTTGGAACCTGGAATGCATTCCAGAAGCACACTAAACTGAAGTTAAATTTCTCAGCCCAAGAAAAATTTCAACTCACAAACAGAACCAGTGTTACCAGAAGCTAACCATTCTTTACAACAGTGCTTCCCTCTGGAGCAAAAGTCAGCTGGCTGCAGGCTGAGAGTCCTGCTCTGTGTGTCTGGGTTCTACTCACAAGTTGTAAGAGATCTGTTCCCATTCCTTCACTCCAAGCAGGCAGCAAAGAACCTCAAGCCACAATTAACCATTAACAACAAAAATGAGCCACCACTCACTGAGGTGCTGTACTTACATGATCTTAAGTAATCCTGACAATAACCTTGTGAAAAAGAACTTTGATTCCCATTTTCAGCAAAACAAACAGGTGAAGAGTCAAAGAAATTGCTCGGATCACAGGGCCAGAAGTGGTGGTAGTGAGATTCAAATGCAGATCCAACTAACCGCAGCAGACTCTATTCTTATAACCACTGGAGGTGACAAGAATTTTGAGATTACAGGTAATCCTACACTCACACAGGAGATTTCTAAAAACATGTACAAAACCCAAGAGCAAAGGTAATCCCAGTGGGGCTTCTACACCAGACAGAGTTATGGTGATGAAGATGAGGATAAGCATGAAAATGACGTGGGAGAAGAGAAGAGATGATTAATTTATACTTTTCCTTCTAAAACATAATCTCCGAGGAGGATTTACTTTTTTGCTAAGGGGCAATGAATAATCAGTTAGGACAAAAGATTCTCTACATTTATCCTCTCCAAACGTTTCACATCTTTGTATTATATTTTTCAGACACATTTCTCATCACTAATACTATCATTCTCAATTTCCCATTTTACCCTCATTTTTGTAAAATGTTTGTACTGTAAGGGCAAAATGAGCAAAATATTCAAATGTTTGTTTCAACTTATAATATGCAATAACTAAAATTAAAATACTGGCTACCAAGCAGCATTACCAATATCAACAGTTTAACAGAATCATTTCCAGGTTATGGACAACATCCAGATACGGTGTTTAAGGGTGTCTAGCTAACAACACGGGAAAGAGGGCTCTGTGGCACACGGGCAGTCCCGCACTCTGACCCAGCGGGCAAAGAGCATGAACAGACAGGGACTGGGAAAGGTCACTGGTGACCTAAGGTGAAAGAAAGGACAATCCTTTCCTAGGACATAATGAAGAGGAAACAAATTCAGTGTGCAAAAATCTACACGCATCTGAATTCTGCATATATCTACTGCAAAGATTTACTTAACTGAAAAATAAATTTTGTAACTGAGCTCCCTATTAAATGAATCAAAGTTCTTTTTGAATCTTACCTCCATCATTGTCAAAATAACCGCAAGTCCCCCAAAACGAGGTTCATACAATATTTATGTTTCAGATACAATTGTACGTTGATGTTGTAAGAAAAGATAATTTCAACTCACTGATCAATTCAAATAATATTAAAATACATTCAGAGAAGTCTAAAATTTAGATTTTCACTATGATAATAATAACAAATACAACATATGCTTTAACCCATAATGGCAGATTAGAAATTTTTACTTCAAATGGAATACATAAGGTAAATTAATATTACTATATTTTAAAGCATTAAAATAAATTGTATGCACCAACTGCACAAACATACACATTCTTTCTCTCCTCCTCTCTCTTTCTTTTTCTTATTCATCATTCCGAGAGCAGTGAAAACCAATCAAAAGAGGGAAGCGTCAAGAGGAAGAAAAAGAAAAATCCCATTTTTCCAAATTAATCATTAACCTCACTGATGACAGCTGACTTATCTTCATGACTTTTTCATACCTATTTAATGATATTTCCTATGGTGACTCTTGTCTTAATACTGTGACTGTTTTTATCTAAAAAGTGTATGCGTATATACATGTACATATGTATGTACGAAACTAATTTGTATTCAGTAATGCTTATCTTCAAATGTTCAAATGTAAGATATATTTTGAAAAACAGCAAGAATACTATGACCCTGGGCTTCCCTGGTGGCGCAGTGCTTAAGAATCCGCCTGCCAATGCAGGGGACACAGGTTCGAGCCCTGGTCCGGGAAGATCCCACATGCCACAGAGCAACTAAGTCCGTGCTCCACAACTACTGAGCCTGTGGCTCTAGAGCCAGCGAGTCACAACTACTAAGCCCACGTGTCACAATTACTGAAGCCTGCGCGCCTAGAGCCCGTGCACCTCAACGGAGAGCAGCCCCCGCTTGCCGCAGCTAGAGAAAGCCCGCACACAGCATCGAAGACCTAATGCAGCCAAAAATTAATTAATTAATTAAAAAAAGAAGAATACTATGACCCTTTCAAAGTCCCGCAAAATAATAGATTTATATATCTCTAATGATGGTTGAGATAAAATCTCTAATCAAGGCAATTTAAAAGTAGCAGGACAACATCATCACCATTAACAAAGAGCAAATACAGAGAAAAAGGAAATGGACTAAGTTATTAAAAGAGCTAGAAAAAGAGGCTATTAAAAGTTACCTATATTTGTGCTCTAATAACTTTTTCCACAAGTTGAAACTACTCCTTCTAAGCATTTACACTATCAAAGTAAGAAGACTAACACGATTTTAGAGTCTTGGTGTACTGTGGACAGCAAAATACCAATAAATAACAAAGTATTATTTGCCCACTCTAAAGTCTTAACATGAATTTCCAGTTAAGCAAGAAATGGTTAACTACAATTTGCTTGGCTGTAGGTCTACCTTGTTGAATATTAACAGTATATACAAATGGAGACTCATTCCCTTTACTGGACAGAAAATGGGCAGCATACCCTAAATATCTCAGATACTATGAGCAGTTGTGGTCTCTCTGCTGAGGCCAATCAGAGGTACCATCTAGTTCTGCTACTACTGCATCAGCAAGCAGTAAATAAAATAAAAACAAAGCTTGTAAATATACAAAGAATACATCTCAGTAATTAAAACACAAAAGCTATATACCACCTACATCTTAAAGACGAAATTAAATAAGTCTAATCTGAAAATTCTCAGACCTTAGTAAAGATTACTGAATTTTTGCATAATCTGCAATAAACCCCAAATGTACATTTAAATATGACTTCTGGATAATCAAGCTAACAACAAAAAATTTTTTTTTACTGTTCACAAATTCCCCCCAAAGATAATTAGCAAGCTATAAAGTTATCCATATTTATATAACAAAGCTTTTTGCCTACATTGAAACCACTAAGTTTTTAAACTTAATGTAAGTATTCTAAGCTTTCTACAACTATTAATATATATTCATGAATAGAAGTGCAAATTGAGCTTATTCCTAGAAAAACAGACAGGGAATAATCAACAGTAATTTTTCTTAAATGACAAACACTTTCCACACGGCTAAGATAAAGTAGAAGTGAGACTGAGTAAGAAAGATAGCCTCATCGAGATGAACAGGAGTGCCTGTGTGAAGGTGGAAAACACCGGTGGGTGTCATATTCTTAACAGGGACAAGCCTTGATAAAATTTAGAAAATAAACCACACAGTCACATTCAACGTGTGAAAGCACTGCTGAATTTTATTACTTTGAACCATAATTTTTTTTTTTTAAATAAGAAACTCAATCACAGCTGCTCCATGGGAAAAAAAAAGGCGGGGGGTGGTGGATAACTGAATTTCAAACTGCTGCTAACCAATGTCTACCACATGGGGAATAGAATACGTATGTAGATGTATATTCAATGACAAAATAACTGTAATGAAATATTCATTTGAAAAGTAATTAAGTATTGCAATTTAAAAGCTAACCTTTCACAACACAAAAATCATCATGCAGCTTTGAGATTAATACATTCTTATGTCCTCTGGTGCTTATTACTATTTAGCACCTCATCCATGTTAATATTTTGATTGTTCGTATATTTTTCAATTCTTACAAGCTAAAATAAAAAAGAATTAAAGAATGATTCCAAATATCTGAAACAAAACATTTACAGACCACATAAACCTTAGTAAGTTTTCCTAAAACATGAAAAATAAACCTTTTCAAATAAGAGAATCATACTTCAACTGAAGTTAAGCTGTTTAAAAACATATCTTCTTTCCTGCAAAATCATTAACTCCAAATTTACAGTTTTTACAAGCACAGAAACACACAAACACATATACACAACCTCCTATGACCTGAGTATACATATATGATTACGCTATCAAAAAAGAATTTAAAACCATAAATCACACAAATAATCCTATCCTAATTTTCCCTACACAAAGTATCAAATGAGCCAGTCTGCAGTCTCAGCATAAAAGCATGAAGAGATTTTTTTTGTCAGGGAAAGAAATTAGTAGGATTTTAAGCTTCAATGGTCAAAACAGACTATTAGCTTCCATTTGGTTATTAGTCAAATAAGCAGAGTGGTCTCTAAAGTGTCCCCAACAGATAGAAATAAATTCTCAAAATGAGACTTAGCGCCTGCTTTTCTCATTGGGAAGGGACCAAAAAAACAAAAAAAACAGCCGATTCAGCATATGCAGTACATCCGTGCAAGTCGCATACTACTGATGTCACAGGGAGCCTTGACAGCTCCTAGCCCAGAGGGGCCAAAGGGTACAAGATGCGGTAACAAGGCACGCAGCTGGGCCCAAGGCAAGGCCAGGCGTGGAGGGAGACAATGGGACACAGGGCTCCCACAACAGTAAGCCAGAATGCAGAATCGCTATGACTTCTCCCCAAGACAGAAGAGATTCTGAAATGGCAACAAAAACGTGGTATGCAAGAAGTTCTCATTCAAGTGTTATCAACGAGAGCTTCTTTCCCCACTTGGCAAGCACCGGTTTATTCTGAAGACAGAGGGAACAGAAAACTGTCTCAGAACCCAGACTTACGTCATGCGTAGTTCATGCTATAGATTATCTGTCATCCCTCTCAGACTGTTACCCTCATAAGCACATTAAATTTCTCTCTTTTCAAAATAAACATGATACAATTCCTGTAAACAAGGAGAATCTCAAATAAATATGTCGAAAGGAAAAGTCTGTCTCGAGGAATTCTGTTTGTTTATACAACAAACTCTTCCATGGTCTTGATGTAATTTAAAGTAGCATCTGATCATTGTTAGTAAATACCGCTCAGAATGTTTTTTTTTAAGTGTTTCTTTATTTTTACTTGTTGACAGTTTGCTTTATTTATTTATTTATGGCTGTGTTGGGTCTTCGTTTCTGTGCGAGGGCTTTCTCTAGTTGTGGCAAGCGGGGGCCACTCTTCATCGCGGTGCACGGGCCTCTCACTATCGCGGCCTCTCGTTGCGGAGCACAGGCTCCAGACGCGCAGGCTCAGTAATTGTGGCGCACGGGCCCAGTTGCTCCGCGGCATGTGGGATCTTCCCAGACCAGGGCTCGAACCCGTGTCCCCTGCATTGGCAGGCAGATTCTCAACCTCTGCGCAACCAGGGAAGCCCCCGCTCAGCACTTTTGTGCGGTACGCGGGCCTCTCACTGTTGTGGCCTCTCCCGTTGCAGGGCACAGGCTCCGGACGCGCAGGCTCAGCGGCCATGGCTCACGGGCCCAGCCGCTCCGCGGCACGTGGGATCCTCCCGGACCGGGTCACGAACCCGTGTCCCCTGCATTGGCAGGCGGACTCTCAACCACTGCGCCACCAGGGAAGCCCTGCATTTTTTAAAAAGTCTAAGTATCATTTTAAACACTAAAGATCAATATAACAAGGAAGACAACTCAAATATGCAATGCTTAATTATACAGTATATTTAGGCTTCATATTTTTTAAACATCTTTATTGGAGTATAATTGCTTTACAATAATGTGTTAGTTTCTGCTTTATAACAAAGTGAATCAGTTATACATATACATATGTCCCCATATCTCTTCCCTCTTGCGCCTCCCTCCCTATCCCACCCCTCTAGGTGGTCACAAAGCACCGAGCTGATCTATCTCCCTGTGCTATGCGGCTGCTTGCCACTAGCTATCTATTTTACGTTTGGTAGTGCATATATGTCCACGTTACTCTCTCGCTTTGTCCCAGCTTACCCTCCCCCCTCCTCGTATTCTCAAGTCCATTCTCTAGTAGGTCTGTGTCTTTATTCCCGTCTTGCCCCTAGGTTCTTCATGACTTTTTATTTTGATTCCATATATATATGTGTTAGCATATGGTATTTGTTTTTCTCTTTCTGACTTACTTCACTCTGTATGACAGACTCTAGGTCCATCCACCTCACTACAAATAACTCAATTTCGTTTCTTTTTATGGCTGAGTAATATTCCATTGTATATACGTGCCACATCTTCTTTACCCATTCATCTGTCGATGGGCACTTAGGTTGCTTCCATGTCCTGGCTATTGTAAATAGATCTGCAATGGACATTGTGGTACATGACTCTTTTTGAATTATGGTTTTCTCAGGGTATATGCCCAGCAGTGGGATTGCTGGGTCATACGGTAGTTCTATTTTTAGTTTTTTAAGGAACCTCCATACTGTTCTCCATAGTGGCTGTATCAATTTACATTCCCACCAACAGTGCAAGAGGGTTCCCTTTTCTCCACAGCCTCTCCAGCATTTCTTATTTGTAGATTTTTTGATGATGGCCACTGTGACCAGTGTGAGATGATATCTCATTGTAGTTTTGATTTGCATTTCTCTAATGATTAATGATGTTGAGCATTCGTTCATGTGTTTGTTGGCAATCTGTATATCTTCTTTGGAGAAATGTTTATTTAGGTCTTCTGCCCATTTTTGGATTGGGTTGTTTGTTTTTTTGGTATTGAGCTGCATGAGCTGCTTGTATATTCTGGAGATTAATCCTTTGTCAGTTGCTTCGTTTGCAAGTATTTTCTCCCATTCTGAGGGTTGTCTTTTAGTCTTGTTTATGGTTTCTCTTGCTGTGCAAAAGCTTTTCAGTTTCATTAGGTCCCATTTGTTTATTTTTGTTTTTCTTTCCATTTCTCTAGGAGGTGGGTCAAAAATGATCTTGCTGTGATTTATGTCATAGAGTGTTCTGCCTATGTTTTTCTCTAAGAGTTTGATAGTGCCTGGCCTTACATTTAGGTCTTTAATCCATACACACACAAAAAATCCATTTTATTTTTGTGTATGGTGTTTGGGAGTGTTCTAATTTCATTCTTTTACATATAGCTGTCCAGTTTTCCCAGCACCACTTATTGAAGAGGCTGTCTTTTCTCCACTGTATATTCTTGCCTCCTTTATCAAAGATAAGGTGACCATATGTGCGTGGGTTTATCTCTGGGCTTTCTATCCTGCTCCACTGATCTATATTTCTGTTTTTGTGCCAGTACCATACCGTCTTGATGACTGTAGCTTTGTGGTATAGTCTGAAATCCAGGAGCCTGATTCCTCCAGCTCTGTTTTTCTTTCTCAAGGTTGCTTTGGCTATTCGGGGTCTTTTGTGTTTCCTTACAAATTGTGAAGTTTTTTGTTCTAGTTCTGTGAAAAATGACAGTGGTAGTTTGATAGGGATTGCACTGAATCTGTAGATTGTTTTGGGTAGTAGAGTCATTTTCACAATGTCGATTCTTCCAATCCAAGAACATGGCATATCTCTCCATCTATTTGTATCATCTTTAATTTCTTTCATCAGTGTCTTATAATTTTCTGCATACATGTCTTTTGTCTCCTTAGGTAGGTTTATTCCTAGATATTTTATTCTTTTTGTTGCAATGGTAAATGGGAGTGTTTTCTTAATTTCACTTTCAGATTTTTCATCATTAGTGTATGGGAATTAGGCTTCATATTTTCTTAAATGTGCTCATTCATCATTCCATATGGATGCTATGCAATCATTTAAAATGATGGTACACAACTATATTTGACAAGAAATTATGTTAAGTTTTCTAAGCAGGTTATAAGACAGTACATAGATGATAGCACCCTGTTTTTCTAAAAGAAATGAATTACCATGAATGTACACAGAGAAAACAAATCTAAGATATAGAAAATAGTAATCTCAACTTTATAATGAATATATATATCACCTACATCATTAAAATAACGAGTAAAGCTATTTTTAAACAAAGAAAACTTTCATCACTGAGCTGTAGGCTTCTATCTTATTTTCTAATCTAACTCTACATTCCTTTTTTCATGCAAGAATTTAACACAGTTAAATAAACTGTAAGTAAAACAAAGAGTGATTTTTAAACACACTAAGACAAACAGAACCTATCAAAATAAGTTATGCCAACTATAAACTAAAGAAACTGACACAGGCACAGATTTCTGAAACACTACCTTCTAAAACTAAAAAATAAAAACAAAATTAAGAAGCAATGAGGTGCATTTTACCCTGGTTTTATTTTGAAATGTTAGAAAGAACTGTTTAATTAAGTGGGGGAAAGGAAATTTGCATTTACTGCTGAATTGTCATTTACCCTTTTGTAGTATTTTGAAAAGAGTATATATATATGTGTGTGTGTGTGTGTGTGTGTGTGTGTGTATAAAATTACTCTAGGAAATAAATCAGTATATCCATTCCTTTTAGTAAAAACAGTTGACTTATTTTTTATAAGGAAAAAAACTGGCAGGCGGCTCCCCCCACATGATGTTTCTTACTTCATTTTGGAATATATAGAAATAAAATAAATTTTGTTTTCAAAAATGTATTCCTCAGTAAACAAAACCTCAGCCACGTAAGATCAGACAGGGAGCTGTTCTTTAGCCTCGTGTGCCCATTTATTTCTAGTTCAACAAACAACCAGCGAATATTACCTGTGTATGGATTTCACATTCAACGGGAGATAAGAGCTATGCATACAGTGACCTTGCCCTTCACGCCTAATTTCAAGTATTCCCAGTAACACTGCTGATCACCAGGCTTCTATCAAGAGGCCGCTCCAATGGTGACCCTGAGATAGGGAGCAGCGGCAGGCGAAGGGCCCGGCACATGTGCTCCTGGAACGGCTCCAAACCCGTTACCCTAGATGAGGACACAGGCTCGGAGGTGCAGTACTTGCCACCTGGCAACAGCCAGCAAGCAGCTGAAGGGCTGGGCCTGATGCCGCGCGAAGAAGTCACCTCAGCTCCACATGGAAGAGCCAAAGTCACAGTTTTCTAAGTCAGCGTTCACCACCTCCCAAAGGTCCTTACTGGTCACTTCTTTCATTTCACTCTCCAAAATACACACCTCAGTTGTATGGAATAGCATCACGTTTTCAAAATGTGGTTTGGCTTGAAATCTGACAGTGAAAGAAAGTTGACTGAACGTAAAAAGTTCTTGGTTTCGATGAAGCCGCCCCAGGGCAGGGGGTGCCCAGCCACGGAGCGTGCACAGGTCCACACGCCTCCTGCGCTGGGCTCTGTTCTCTCTTAGAGACCAAGACATCTCTGCAAGAGCTGAGGGGCTTGGGGCTTCTTTCTGTGACTTCTAGGAGGGCGATTTCTTACCTTTCCTGTGAGAACACAGAAAACTTCAAATTTAGAAATCAATGTTCCATTTTACAACTCTTTGTTCCTCTTTAACAAAGTAAAAAGGTGGCCCATTTTGCAATGGTTTTTCAGAGTGGCACCCCATACTACATACAAGAAAACACAGCGAGGTGTGCTCTCTAGACTTCCTGGTGCTTTTTCATAAAATGCTCAGGGAATAATTCTGCTTTTTCACTGAACAAAATCACCTCTCTAAATTCAAGCCTTAAAAAATACAGGAAAGTGTTGTGTGCCTATAATTCTAAAACCCTGTAACTTTGCTAAATCCAAATGCTATCCTAGTTTACCAGGCTTTTTTTTTTTCCCCCGAGAGTAATTTGGGGTTCTCTGCCCTGGAAGTACATAAAAATAAATGCAAAGACTAGAAGTGAAATTGTTGCTCTAATTTTTAAGGCTTTAGTCAATAGCTACCCTATGGGCACGGACTCAAAGGAATGTACACCAAACCCACACAAACTAAACACAATTGCTCATAAACAAAAATAGTACTTTTAAGGGCAACATTTTGTCAATAAAACAAGGTTTATGCATATTATTTCTTGCTGACTAATTACCAAATGAAAATTTTTGTTTACTATAAATTAGGATAAATTATTTTAAGAACAATAATTCCATTATATCAAGGGAACACAAGGGAACTTACAGCGAGTCAATAACGGACATCTGTCATACAAACAGATGCCATATTACACATGTAGAAGGCCCAACTCCTCATCAGAAAACAAAAAATTACTGTTTTATTTTTAAGCAAAGAAATTTAGGAATTGTAAAGTTAAATGAAACACTGCTTTTAAAAAAATCTCAACGGTAGTTTAAGACGAACATAATGTTCTCCGTTAAATCAAGAAGTGGATGATCTTCAAAGACAATTCTGAATGAAAATTTAACCGGGAAACATGGGCAGCCACAGAGCAAACCAGAGAAAGAGGCGTGGTGTGCAGACTTCTCACGTGCCAGTAACGGATTAAAGGAGGACCCGGGTGGGGGCAAGGAAGTCAATGCAATTCCAACTCATTCAAAAGGTAGACTGTTTCCATCCTGATTTGAGAAAACAAAATGCTCTTCTACCAACTAGAGTGACCTAGCTCTCTTTAAATGCCCTTTAGATCAACAAAGAGCTATCACAAGCAGAAAGCATTATTCACACTCTCCCCACCCCATTCTAAACTCATACCTTGATGCTTTCTCAGCAGAAACAAAACCTTCATAGCCAAATGCCTCATAGATACCCGCTGAATCACTTCTCACTTTGAGCAGTGCTCTTACAGATTTCACCCAACTAAACTATATACAAAGAAAACTACAGCAGGAGAAATCTAAAGCTTTAAATATTATTTATTTACTGGGGGAATGTGAGGAAGGATCCGTATTTTTAAAACTGATGATATATTTAAAAGGACTGACTCAATGTCGTCAACAACTCTACAACTGTTACAGTTTCTTTTGAAAGACTTCTTGTAAAATTTCAGTAAATTGCTAAAATTTTAGTGAAAATGTCTTGATAATAAGACAATATACATCCACCCTTTGAAGAGGTTTTAAGAATGAAACCCTACACACTGTAACAACGAACAACTCAAATTAGGTAAGACCTTTCCAGCAGAGTGAAGTAATGGTCACTTTCTTGCTTTCACCCTTCACAGACTAGACTAAAAAAGCAGAATATTACACTCAACCATTAAAAAAGAACACAAGCCGGGCTTCCCTGGTGGCGCAGTGGTTGAGAGTCCGCCTGTCGATGCAGGGGACACGGGTTCGTGCCCCGGTCCGGGAAGATCCCACATGCCGCGGAGCGGCTGCGCCCGTGAGCCATGGCCGCTGAGCGTGCGCGTCCAGAGCCTGTGCTCCGCAGCGGGAGAGGCCACAACAGTGAGAGGCCCGCGTACCACAAAAAAAAAAGAAAAAAGAATACAAGCCAAGAATTCTTATTAATAGAAGAAAGAATTCCATTTTTGCAGAGCATCTTTCCTATGCAAGTCTCACAGACTTGTTTAATAACCTTCCCATAATCTTATTAACAAAAATTTGATAATTAAACTGTGTTTGGGGTTTTGTGTTTAGTTTGAGGCACATATAAGTAGTTTATGATTTTATCTAAGTAAAAATTCCAGATAACACCCAGGCTGGAAGAAAGGCAAGGGGGCTTCTTTATATTTCCTTACCCTTCAAAGTACTTTGCTTCATTAGTGAACTAACTCCCTATCGCTCCTGTCCTCATCTTCTTTCGTGCTTTGCTTCATTAACTGGACTGCAATCACTCCTTGGTCTTAACAGAGCTTCCTTAATAGAAATTACCCAGATTACTGACTTTTCCAAAAGGCGGGGAGCGGGGGGAAAGAGAACTATTATTTGTCAAAACAGGAAAGAGAAATCCAAACTGTAATAAAAAAAACACTGATTATTCAAAAGAAATACTGAAGACATCTGGAGAACATTTAAATACCCCACAACAAGATGGGTAAATGCACGTATATCACAACAAAACATGCTTGCCGAAAGGTGCCTCATAATCTCAGGGACTCTGTATTTCTTCATTTTTCTTCAAAACAGGAATGTATCCATCATAATGGCATACTACAAAGACTCAAGAATTGCTTAGTAAAATGAATTCATAAATTCCCCTTCTCCCATCATAAATAAAACAAATTAGGTTTATAGACTGAATGAGTAAGAACAACTAGCAATAATAATCCATCCATCGACTTCCGATGCTGAAGTGTACAGTACGCCACAGAATCAAACAAATATTGAGAAATTATTATGATTCATTCCTAGTGTTTTCCTCCTCTTGGTGGAGGGTGGGGGGAGGTAAACAGTTTAAAAATAAAAAGATGCTCCCAGGTGTCAGATAACAGGGTGATGATGAAAAAAAATGAAATGAAAAAAAAACAAGTCGATATTTAACCCTCTGATATCAGGAAAAAGACACACCACATTGACAGTGCCATGACCGTTAAAATGCGGTGTTTAGTGAAATGAATGTAGACAACAAGCAAAAGTTGAATTCTGAAGGCGGTGACAAGTGAATTGGAAATCCTGGAACATATTATTCAAACTACTCAACTACATTATTTTGAATGTGAAATACAGTCTTTATGAAAGTTCTCAACATGCAGACCACTTAAAAAGTGAAGGAAGTAGCTGCTTTTAAATCTAAGGCGAAGGCACTATTACACACAAATTCTCTAACAGAATAAAAAAATCCAGTTGTTTGGGGGACTTGGAAGAGGCTGCGATATGGGCTCAACATCCCGGTTTCACTGGCATCATCATCTCCATCATCACCTGGCAAATGAGGAAATCAGATTTCAAAAGTCAAGAGTCTGAAAATTTCCTATCCTGCCCTGAAGTTGTCACCTACTCTCATGCTCTAAATATATAAAATCATCCAAGACTCATGGAAGAAAACACCTCATTGCCCTTTACAATTAAACAGAAGGCAGACAATCCTAAGAATCAGTAGACACTATCTGTACACATTCAAGGGAAATTATGTACAACACCACAGGCTCAACCCTAACCTATTTGTCACACGTGACATCCAAGTTATGAGAAAGATGCCAAGTGATAGGCCGTAAGATATTTTACACTCCACATCCCAGCTTAGACCTGCACAATGGTGCGTGCGGGCACCCAGAATCCTGGAACTGCACGTGATATGCTCTGCTCCCCGTGGGTCACACCACTGCTCGACCTGAAGTCTGTGCCCAGGGGCCCAGACTCCTCACAGCCGAAGCTAACATTGATACTGGTGTGTATGTGGGAGGGAGGAGGGGGTACCCAGAAAACATCCTTAATGTAACCACCTCTGTAATAACTATTTCCAGTAAATATAGATAATTGGAAACTCAGAGAAACAGGCAAGTCGAAAGACAGGCAGGCACCTCAGCTTTCTAACTTCTAAAACAGTACTCAAGTGCACAGCATTCATTCACTAATGCACGATTGTCCTTACTCCTGAAATCTTGATTTTCAACCTATATGCCAAAACCATGCAACAGATAAACTGTACATCTAAAATATATTTGTACCTGTGATCTCCTATACACATGTATGAATGAGTTAAGTTTACATGCTAGTTCGGAATGCACTGCACATCAATGATTTATATGCCAAGAACGTGAAAGGCTTAATGTAAATAAGCACATTGTTATTTTCATCAAAATCCACTTTGTAGTAAAAACATGACCACACAGCAGCCATAATCTGAAACTGCCCTGCCTAATATGGTAGCTATTAGCCACGTGTGCTTATTTCAATGTAATTAAAATTTAAAATTCAATTACTCACACTAGCCGTATTTCAAGTGCTGCATAGCAACATATGCCTAGTGGCTAACCTACTGGACAGCAGAGATACGGAATACTTCCAACACTGCAGAAAGTTCTACTGGACAGTGCTGATCTAGAATACCTAAAAGTTCTTATAACTTTCTGCTACAAATGCTGTAAAGAGGGCAATATTCAGACCTAAAACTCACTCATACTTTTCCTTTTGGGGGCGATTCATTTAATGAAAATCTCATCAAGAGGTTCAGTGGAGTGACAATCTGCCCATCCCTCACCCCAGATTCAAGCCAAAACTGCCGGTCAGTTAGAGAAGCTTAAATGGTCACCAGTCACGTAGTGCCTACTGAACGATGGAGGACAGATGCTGTCCCTAGAGACCACCTCCAGAGGATCACTTCCCACCAGTGAACCAGCACTGGTCTGGAGCAACTTGTGTTTTCCAGCCTATGAAGCTTACTGTCAGACTTTTCATTTGTAAGCGTTCTGCCTCCCAGGTGCCTATCTCCAGAAATTGAGCACTGGCTTCGGCAGAGACAGAAGGTGTGGGTGTGAGTTGGGGAGGGAGCAGATGGCTTATTACAAGTCTACGCAGAAACTGTGTACCTAGCCTCCACGAGTACATGAAAGGGCCTGGGACACATTCAAAAAACAACGTCTTTTTTGTTAATCACCCACTAGGCTCACCCTTCCCTCTCCCCTTGCACAGGCAGTGGTGAGCAAGGAGGCAAAGCCCCCTGTACCACAGAAGTGGGTGCCCTGGTCTCTTCTCCAATACCAGGCTCTCAGTGCATGTCTTCCCCAAGGTTTTGGATGCTTGGAAAAGAGTACACCAGTTTTAGCTTCCGTAGTACCCAGAACCTCCTCGGTCCTGGACAGCTGTTGATGAAACATAAAGCGTGAGGCATGCGTCAGATACACAGTTGAATATGAAGAAATATGGAAGAAGTAGAGGAGGCCCTTGCATCCGCTACCTGCTCTTTCCAGTTACCATCCCGACGGGATAGGCCATGGCTTCTGTGTCTCATTACCTGAAATCTTAGGCCCCTCAAATGGGACGGCTTCATTTCTAAGATCCCAAGACCAGGGGGGACTATCTTCTGCCTTGGACGCATGACATTCAGGGCTCTGTTTCTAGGCCCTTCTGGGGATGAACACAGGTTGTTCTACCTTTTCTTCATGTTTATCTTGAATATTCCTCCTGGATATAGAGAAGAAGCCAATGCATATAATCGGATGCAGCAATATTAACTGGTTTACGAAGTATAGATAGATTTTCTTCTCTCATACAGAAAACTTAGGTTTGATGAAAATAAAATTATCTCAATAGCAAATTATGTATAACTTTCAATATGATAAAGCTTTTATATGTCTTATTTCATTGTAAAAGTCATGTATAATCCACAATAATTTTGAAAAATAGTCCTAGAGCATACATAATAGGAGTAGAGTCCTAATTGTTCTGGATACCCACCTAGCCACTGACCAAGTCTCTTAGGATAGTATTGTGGTTAACATGTAGAGTATGACCTAGAACATATAGCAGCTCCAGATTTATTATACTCGGATGAATGGCAAAACCAGAATGTCAGAAAGTTCTGCATTTGGTCTATTTAACTTTTTATATTAAGAGCTGTCATGAGATAAAATTTACAGGTTACAAAAAAAGTAGGAATTACACTAAATACAATGGATGATAACAGGGTCCAAACACACATTAGCAGGCTTGAACAATGGACCCAAACAAGACCACATTCAGAAAGGGTAAATGGGAAAACTGTACTTGGGTTCAGGTACAGGATAGGTGAGACATATGCCTTAGAGGTCGTTCACATCAGAGTGCCAGAATGGGACGCAGCTGTTATAAAACCTGGCCCCCTAGTATCATGACAGTTCAGAATAAAGTGGGTGGCAGGCTGGGGCTACACCGGCCATAACTTTGGAGTATTCAGTTTAGTTGTGGATTCGTATTTGAAGGTGCTTCCACAAAAATGAAGTTTATCAAAGTGTTAAGAACATGGTAGTAGAGGGACCTGAAACCACATAATTGGTGAAATACTTAAAGCAACTAGTTAGTCTCGTGAAAACTCAGGTAAAGTAAAAACCATCTTCAAATATTTGAATAGCCATGATATAGAAGACAGATTTAGACTTAAGAATGCAGAAGTAGAATACAAATCCAAGAAAACATTTCAAGTTAATATAAGGAAGAATTTCCTAACTATTTAAATTACCAGAAATAAAATACTTTATGAAGTCGTAAGTTCCACTGCAAAAGGCATTCAAAATTATATTTTAGAAGCAATTCATATATCAGATAGGGAGGGACATATATATATATTATGTGAACTTTTAAGATTCACCATTATTCTAAAGACAAAATAATCAAGAATCAACAAATCATATGTAACTATAAGTAGCTGGCTTCAGACCAAACACATTGAATAAGTGACAGAATATTACTTATTAAAACTTCAAAAGTTACATTCACTAAAACCTTTACAAAATGTCCTACAGTTCCCCACAACTGTGAAGAGTCTCTCCTTTAATATCCCTATGTGAGGGTATAGTATAAGAGAGGGACTAAACAGAAACCTGAAACAAAAGAAACATTTAAAAATAAAGTTACTGCTGCAATTCACAGGAAAAGACTGACCAATTATCACTGTCATATTCAGAGTTTAAAAAATATGTCATTCATTTTTAATATTTTAAAAGCTTAGTTCCTTCTTAGAACTTTGTCTCCTCTGAAATCTTGCAAGGTCAGTCCCACAATGGGTTAAGTCCAAAAAATAAAGAAGCAACAGAGCAAATCTGACTGCATGTTTGAAAAAGCCTATAAAATGTTACAAGCAAAACAGGAAAGCCTGTGTTAATAATGCATAAACCAAAAGAGAAAAAAAGCTACCCATTTAATGGAATAATGCTTTTATCCTTGCAGTTAAAATGAAATAAACCATGACTATTAATCTAGTAAGACCATGTAAAAATGTAATTTTTAAACATTTACTAAAAGGGGATAGTTCAGTAACCACTCTAAAAATCAAGGCCTTGTGTACAGCAGCATTTAAACGCTAAATACCAATCTCCTGTCTGTGGACGCCATTACCCACCCTGTCGCCATAGCAACGCTAACAGTATGCCTGACTTCAAAGACAAAGATGTAATTTCAGACTTCCAGCAGCCAGAGGGAGTGGTAAGAATATTCTACCCAGGCGGTGTCAGCTGATGATAAATTATAAAAATATCCAGGAAGGTTATGAGGCGGACTGTACCATATATTCTCATATTCCCGGGGGAAGACTTACATTAGTCAAACACACTGGGAGATAGCAAGAGTAAAACAAAAAGTAAACAAGGAAGAATCTCAATGGAATTTGGTTTTTTTCTTTTTTAAAATTACATGGTACAGACTTCTGCCTTCCTTTTCTCTTGCTCCCATGAGAAAATAAAAATAGCTTCTACCATCCCCTTTCTCATTCAAATTAAGAGTGACTGAAGATGTGCATGGCTGTTCCAAGGGACTTGCAAAACCACCTCCATAACTGCTTCTCCTACGTTTGTGAAACTCCAGCATTTGTCAAAAATTGTTTTAAGCACAAGCAGCCAGCTAAGGGAGCAAAACTGATTTGTGCACTTCAGCTACTGGAGAACAGCTACCCTAACTCTTGGAGCTTTTTCCCAGCCACCCAATCTAATCCCAGCATACTCAAGGTATTTTTTTTAAGCCCTCTGAAGGGAAAATCCTGAAAAACAATTTGCCAATTTACAGGTTTTTGTGTCGTAAAAAGAAAAATACCATAAATAAAGCTGACATACAGTGTTGTTTCATGATTTTGCAGCCGAACGGTTTTTAAAAGCATAAGCCCTTACAGTTGAGAGAGCCACAAAATCCTGAGCGAGTAATTTTCCTACAGGTAATGAAATACCAAACGCTGGAGTTAAAAGTCTTTTTGAAGATTCTCTACAAGGAGGAACTACCAAACTACTAGGACTTGCTTTTACTTGAAGGAAGTTGTAAATGACTAGACTGGCCAACAGATGAACAGAGGTAGTTATATTATAATGCTATTGTTGTTTTATAAGAATAAATATATGTTAAATTTTCTTTTTGTTAAATTCCGTTGTATGGTTTAGGGCTCAGAAAAGCCCCATTCCCTACCAACAACAGGAGCACAACACAGCTGCCCCTTTTCAACAGATCTGAAGGACACACCCTGTTCCCCTTCCCTGAAAAGGTTGATGAATGGCCAAAAGGGAAAGATTAACTGTGGACTCAAATCAGGGCTGGTGTCAAGATCCTTACCCGCTATTGGGTCACAGGCCCACACCCACTCTCTCTAAAGCATAAGGTACAACCACCAAAATATAGCTTAAGTCTAAGTTTTTTCCATGGCTAGTCCTGAGAGCTCGGGGTGGGATATACAGATATATCACGCCAGCTTTAGCGTTCCTCCCCACTAACACTCTGAAGGAACTAGACAGATTATGGATTTATCCTCTTTCTCCTGAAAAACACATCTCCAATTTGATAATGTACTCAAGCCAGAGGTACAAGAAAAACAAATTGCATAAATTTTGCCACAAGAGATAAATTGGAGTGGCTATAATTATTAAGTCATTTATTGTAATGTTTGTATTGTAAAATTTAAGCCATCATCAATCTCACCAATTAACCTTAAGTCCAAATCTCATAACCCAAAGATTAGCAATTTTCTCCCATAAAAACCAACAACAGGAAAACGCCAAATTACAAAACAAAATGTCATTTATTCCTCAAAACAAAAAAAAATAATAAATTGATAAAATATACTCTCTTTACAACTGAACTATTTGCTTTACTAAATGGCTTTCATCCTACAATATATAATATGCTTACAAAATAATTACTTTTAAAAATTACTGTGAAATGAAAATGGTTCAATAAGCTACTCATTTGGACAAAATTGCTGAATTTATAATTGTGACATTTGAGCAAGTTATAGAAAAAAATAGCCAATCATTCATTTGTGTAACAGGATGCCTAATTTAGGCCCTGGATAATCATCCCAAGTAACATGAAAAAACTTAACATTATAAAAACCCAGAAAACCCATGTTTTGGCATCATTATTCATTATTTTCTCAGGAGTATATGTTCCTTTATAGAATATTTCCTTTTACAAAGTAATAGGGGAAAAGTGATATTCCTTCTTTAATAAATGTTTTTTTGCATTATTTAATAATTACATAATCTCATTTCTCCCTCCAATCTTGATAGTAAGGAATGCAGCCTTAAATTTAATTATTATTTCTGGTACTGCATTATCATGGTTTGCTTGTGTCTACCTTTTAAAAACATTTTTTAAAACTTTGTATTCTGCTTTGAGTAGTCTCAGTTTATACAAATGTTTTACTGTAGGTCAGCTCAAACCCTTTTTAGAAGCAGCCAGGTTATAAATTCTATATAAAAATATCATAGGAAATGAAAACCTTCTGTCACAACAGGACTCTTTGAGTTAAAAGTGGCCATTGGTATATTTAAAAGTAAACAAATTTATTTATAATTCATAGGGACACATGTTGAAAGACATCCAAGCTCTTTTTTTAAACACTTTTGTAGATGAAAAAAATCCATATTCTTAAATTTGGCCATTAAGTTACACAGTATCTGGGTCATATTTTATATCGGAATGCCACAGTATAAAAACATTCAGTCCAAGGCCAAAAAATGTATTAATTACATTAAACTTTATATATTTTAATAAGAAACTATGTTTGTAATGTTTATAGGTAAAGTCAGAAGTAAAACTGGCGATGGTCAGTATAATACACAAAGGATATGACAAGATAGTCAATAAAATGTTGGAAAAAGGAAAATATCGAATCTATTTACAACTGTAAAGTCATATTCATTTCCTCTATGATTTGTCCAGGTACCTTTTCACTAGCTTCCATTGCTGGCTAAATATAGTTGACTTATGAATTAACCATTTGCAGAAGTGCCCTATTTAGGATATATACTTTAAACATCAATTAATACAGCTGTCTAAAAGAGCAACACTAAAAAACCGGGTGTTTCTCCCCTACAAAATACCACCTGACTCACAACAACATATATTTATTTAACATCACTGAAATCAGTTGAGATGAAAAAAGGCAGAATTAAAAAAGGTATTATTTCCTACATCGATATAATTATTTAGGCATGTCTAGATAGATAGATAGGGTGTGGGTATGTATTTGACTTAAAAGGATATCTTGTTATTTTACCTGCAGTCACGCACTAAAGATGTGTCATCAGTCACACCTGGTTTTTCCTGGATGACTACTAGGGTCCACACAGTTCTCTCAGAAATCTGAAAATCCTTTGTGAAATCTAAGGAGTTCTAAAAAGCAGACTTCACTGCTAGCAAAGTAGATTTCTACCCATGCCTTTGCTTATGCCTTCTTTTTCTTTTCTCTCTCTTCTTTTAGGTGATTTTATTTCTCACTGATAGTACACAAGCTGGAAGGAGCAAGGAAAAAGTAAACTCCAATCACTGCAACTGTTTAGTTAACTACATTGTTATAGTTAACTAAAAAAAACCCATATAAAACCAGTGACCACCATTATATTTTTGAATTATCAATATATTTCAATTGTCTAAACTATTCATCTGTAATTTTTCCTTAGTAGTTAGCCATGAGATGAACCCTAGAGGATTTTGCCTCTTCATCCCCATCCTAGCCCTCCCCCAATAATTCAGTCTGCAGTACTTAAACCAAAAATTACCCGCAGTCATGCACTAAAGATGTGCGAAATGCAATTTCAAAGCAGAAGGAGGGCAAGCAAAGGCTAAGAAATTAACATTTATTGAGCACCTACACAGGTCACAAGTACTACACAAGAGGTTTTATATGTGTTATATCTCTGGTGATGCAGAGGGGTCAAGGGAAGTACCAGGCAGTCACACTGAATTGATGGCAAGTGTGAACATGCTGTGTCAACCATAACATGCATAATTAGGTACACTTTTCAAAATCTGATATCTCAAAACAGGGCCAAAGTCTAGTCAAAGATGACTAGAACTTTATTATTTTGTCTTCATCCCTATAAAAATAGAAAGTGCAAATTAAGTCAGGAAAAAAGTAGTAAAAATAATAAAATTCCTTATGAAGCCACTCAAGAAAGCCAGCGTGATCGTTACTCTATCAAGCCAAGTGATCACAAAAGTGCTGGCAAACAGTGTTCTCCTTTTTCTAAAACCACTAGCGCTGATAATATGTGATTAAAAGCCACTTGAATGTCTTGTATAAAAGGTGAATATAATTTTGATATAGCCATCACTGCTCTTACACTTTCAAATATTTAAGACTTCCAGAAAATGACAAATCATTTCCTTGAAATAACACATACTGAAAGTATGAATTCTGCAGATTCTATAGATGGTTCTCTGAAGGTAAAATGAGATAATATGTTAAAATATTTTAAATAACAGGCATCCTGAACACAGACCTGTTTTCTTGTTGATCTCTTATTGCTGAATTGTTATAGGAAAGAACAAACACTAATAAGCTAGTGAAATAATTAAAATTTTATTTTTATTTCATTACAGCTAATATAAAATTTTAAACAAAGGAGGTAATCAATAAGTGATTGTTAAATGTAATTGAAATTTTCTGTATAAAGTGAAATCTTGTGCCTTTATAGTGGATATC